>NW_021604736.1:3788047-3861378 GCF_004785775.1 Grammomys surdaster | reverse complement strand
CCCTCCCTCCCTCCTTTCTTCCTTCTGTCTGTAACCATTTCTGTTTGAATATCTACTTGAAGCCTTGTACTGTGTTAGACATGCCAAAAGTCATAGCCCTTAACTCTGAAGAGAAAAGTACTTCATCTTATTCACGTGTAAAATCAGAGTAATAGTAAAACAGTACAATATGTATTGGGAGTTGTTTTTCTTTTTGTTTGTAACCTTTTAATAGTATATGTTCATTGTACATAGTGAGTTTCATTTTGATATTTTCATACACATAATGTATTTTGTTTATGAAGCTTTTGATGAGATTCCAACTTAGATGTTTTCTCTAAAAAATTTAGGAAAGTGGCTGTCATGCCACACGCCTGAATAACAATCATCACGACCACTATCGGCCTTGGTGATTGTCATATGTTGGTCCTCAGATCAGCTGTTTATAGTCTGCATATTAAGTGACCTTCTCTGCTTATACATATCAGAGGAACATACACCAAGCAAGGCCCAGAATTCCTTACCCGTCATTAAGTAGAAACTGCCATCATCAACCAAATGCCAAAACGCCAATTGAAAGATAAAAGACTTGAATGTTCAAGCTTATCTTTGGACTGGAAAAAAAATTGGATGGCACACCAGACTTCCTACACTCTTTTCATAAAAGGAGACCTTTATGCACTGGCAGCTCTTCTTGACACTTGTTTTAAGAACCAGGACGCTTAATCACTGCTCTTCCTACAGTCTCTGGGCCAAGGGAGCAGGTGTTAGGAGCTGTTCTGCTGTCTGTGTGAGCAGCCTCACAGAGCTCGGGCTATCATTGCCTGGCTGACTTGGCAGTTCTGGTAGATTAGACTTGAGAGTAGTAATTTGTTCTCTATTGGGACCAGGAATAAATTCCATCTACCACAAGCACAGGAAATTTCCAAGCTACTTTCCTTGCACTCTATGCTCATCCCTTCCATCTTTTGATTTGCTTTCTAACCTCCTGTATGTGTTGCAAGGTGTGCAAGTCCAAGAGCATACTTAATCTTGCTTTCTGGAAAGAGAATCCACTAGTTGTTCAACCATTTTACATGAGGAGCGACACTTCGCTTTAATATCATTTTAATTGAGAGGCCAGGTCGTGACTTAAATCAGGTTCTCCTGTCTTCAATTTCTATTTTCTGTCCATAAAATGTTCAGTTAATAGCCAGAAATCACAGTCCTTTCTGAAAGGATAGGAGGAGCTGGCTATGATAAAGGAGTTTTTGCTTCAAGTTCAGGTAATCATTCAAAATCTCATTAAGAATACATTTCCTGAGGCTCTTTCAGATAGCTGGAGGACGAATATTTAATAAAGAAAACACAGGTCTTCGCAGTGCAGTTTGTGGGTTGGGAGAGATGGGCTGGTGGAGATGAGTGATTGTAAGAACATCTGCAGCTTGCCTCTATGTCACTCCAAGAGGACACATGTGGGCGCTTGAGCTATGTTAGGCAATCTAAGTTGCTGGCAATATCTAGGTACATAACATTCTCAAAATTCTCCAAATACCAATGCAGAGGACTTTGTGGCTTGGGTGGAGTGAGTGTTAGAAAATGAAACTAAAGGTGTAGCCTGGGACCATAGCCACATAGGGTTTGAATTTTATTCTGTTTGGGATGAGAAGCCACCATTGAATACAGTGATAAGAGTAGCAGCTAGACCATTTTATTTCCCTACAAGCAACATACCAGGACTCTCCTTTCTCTGTTTCTTTGCTTCTACCCGTTATTATTATCCCTATTGTGTTAGTATTTTGTTAATTTGATTCAAGCTAGAATCATCTGGGAAGCCGGAATGCCAGTTGAAGAACCACCTCCAACAGATTGGCCTGTCGGCAAGTCTGTAAGCAATCATTTATTGCTTGATGATTGATGTGGGATGCCCAGCTCACTGTGGGTGGAGCCACCTCTGGGCAGGTGCTCCTGAATGATTTTAAAAAGCAAGCTGAGCAAACTATGGAGAGCAAGTCAGTAAGCAGTATCCCTCCATGGTTTTGGATTCCTGCCTCTAGGTTCTTGCCTTGAGCTCCTTCTCTGACTTCCCTTCAGGATGGACTGTAAGCTGTGATATAAAATAAATCCTTTTTGCCACAAGTTGCTCTTGATTACAGTGTTTAGTCACAACAATAGAAAAGAGTAGAAAAGCTATGTGGTTTATTGTGACATATCTGTTTTGCTTTTCCTTATCAATTTGGTGTTTATTGTTTTATGTGTTTATTGGCCATAGGTATATCGAGGGAGAGAGAGAGAGAGAGAGAGAGAGAGAGAGAGAGAGAGAGAGAGAGATCGGTCTAATTTGTGTCAATATAGTCTCTGGATCATTGTCAGATTCTCATTCACCAGCCACTTAAAGAAAAGTGAGTCTTTTACTCCCACCCCCATTAGTGGCCATATTGTGGAGAGCTACACTTCAGCATCTTTCTCATAATTTCTAAGAGCTATCATCAATGGCTTCCTGTCTTGGTTGTAATTTTTTGCAGGCATAGGATGGAATAGGTGGGTTGTTACAGAAGCCATCTATTTCTCTTTTCTTCAACTGTGAATCTGCATAAGAAATTTCCTTGTCCTTTATAGTCTACAGGAGCATGGATCATGGACTTACACATAGTATCTGGGGACAGCATGGACCATGTACATCCACCTGGTCTCTGGCATCAGTCACAGACCTCAGAATGGTCCCTGATGGCAGCGTGGGCCATGGACACTAATGTGGTCCCAGCAGCCTCCTGGCCCACAGACATTAATATGGCCTCAGGTGGTAGAAGCACAGACTATGGACATCCACAGGACATGCAATGGCAACACGGGCCATGAACATCAACCTGCCTCCCAGCAAGACCAAGGACCTAGACATAGCCCCTAGTGGTAGCATGGACCATGGACATCATCATGAACTCAGGTGGCAGCACAGACCATTCACATCTGCATGGCCTTCAGTGTTAACAAGGGTCACTGGAAGACATGGTTTAGCTTCTCTCCACTGTGTAAGCACTGCTCTGCTCCTCTGTCTTTCCACCCCTCCAACAAAAATTCATTCATCACAGTGGCATTGGAAACTGCAAGCAGTATTCTGTATCATTTTTGTCCACACAGCTTAACATGCAAATACTTACTGCAATGGGTCATGGTCTCTGAAACACCATAAATTCTGGACCATTGCCTAGACTTTGTCCATCACAGCCATACTTCAGATTTTTATCTCTGGTGTCCATGATGTGCTTCTGGATCTGGCTCTTCAGCATCTGTTCCTCCTCACAGTCCAGCCGCTCATAAATGGCATAGGTGTTGAGGTTGACCTACTAGAAGCACTGGATCTGAGCCCAGATGGCTGCTGAGTTGGTCAGGCTACCCCACACTGTGTGTGGCTCTTCCATGTGGCTGCCCCATGCTGTTGATATATCTTATGTTTATAAATTATTCTAGGTCAACAACTACTTTCTAAATGCTTTGAACAGACCAATTAAATTTCTTCTGGTTTTCATTGTTGTATATGGAAAGGAAAAAGTCAATTTAAATATAATTATTCAAATGTAATTGATTAGCTAGACTGGTTGGCCAGTGGGATCCCCTATGGCTTGCCTATCTCTGCTCCACTACATTGAGATTATAGGAGTCATGTCTGGCTTTTTATGTGGATGCTGGAGAATAAATCTCAGGTCCTTTTGCTTGTGCAACAAACATTTAACCCACTGAGCCATCTCCCCAGCTTCAAAAAGGGAACTGTTATCCCTTTATTTACAAGCTTTGCATCTATATTTCTTCTGTCTATCTGCACAGGCTGGTTGTTGGTTACATTTGATGAGCAAGGTTTCCTGTTTCTTTCTGATTTCAAAGAAAAGAAACATTTCTTCACTTTAAAAAAATTTATTCTCATTGATTCTGGAGTTATCTGGACATTTTTGCAACTCACCTTTATCAGCTTTATGATAATCTTCTTATTCAAATTTGGTCAATCTGAAGAAAATAAGGTAGAAAATATTCATCTTAAAGGCAAAATAGCTACTATGCTCAATTTTGTATGTCTGCCTTTGTCATACATTTTAAGGTTTTTTTCCATGTTAGTTCTCTGGATCTAGGTATGAATTTATGTCTTAAACAGAGTCTGATGAAAAATATAAAAATATGACAGTGGCTGTCATTTGCTCATTCATTGACTTAGGGGTCTCTGTTTCAGTCTGAGACTCTGTGTCTTATACTCTAGATAAGCCTTTTGAGTTGCTTTAATTATTGAAATTAAACTGACAATTTTCCTTCCTTTCCTGTCTTTCTCACTCCTTCTGTTTCTTCCTACTGTTAGAGATTAACAATCCCCAAATCTTGTGCAATAACCTCATGAATGCTAGACAGGCATTTTAGTACAGAGTTATACCCTAAATCCATGACAATCTATTCTTTTCAACTGAGGGTATTGAATTAATTTCCAGTTTGATTGCTGATATCTTAAATTTATAGCTTCTTTTCACTAATTTGCTTTTGTGGATTGAATATTTATTATTCGGTCATTCTGTTTTTTTTTTCCTTTAGCTGATTGAAAATCACTCTATTTTTAGAACTTATCCTAGGAATTATAATTTGTAGGTTTATTTATTGTGACATCATTAATTGTCAAATTGACGGACTCTAGAGTCACCTGAGAGACTGGCATCGGGGTATACCTGTGATGGACTATCTTGATTAAATCCATTGATTTGGAAACACCCGTCTCAATTGTTAGTGAGACCATTCTTTGAGTAGGAATTGTATAAAACAGGAAAAAACAAGACCAAGCTGGGTATATGTAATTTTTATCCCTGCTTTCTGACTTTAGATGTAATGTGACCAGCTTCTTTAAGCTCTACTTCTGTGACTTCCTTGCCATGATACACTGGACTGAAGCCTTTTTCCCCTTAAACATGCTTGTCAGGACTTTTTTTTTTTTAATCACCGGAATAGGAATAAGAAAAGAAGCTGAGACACCTAATGAGAGCATTTTAATTGTTGACACTTCTTTTCTCTGTCCTCAAGATTAACCCAACTTGGAGCAAAAATGTCATTAACCACTTTCTCAAAGCAAATCAGTGAATATAATTTAGGTATTTATGTGTAAGTGTAGGGGTTTGTTAAGACTCAAGTCAGTATTTTTTTTTTTTTTTTTTTTTAGTGTCAAGAATTATTTTGGTGTGGCTGAATATTCACCTTCTTAGAGCAAACATTGCATTTGTATGTGTTTACTATTCCCCACTGTGAGTCTAGGACATTCTTATTGAAAAATATTCTCGTTTTCCAAAACCTTAACAATGTAAAAAAATAAAACCTGAGATATTACAATACTGTATACCATAAATATATATGATTATCATATGTAAATTAAAATGTAAAAACCCCGAAATTTTAGTTCAGGGTACAGTTACTTTGTCATGCATAATGTAAAGTAGAAATCTTTGGTTTATTTGGAGACTCAGTTGTGCTATGTGATATTTTTCTGGAAACTGTCTTATGAGAAGATGTTTTTGCTAAAGCAGACATGTGGGAGTATGTTTTACTGAGAATAGACATGTGGTATTTTTCTGGAAGCAGCTTGAACAAAGGGACATTTGATGTTTTGCTAGAGCAGATGCTTGAGAGAACGTGTGATATTTGGAGAAGATAAAATATAACTCAACACACAGTGGATGACACTGTGTGGTATTGGTTCTCCTTGCCACTCTTTGCTGGTCATTATTGGTCTTCATTGATGATGCTGTGGTATTAGTTCACCTTGCCTTCTTTGCTGATCATTGTTTGTCATGAATTTTTTTTATTGGATGTTTTATTTACATTTCATATGTTGTCCCCTTACCCCATCCCCCACTCACCCAGGAACCCCCTATCCCCTCACCCCTCCTCCTTCTTCTCTGCGGGTGTAACCCCTACCTACCCCCCACTCCCACCTCACCAACCTCAAAATTCCCACCCCCTGGGGCATCCAGCCTTCATGAGGTCAAGGATCTCTTCTTCCACCTATGCCCAGCAGGGTCCTCCACTCTTACAAATTCAGCTGAAGCCCTGGATCCCTCCCTAAGTGCTCCCAGGCTGGTGGTTTAGACCCTGGGAGCTGTGGTTGGTTGGGTATTGTTGCTCTCCTCATGGGGCCACAAATCCTTTCAGCTCCAATGGCCTTCACTCTAACTCCTCCATTGGAAACCCCATTATCTGGTGGTATTCCAGTGGATTCTTGCTGCTTCTCTGGACTTAGGATGATTGGCAGAGCCTTGAGGTTTCTTCTGGATCTAACTGCCATTGCAGATTCATGAATGGTGTTTGTGAGTGGATCAAGTTTCCACTGCTGTTTTGTGTAAACTGAACTGCTGATATACTGACAAGAAAGATTGGACTTGCTCCAAATGACTATTTATAAACAGGTCCACATCTCTCTTTTATCTATTAACCTTTCCTTTTCACTACCTCTGGTGGGTGGTGTGCTAAAAGAGAGGTTAAAGCATTAAAAAACCCTTATTAAATGTAGGTTTTGAAAAATCTAAGCCTACAGTGATGTCTTGGAACAAGCAGAGACTCCACTGTAAAATCTGAATTCTACATAAATGGAATGAAAGGAGAGTGGAGAATGCTAGGAAGAGGAAGTGATGAGCATGTGGAAGGGGAGGAGGAGCAGCAAGTGTACAGTAGTAAAAGCAATCACTGTGTGCTGCTTCAAAACAAAATAGGTAAGTACAGAATAGTTGAGTTACACTTCATTGCGGTTCTATGGTAAAAATAATATTTATTGTATGAAAATGTTAAGTTCTGATTCTTGGAAAATAAAATTTAATTCAGATATTTCTTCTTTAGTCAATTTAGTCTTTGTAAATGTCTTTGTGAGACTCTAAAGTTGTTTACTATTCAATTGGTGTGAGTTCATTTTCAGTATTGAACCAATCCTTGACACTATTAATGATACTCTGTTACACTTGTAGACAAAACCTAGCATAACCGTCCTCTAAGAGGCCCCACCCAGCAGCCAGTGGAAAAAGATGCAGAGACTCACAAGCAGACAATAGGTGGAGCTTTGGGAAGTCTTTCATAAGAGTTGGGAGAATTATTGTGGGACCTGAAGCGAACAAGGACTGCATAGGAAGATCAACAAAGTCAACTAATTGGACCCTTGGGAGTTCCCAGAGACTGAACCACCCACCAAAGAATAAGTATAGGCTGGACAAAGGGTCCCTGTTATATGTAGCAAATGAGCAACTTGGTCTTCATGTGGATCCCCCAACATCTGGAACTGGGGGCTGTCTATGAGCCTGTTGCCTGCTTTCCAGTGGATACTGCACCCTAAATTAACTGCCTTGTCTGGTCTCAGTGGAAGAGGATGTTCCTAGTCCCACAGTGACTTGATGTGCAGGAGGGTGGGGGGTTGGAGGGTGGTTTATGTGGTGGGGGTGACACCCAGAGGGGAGCTTCCCCTTCTCAAAAGAGAAGGGGGCAGTAGTATGGGGGAAGACTTGTGTGAGGGAGTAGTGGGAAAAGAGGGGACCTGATATTGGGATATAAAATGAATAAATAAATTCATAAGTAAAAAGAAGCAGAGTGGAGGGAGGTGTTGTAACTAACCTGGCTAATTTTGGATGGAATGCCCTAAAACAGTTATTTTGGAAAAATTACTGAAATTATTTATTTATTGCCTTTCCACCCTTTCTGTTTTAAAAGAAAAATATTTTTCTATTCTTTTCTTTTCTCTTCTATTTTTCTTTATTTCTTCCTGTCCCTCCATATTGTCCTACATTTCTTCTTCTTTTATTGTTTGCTAAACCTATGTTAATATATGTCAAGACACTGGGAAACTACAGCCATCAAAGCAAATATTTCTGGAACAGAGCTAACCAAAGTGTACTTTATGATATCATTTTAAAAAGCAAAATTAAATACTATAGAAAATAAAGCAAACTCTGAAGAGAAGGGAAATTTTAATATGAAGAAATCCAAGCTATTATATTCAGATATATAATTGTCACCTAGCAAAAATTGGATTTTATACATAAAAACACTCATTAAAGGAAAATTTTGCTTGTTAAAAATAAAAAGAAACTGTTTGTTACAGCAATAGTTTTGAAACCTACAATGGATCAAATTCCAGGAAGTACTTTTTAAAACAAGAAGTCCTTAAACCTAGCTGAAAGTTAGAGTGATTCTTGGGTGTGGAGGAGCTGGGAAATGGGACCGCAATATTTGTGTTTTAAAAATGCTATCAAATGTTCTGCTATCCAGTTAGAGAATCTGCATGGCTTTTATCCATGAAAAACCCTTTTTCCCTGAACTTAATAATAGCAACACATGGATTTCCTTACTTTCTCCCTTGTTTATTGAGAACACATTACATGCTATGGGACTGGAAGGCTAATAAAACACCTCTTCAATGGGCTGATCATTCAGATGGAAGGATCAGGTGTGTTCTCAAAGTCCTGTGCAGAAGTTAGAAAGAATCCAGCATCGAAGAGGGAGGGCTGTCTGAATTCCTCCAGCAGCCACCAGGTTGTTGGTCAAAGTATACAGCTGAGGTCTTTGTGCATTTCAAAGACCTTAAGGGATATATCTCAAACTAACACACCCCCAAAGGCTTGTTATGGTTTTAGGGTCTGTTGGCCATAATTAAATGAGCAGAAGGTTTCTCTTTCTGTTGATTTAACCAGATATTACAAATTTCTGGCACTATAAGCATATATCAATCTATGCTGTCTTCTACACTTTGCTTATAGCTGCTAAAAATAGACACTCAGCCTTGAATGGCTGTGTGGTAATAGAACCGTCATGGGTAGAAATATGACTTCCTGTCAATAAATATTTACTACTAAGGTTTGTATTTATGGCAGCAATTACCATCTCCATGTTGATGCTCCTCCAGCGAGTTAATGGTTGCCTCAGAAGCAATTTCCGTCCCTGATCTATTTGGGCCCATCATTAGTTGGAAAGAGCAATGACCAGTAGGCAGGATGGAACTCTGAGTTGGGAAAGGACAGGGAAGGGAGATTATACGGCCTTTAAGATATATGATTACAGTGTGTTCCCAGCTGTGGAAACAGGGCTGTAATAACTCCTTCCGGTTTCAGCTTCATGCTCTGCTCTTTGGTGAACTTGTCTCATAGTCCTCATGAAAAAGATCCTTCTGTTGTATTCTATCATTGCTGCTAGTTTGTTTTCATTGTCCATGCAAAAGCACAATGCTCACCTCAAAAGGTTAAGAGAGAGCTTGTTTCGAAGCCAAAGATGAATGACCATGACCTGGGATCAGAGATTTAGGCTACCTCAAATTCCATGTTGCAACAGAATTGTTGGACATTTGATGAAGTTCTTATTGTAACAGAAAGAAGGAAATCATAGAACAAGGCACTCTTGAAATTCATTGATGGAAACATTAAATAGGTAGATGAGTTACAGCGAGGCTGAGGCATCTCAGCAGTGGTCCCCAGGGGTACCTGATGAAATTCTTAGACTTTTGTTTGGTGGGAACAATGGTTTTACTTAGTTAATGCATTCTGAATAGTGTTATCTGTTTGTCACAGGATGTTAGGCCAGGCACAGTGGTGGGCTGGGATTGGTTACTTAACAGGACATCAAGATAAAGTGTAAATAGACGTGGGGCTTGATCATTCGGCATCCATCACAAGCAAAGAAGTTCTAACTAGTTAATCATCTTTGCAGAAGGCTTGGTTGGAGTTTCTTTGTGGAAAATTTCATTCCTCAAAACATTCATAACTCGCCCTTTGGGCTGGAGCAGACACAGAGTCGGTCTGCTCCTGTCCTGTGGAGAAACTGAATCCTCAGTCATCGAGGAGCCATTGCACTCAGAGCAGCTGGTAAGAACTCCATCTCACTCCCTAAGCCCCAGAGATACATCTGGGAGCCAGGGACATTCAGGGCACAGCAGCTACCCAAACCCCGGCCCTGCAGAATTCCACTTCCCTTCCGCCCCTGCCTGGTTCTTTGGGCTGGAGCAGACACAGAGTCGGTCTGCTCCTGTCCTGTGGAGAAACTGAATCCTGTGTCATCCAGGAGCCACTGCACTCAGAGCAGCTGACACAGAGTCGGTCTGCTCCTGTCCTGTGGAGAAACTGAATCCTGAGTCATCCAGGAGCCACTGCACTCAGAGCAGCTGAAACTGAATCCTGAGTCATCGAGGACCCACTTGCACTCAGAGCAACCGAGGAGCCACTGCACTCAGAGCAGAAAGATTTCCAGATCCAAGAGGTGGCCTGAGTCCCAGGAGTTCTTCCACCCAGGAGATTAGGAGCATAAGACCACAGAGACATCTGGACTCTGAGGAGCTCTGCAATAAGCAAGATAACTGGAAATACAGACTCCACTCTTACACAGTGAGGGCAGGTACCACTAGAGTTAACCAGATGGCGAAAGGCAAGCGCAAGAACATAAGCAACAGAAACCAAAGTTTCTTGGCATCATCAGTACCCAGTTCTCCCAATATAGCAAGCCCTGAACACCCCATCACACCTGAAAAGCAGGATTCAGAATTAATATAAAATACCTTGGTGTGAATCTAACCAAGCAAGTGAAAGACCTGTATGACAAGAACTTCAAGTCTCTGAAGAAAGAAATTGAAGAAGATCGCAGAAGATGGAAAGATCTCCCATGCTCATAGATTGGCAGGATTAATATAATATAAATGGCCATCTTGCCAAAAGCAATCTACAGATTCAATGCAATCCCCATTAAAATCCCAACTCAATTCTTCACAGAGTTAGAAAAGGAAATTCTCAAATTCATATGGAATAACAAAAAACCCAGGATAGCGAAAACTATTCTCAACAATAAAAGAACTTCTGGAGGAATCACCATCCCTGACCTCAAGCTATACTACAGAGCAATAGTGATAAAAACTACCTTGTATTGGTACAGAGACAGGCAGGAAGATCAATGGAATAGAATTGAAGACTCAGAAATGAACCCACACTCCTATGGTCACTTGATCTTTGACAAAGGAGCTAAAACTGTCCAGTGGAAAAAGGACAGCATTTTCAATAAATGGTGCTGGTTCAACTGGAGGACAACATGTAGAAAAATGAAAATTGATCTATTTTTATCCCCTTGTACAAAGCTCAAGTCTAAGTGGATAAAGGACCTCCACATAAAACCAGATACACTGACACTAATAGAAGAGAAGGTGGGGAAGAGCCTTGAATACTTGGGCACAGGGGAAGTGTATCCCCAGAACCTAGAAAAGCCTAGATCACAGAGTACTCATCAAATATTTGTACAATAAAGGAATTGCTAAAGTGCCACACACTGAGTGCTGCTGAGTGAGTATCTGGTGAGCTAACTCCAAATTTGGGGCAAAATTACTTGTTCTTTCCTTTCACTCATAACAATCTTTTATAATTTTAGGGTGTGATTTAGAAAGAACGTTTTGGTTATATCCATTCATTTGTATGTCAGGAAAGGCATTGTTTAACTGGTTTCTGATTGCCTGCCTGTAATCTATCCTAACTCATTTTTTTTTGGTATGATGTTTTATCTTGTAATGCTTTTACTCAAAGCACTCAACAGCACCCATTATTTAGAGAATATTACTGTATTGATTAAATGACTTCTTCCACTTCCATTGCAAAGCCTTTCTTTCCCAGCTTTATTTCTTTCTCATTCTCTTTTGGTGAGATTTTGATTGTGTAGACACGACTCTATTTATAGAATTCTCTTCTCCTATTGCCTCAAGCTTCATTCAGATATATCATGTACATTGTCTCTGAACATGTGAGTAGTACTGCATTTGACACAGAATACTTTATTTGCTCTATTTATTGATATTCTATTTACCTATTATCATCATCATCATTATTATCACTATTATTATTACCAATTATTATTTGTTATATTCCTGGGAATGAAGTCTTAGACCTTGCAGCATTTTTATTAGAAAGAGTATTACTCAGTCTTATCTATATGTCGGCTTCAACTCATGCCTTATCAGAGTCAGGCCGACTAATTGATCTGGATATCACTAACTATATAGTGATAGACCCACAATCATCATTGGAATTAATTCTCTGTCCTTGAGCTCTTAAAATGAATTCATTTTTAATTATGTGTCTGTGTGTCTATCTGTGGGTATGTGCACAGAAGTACAGATGCTGATGAAGGTCAGTAAAGGATATCAGACTTTCTTGGATCTGAAGTTATAGGCAGTTATGAGCTGCCCACCATGGGTGCTAGGCACCAAACTTGTGTTCTTTGTGAAAGTTGTTTGTTTTAACCATGGAGCTATTTTTCCATCCCTGGGTACCTTTGCATTAGGGTATCCCCATATAGTTCAGGTTGACCTCAAACTCAAGCTCTTCTAACCTCAGCATTTTTTGGTATAACAGGCACATCCCACCATACTTGTCTTAAATGTTTGACTTTTAATGAAGCATTCAAGATCAATCCAACTTATGGCATTGTTTCTTTCTCACATTGTCTCAAAGTCCAAACAGCCCGTGGATTTTCTCATAAAATGCACACTTACTGTATAATTCTGATAATAAAATTTTCATATAGCTCCCACACATAAAAGTAGCACAGGAATCTCTGTGTGCAGATTCTTCCTCCTCTTTTTAGTTTCTTAATTCTATTCTAAGAGGAAGATTTTAAAATTGTTTATGAGTAAGTGGAGGATCGAATGAATAAATCTTTCATATTAAAAGCAGGTTTTCAGGGTGCTTTCTATTTAGGGTATTGGGTACATTTTAGTTTTTCTTCTGCTAGTGGTAGATATTTGGTTGATACTGGACACCTTGATGACGGAGTTGGCACTAGTGGATGCGCACTGAATCATCCCTGTCCGCTGTAGTGAGGGAGCAAAGTGGCAGGCAGCATGCTATCATTTCATGTATACATGTTAATTGCCTTTGTAGGTTAGAAGGTCAGACAGTGATAGATTTACATTGCGCAGTCTAAGATATTGAATAGTAGATTATTCAAACCAAATGCTTTCTACTGTGTGATTTACTGTGATACTCTGTCAGAATTAATTCCAATGATGATTGTGTGTCTATCACTATATAGTTAGTGATATCCAGATCAATTAGTTGGCATGACTCTGATTAGACATGAGTTGAAGCCGACACATAGATAAGACTGAGTAATACTCTTTCTAATAAAAATAAATGAAAATCAGCATTTTAGTACTAAATGGCAGTTTTTATATTCAATTATCAATGCCTAGGCTAATTTATGTATCTCCCTGTTATTTATAGGAGTGTTGTTAGTTAGTGAAATGTTACGAATTTTCTCAGACCTAAGAATCTTTCACCAAAATCTAGCTACTAATTTTCATATCAATATTTGAGCTTGTAGTAGTAACAGTTTCTAATTACTTATATTCAGCAAGGTTAACTTTCCTAATGTGCGTATGTTTTCTGGTATGTAGTATTTTTTGACCATATGGAGCCCTTAATTTGCATTTAGTGTTTGCCATTCATCTCCTCCATGGACTAAAGAACAGTGACAGATGACTAATCATTGAGAGAGGAAATGTTGGGTCTCAAATAAGGACACACCATCAGGGAACAGGAGCAGCTCCTTTTGAAAAAAAAAAAAGTTTTTATTCTGCCTCTCCAGCAGTTCATGTACCTACCTAGTTGAGGGCACTGTGCTGTGTATTTTTCTTAAGTCTCTATTTAAGATTAAACAGAGTAGATTCATCTTATGCTCTGGAGGACTACACTGACGTGGTGTGTGTATGTGGGGGGGGGGGGATGAGTGTGCTCATGTTTGGATTGTCAACAGTCTCAGAAGAGGTTGAAACATTCCATCCAGTACGGATACTCCTTAAGCTAGAATGTAAACAACTCAAAATTGCTCCAGGAAGTCCCTGAAACTGGCCAGACACACTAGCCCCACCCCCTCTGTCAATCCTTATTATGGTAAGCAATAAAAACAGAGTCACTCCCAGACAAGCCAAGTTGCAAAGAGGACTCTTGAGACCAGACCAGCTGTCTTGAAGAAGCAGAAATGAGTACAGCTTTCTGGAAGAGACTTAGACCAACTGAGTTAGTTGGAAAGGACACTCTTCAACCTGTTGAGTTGCCTATAGGTGGTGCAGTGTGCTCCAGGATATCAGCTTTGTGACTGTCACCAGTGCTGGGATTGGCTTTGGTGATGTAGCTGTTTTTGAGTCATTACTGCTCCTGTAAGTAACTTCTCACCCACATTCCCGTAAGTAACCCCAATAAAATTCATAGATCACCAAGTTGGACTTTGGTGGTATACTTTGGTCTGTTATGGCCTCCCTATCTGGGGTGAATAGATATCTGTGTATGTGTCTTCCCAGGAAGAGTTTGTTACACATGCATGTGTGCATGTATGTGTATATGCATGTGCAAGTGCATGTATGTATGCATGTGTATGTGTGTGAATATGAAGTTTTGTATACATGTACACCCACATGTGTGTGTATGCCTGAGTGTGCAAGTTCATATGTGTGTGCTGTGCCTATGTCTGAATGTGTATGATGTGTGCATATGTACACACACATTTGTGTGAGTAGGGTTAGTGTGCTTGTACTCACACATGTGTATACATGCACATGCATCTGTGTGCCTGTGTGTGCCTGTGTGTGTGTATGTGTGCATGCACATGTGTATGTGTTGGTAGTGGGATTTTCTATGTTTACTTACCGTTTTTGACTTGCTATTGGCAAGACTCCTTTACTGCAGTTTGAAGAACAGGATGAGGATTAAACACACTTTTCAACTGGGAAGGATTTGATTTTAAAGTTGGAGGAAGTCTGTCATCATTTTAGGTAACTTTGAGTTCACAAAGCTTCTAAACTGTGGTTTTGAAGCTTCACATTCAGGTAGAAATGGTGCACACAGTTTGTCTTTACTTTATGATTGCTGTCTGCAAAACAAGGACAATGAATAACTTTTTTGTATACTAATAAAAACAGTTCTCAACAAAAAAAGAGTCAAAGTCACTTAAGGAAATTACAAAGTAAGTCAAATGGACAAGTTATATTTATCATCTTTAAAAAATATCTCAGTGTACGTCTTCCTCCTTCTATTTCATATTGTCTGGCCAGCCACTTTTCTTTATTTTGTTCTTTGAAAAGCCTCCAAAGACTTTTGAATAGGTGTTGAGAAAAGGATTCTTAGGAAAGAGTAATCAGTAACATCATCCATCTGAATTGATCTTTCCAGCACACTGAGTCACCAGAGGGATAGTATGGAGGTAAGCTGATAATGTCTATAAGCCTGAGAAAACAGGGACAGAACACTTTTGGGTTAAGAGAGTAGGCTAGATGCTTCCTCTGTGCAGTTTGTGCATGAGAAACATCAGGTTATAAAAGTGATTACATTTTGAGGAGAGAAAAAAAGGAAGAACTTTGCAAATCATAAGAGAGGCAGTGGGACCACTGGCAAGAACAGAAAACAGAAGAAACACAAAGAAAAATTCAATATGTTGACTTTTCAACCTGTTCCCTGATGGGTGGGGCTGGGGTGAAGCAGATGTCTCAACTACAGGGTAGATCTGGTGCATTCAAGCAGTATAAAGGACAAGGGATTATAAATCTAGTCACAGGGAAAAATGTGTAAACAATCGTTGTTTCCAGAAAGTCTTAAGTATAGTGTGGAGAGTGAGACACCAGAGATTCTTCCTGCGTGATGGGCCAACCTGGGAAAACAACCTTTGTGCTGTTCATTATTGCACAAAATCCTGTGGCCAGGTTGGAGGCCATGCTCTCATAGACTGAGTTACCTTGGGAACAATCATAAGAGATGGAGGCTGGAGGCACCCTAACACAATGACAGAATAGGAGTCACACCCAGAGGCAGTCGTTGAGTTGGGGAAGTACTATGTAGATGTAATGAGATGTTTAAGTATCTGGCTGCTCAAGATGCAGTGCCCTTGATGGTTGGTGGCCCTGCTTACTGTTGAGAGGAGTAAGCCCTGATATCCATCAGTTACTCCAAAGCTCTGACCTCATGGCAACTGATGGCTCAGGTTGGAGTTCTCTTCTGCTGCATGTGCATATCAGGCAAGTCTGAGAACTCTGAGCCATATCTGGTAGACCACACAGTTCACAGCTTCCTTCCTCTTACAGAGAAACATTCTGTAAGGGAAGGGTCTTGTAGCATTGAGACTGACTGGCAGAGGGCCCCAAACTCTTGTTTCTCTTAGACCAGCATGTTCTTTTCGATCCTTCTACACCCAAGCAATGTTCTTAAGCTTGGAAAATTGGCTGCCCCGGTTACAGAGGATAGGGTGTTTCTAGAAGGAGTAGAAATCTTCCTGGCCCAACCACACAAAGATCATTAGGACAATGACACTTGAAATTGGATAATCAGTCAAAGCATCCATTTTGGAAAATGAAGAATTCTCAATCTTTCAGTAATTGTTTGGTTTCTGTAGTTTTCTATCTACAGGTAAGGCTTATGAGGCTTTCCCCTTCTACAATCAAATGACTATTGGTTTGTTGTTGTACAAGTCCTGTTTAGAGAGCCATATTATTTAGGTGTTATAGATATAGCTGCCACTGGTTACCTCCCAGTGGTTGTAGGTAAGTCCACATTTATGAAGACACCTTGTACTTTGGACACAGGTCTCAATGGATCCGAGCTGGGTCTGACCTAACAGCCCCTTGACTAGCTTTTCTAGTACCAAAAGATGCAAATAGACTGCCAAAGGAGAGAAACTACAAACTGGTTATTTGTATGTCTTCCCTTGAGCAGTATTTGTTCAGATCATTTGCCTATTTCCTGACTGAATTGTTGTTTTGTTTTTTTTTCTTTTTGTGATACTTGTGGTGGAACCCAGAGCCCTGTACATTCTAGGCAAGCATTTCATTGTTTTATTGCTGAGCCACACTCTTACCCCTAATCCACAGCTCTTGATCATGTGACTTTCTATAGCAGGAATAGACAGACAATAGATAGATCTAATTTATAATATTCTATACTAGCAAGGCTAGACAATAACTTGCACAACCTAAGGATCCAGGCAATATTCAGCAATCTGAAGTGTTGTTTTCCACTAGAGTGCACTGGAAGCTAGAGTGTGTTATGATGCTGCTATCTAGTTCAGGGTCTGGCCCACGAATTATTAAGTGAGATAACTGGAAGATGCTTAAATGTAGAGAACTGACTGCTGGGAGCTCTGTCAGTTTTCAAAGTTCATTTCTGTTTTCTGTGATGACTTTTAACTCTGACCTGAGGCTTCTAACTTATTTTCTTTTGAACACAAAGGCTTAAGACAGTTTGACTTCTCTAGTGGAGTTATTATTGATTAATCTATCATAGAAAGGCTGTGCTCAAGGAGTAAATGGTTCACGGTAATTGACAGTAAGTAACATGACTCACTGGCAGGACAGGATGTTCCTTACTGAATTCGTGAACTGTGTGTGTTATTGCTCTTAAACTTTACGGCCAACTATTTAATATGCGGTTAATTTAGTTAAAACACTAGAAAATACAAAGTAAAAAACTCCCAAATTTTTCTATTATTTAGCAACAATAACTTTTAAATTTTATAGTTGAGAAATAATGACTTTTTATAAATTATTAATAACTCTTTGAGTCATGCATATTATTGTTAATAAATGCATGTGAGTACAGTCCTGTTGTGCCTACATTGTTTTGAGATTAAGGTCATTTCCAACTTTTACTTTTATGAGAGACTGATGAAAATCTTTACACTTATATCTATGAGATTTTTACATATTTCCTCTTAATATATTTCCTCTTAATATAGCTTTCGAAATGATCACAACTCTTCAAAGTAAATTGGGATGAAAGTCAAGAAAGAAAAGAAAATATGAGCTATATTTTATAATCACTAAAATTATGTTAATGTTATTCATTATTCATGAATCATGGGATAGATATACCCAGACTCAAAGGAAAACTCAGAATACTTATTAGTGAAGGCAGATAAAGAAAAACCCTCATTGTCATTATCTGCATGGGAAACAGGTGTACCCAGGCTTAGTAGTGTTGTGCATATTTTCTGGATATTATTCTTAAGTTACAGATTCAACTTTGGTTATGAACATTTTCAGTGCATATAAAACTGGAGAGCATATTACAGTGAGCTTTGATGTATACATTTTCACGTTTCAAAAATTAGAATCCCATAGCCAGTCTCGAGTCATATCTCCTCCATTTACTAATTATCTTATTTAGGGTTTTATTGCTGTGAAGAGAGACCATGATCATGGCAAGTCTTATAAAGGAAAACAGTTAATTAGGGCTGGCCTGTAGTTCAGAGATTTAGTCCATTATTGTCATGGGGGGAATCATGGTGACAAGCAGGCAGACACAATGGCTGGGTAACTGAGAGAGTCAGATCTATAGACAGCAGAAAAGGACAGTGAGCAAATAGGCCTGATTTTAGCTTCTGAAACCTCAGAGCCTACCCCCTCAGTGACACACTCCTCCAACAAGGACCCAACTACTCCAACAAGACTCACCTCCAAAAATGCCACTCATTATGAGAGTCTGTGGGGACCATTTTCAGTCAGAGCACCACACTAACCACTATATTCAATTACTTTGAGATGATCCCATATCATATGATGCCATTCACAACTTTGAAGTATTATAGGCCAATTATAAGCATTCCTTTACAGTCATAATTATAACACTGGTATGAAATCTAACAACTGAGATTTTAGTAATTTTTTAGTATTGTTAGTTTTCAAGCTTGTTAGGTTGTCTTCTATGGTTTGGTTGCAACAAATTCAATTAGGGTCACTGATTATAATTAGGTGATACTTATCTTTTGTATCCTTTGGAAATTTAATTAAAAATTTATATAATAATCATACATACTTACAGTGTGCTGTGATTTTGATACTTGTACACAATATATGATGATCAAATTAGGCTAATTTACATATCCATTGCCTCAAATATTAGTAATTTCTTCATATTGAGAACAGTTAAAATCCTTTACTATAGTTAGTTTAAAATACACAGTGAGATATTGCTAATTATAATTAAAGTTACTGTTCTGTAAAAATGAGAACTTTTTAATTGAGACTTTCATACATACAGAGTGTTTTTAAATCAAATACACTCTCATTCCCATCCCTCCAATTCTCCTCCTACACAGTGTGTGTGGTGTTAGCAGGGTATATCCCTCCTCCTTCCTTTCCTATCTTCTCTCTCCCTCTCTTTTTAAAAATTGATTTCAGTTTAATGGGTTTGCTACTTAGCATTCAAAATTGTTTGTAAATTTAGACTTGAGTTTCCTAAAGGTATAGATGAAAACTACTGGATATTTTAACTTGTTGGAGCCTCAAACAAGTGGCCCTATTTTTTTGCTCTCAGTTGTCTGTTTAGGTCAGCTCCAGAGACTTTTTGAAATGAATTTAGCAGACTCTCCTGGGTGTTGTGACCCAAGATATCATAGGTTCATTTGATGGATCTCCTACCACATATTTGCTCCTCTAAGTAGCTCTGACTCCTTCACATTGGAAATAATATTTCAAAGTCACATTCTGGTATTGCAAATGCTATTTGCTTCTAGGATTATCATTATTACTATGCCTTCTCCATTGGCAAACCTACACAATACTGAATTTTATGAAGTTAAAATGTACCATAAGTTTTACTGATACTTCCAAATTATAGTCTGGAATATAAACTTTGTACCTTATGTTATCAAATTTGGATCCATTTCCCATCTCTCATCTTGGATTTATCTGCACTCAAGGGATGCTGTTATTATTATTTGTTCCTTAATCATGACACACACACATGTTCAGGATATCAACCCTGTTTTAAATTAAGTGATTACAAAAATCACTCTTATTTTCGTTTATTCCACTGGAAAGGTGTAATAAAATGCCTATTTCTGATAGATTAATAGGGTAGTTGTTCCCTGTCATCATGTAATTAGTTCATCATGTTTCATATTTTAATATTGTAGATTATGCTACTATATTAATTTTATTTTGTAACTATTCAAGTCCACTCTTTAAATTTTTAATTTTAAAAATTAAAATATAGTTACATCATTTTTCCTTTTCCCTTTCATTCTTTCTACCCCTAATCCCCCTGCTCCTTGTTCCCTCTCAAATTCCTGGCCACTTTTTCTTTAATTACTATTGTTCTCTATATAAATAAATGTATAAATATACACATATAATCTGATGAGTCTATTTGTTGCTGCTCGTATGCATATGATTTAAGAACTGACTACTTGGAACTGTATACCCCTTGGGGACTCATTCCTGGGGACAATTAATTCCTCTTCTTTCAGCAGCTGTTGGTTTCCTGTAGTTCTTTACTCTAGGGTGGAACCCTGTGAGATTTCTCTCTTCTACAATAGCATGTCTATGGTATTATTGTTCAGTCCTGTTTAGGCAATATATTGTTGTGATATCATGAGTGGCACAGCTTCTCTGTCACATCTAGTCATCAAAATTTCACAGCAAACTTCCTGGTTCTCTAGCACTTATAATCTTTCTGCTCCCTTGTCTATGATGCTTCCTGAGCCTTAGGTTTTGGTATTGTATTGTGACGTGTATTCCTTGGGGCTAGGCATCCCACAATCAATTGTTTCTTTAAAATATTTTGACCAGTTACAGTTTTCTGTAATTATCTCTGTCTGCTGTAAAGAGAAATTTCTTTGATAGAAGATGAGAGCCACTCTTATCTCTTTAGGAGTTATATCAGTTTGGGAAAGTTGTTGTAGGTTCTCCTCTAGTGTCTGTGACCTTACCAAGTATAGGTGATGGGCTACATTTCCATTGCCAGGCATAATTTCCCTCCCGTTGTGTGGGCCTTCAGTCCAAGTAGGCAGAAGTTGGTTACCATCAAGATATAAGTACCACTATTTCACTTTTAGGGATATTCTGCCATGTTGGTCATTGTGGTGGTTCATAGGTCTCACAGCAGGATAGGGCTTTTGATTGTTTCTCTCCTTTGGTAGCTTAGATAGCAACTTCCATTCCCATGAAATCAGAGAAGAGGATTTCAGGGCATATCCAGCCTAAATCTTCTGAGTCTTTTATTTGAAGAGTATGGTGTTTTCAGCCATACAGGCTTACTGTCAGCCTCTGGGAATGAACCAAGGGCAACATCAATATCCTATATTATTTGGAGAGTCTATTGGATTCACTTAGCTAAACACTCAGGAGGATGTTTCTTATGCTTGGTACTAGAGGGTATTTTGTTGTTGTTGTTGTTAGTCTGTGACTCTTGGCTTGGAGAGAACATTGCCAATTCAGGTGGCATAACTTCATTATGTGTGTGTGTGTGTGTGTGTGTGTGTGTGTGTAGCTATACATTTATATGTACTGTAAGTCATTTAAGGTAAATATAATACAATATGAATCTTAGGTTTTCTTTCCTTTTGTATTGACTTCCCTCATCTCCTATCCAATTAAAGCCCACCTATTTTCTAATTTTCCCTCAGTATCAATTGTAGCCTGCTATTCCCCTCCCTACCACTCCTTCCCTAATACATATTTATAGTATTAAATCCATAAAACATGATTAAGATGTGTATAGCTTTCATTTTGTTTCCCAAACCCTGTTCCCATCCTTTACTTATAATAACGTGTTTATGAAACTTTTATGGTCTGATTTTCAAATTTTCTAAAATATAAGCAGTGATTTAAAGCTATCCATGTTCTATAATGCACACAGCAAGGTTTGTACCCTGGGCTCAATTTGAGTTTTCATGCTTTGTGTTTTGCTGTAGTGATCTCTCCATGGTACTATGTGTAACTAGTCTCTATTCCTTGTTTACAGATTCATGACAGTCATTGAATTTAACAGGTCTTACACTGATTAGTAATATATGTGTTCTGAGTCTTTTACAATTATAGCTCACACTGCCTTCAGTTTATGAACCACTTTTTAGCCAGGTCAAATGTTCATTTCTCCAGATAGACATATCTCAGAAGACATTTCACCATCTCTGAGGATAATCAGGGAAGTTGTACTGAAAGAAGGATGAGCTGGGAGTGAGGCACGTTTGTCAGGCAGCACATTGGTACTGTAAGTAGGTCTCTACTGTAGCACAGTGACACTCAATGCCAATGTAAATGCTGTGTGCTTTACCCCTGAGGCCAGGAGCACCAGGGGAAGTTTTGAGTGTAGGAGTCAGATTCTCACAGGAGGACAGATAAAATGCTTTTGTTAGGATTCGAGCGCAGTTTGGACAGACAACACCAAAGCCGATCCGATCTGGTTCCAAGGGAAGGGGTTTATTTGGGGAAGGGAGTGGGAGAGAGGAACGGGAAGATGGCGAGTGAAGAGAAGAGGAAGAGAGAGAGAAGTAGAGAGGAGTAGAGGCCGGCCATGACCACGTGGAGAGAGGGGGAAGAGAAGGGGGGAGGGGAGAGGACAACCTGCAGGTGCTGGGTTGAGAAGCCAAGAGAGAGAGGAGGGGCCAAGCAGCCCCTTTTATAGTGGGCAGGGTTACCTGCCTGTTGCCAGGTAACTGTGGGGCGGAGCATACCTGGCTGTTGCCAGGTGACTCTGGAGGTGGAGTTTAACAGATTGCTAACAGCTTTAGCTCAAGGTGCCTCTCATAGCAAGCTTACCGTATTTACCTCTTTTCTCATTTAGTATGGCATATTTGATACTACTCTGGGGGAGTGGACAAGCGTTCGTATAATTAAGGAGGCCTGAGTGCTTTATCAGCTAAAGTGCCCTGAAATCAAATGGCATGGTGCTCCTGTGAACATACTAATTTCACATTCAAATGACAGACGGTAGCGCTCACTGTAGCCCACTTTACCTGAAAATAGCTGAATTCTCACTTTCTTTGTCCGGTGAAATGGTCTCTCCTTCAATGTAGAAAAACACTTGAAACTTTGCTTTCTTGTTCTCATCTCTGTGTTTTCGAGTAGACACTTGGTCCTCCACTTTCTTTTTAAAACCTAATGCTATAATTTTAGGGTAAAATCAACATGTATCTCAATTTCTTCTCTGGAAATTAAAGTTTATCTTTCTAGACTTAGGGATTCATGTTTCTGTAACATGGGGTTTTTCATGTGATTAAATGATCACTGAGTTACTTTATGCTCCCACCATTCAGAATGGTCCCAGTTGTACCCCAGTATACTCACAGGCTTTAATTGACATCAGTATTTTCCTCACAGAAGGGACATAATATGGCATATAAATTAGGCAGAATTCTAAAGATTATCTGGACTAAATGATGAAGATAATTTAAAAAAGAATAAGATGAGAGTTTTCTTAAAAATATCAAGATGCATTTTTTAACTAACAGTAGTTTTTATAAAAGCCAGCATAGATACAAGAAAAATTTGACATACTGATGGATTTCAAAAAATTTAGTTTTATTGAACAGCAATGTATTGATGGTAGACATCATTCTTCAGAAATTTTACAGGCTCTGATAATACAAGATAGTTCAGATTGCTACTTCCCCTGGGCTTCAGTTAAGGGCATACATAGTAAATAGAGAAACAAACATAATAAATGAGAAATCATTTGATTGTAGGGGACAGAGAGAGCCCAGTGGTTAAGCATGTGTTCAGCTTTTCCAGAGGAGCCGAGTTCAGTTCCTAGTACACGTATTGGGCAGTTCCCAACCTCCTGTAACTGTAGTGGGAAGGCTTCTGACCTCTGAATGCTTCCATCCATGTAAATGTCTCAGTGTCTCCCTCCCCCCCATCTCTCACACATACACACACACACACACACACACACACACACACACACACACACCTCACCACCACCACCACCACCACCACCACCACCTCCCTAACACCAAAATATTCCTTCCACATTATGTGAGGAACTCTCATGATCTGACAAGTCAGAGTTCAGGTAGAGGACATAGCTTTACACCAAGGCCAAGATGTGGATTCCATATATATGCCCATCAAGAGATGAATGGCTAGGAAAACGTGTTGCTTAGATGCCATATAATGATAATCTTATAGAGAAACTGAAACCATGTTGTCTGAGGGAGAAACCTGGACCTGGGGACATTGTGATAGGCAAAATGTATTACACACAGAAAGGCAAGTATGTATTACAGAAAGGCAAAATGTATTACACACAGAAAGGCAAATACTTTTGAAAATATTTATTTATTTATTTACTTACTTACTTACTTACTTACTTATTTACATAGTCACCTGAGCTTCATGGTTTTCCGTTATGGAGGTAGAGGAGGCTTGTCATTTGCTGTCCTCAGCTTTGAGGTCTCAGGACTAAGACAATTTGTTGCAATATATACAATGCATTCCAACTAGAAATGCCCCCTTTTCTTTAAAACATATCTATTAGTTTTGAGTTAATCTATTAGTTTGAGACAATAATGAGCGAGATTGCTCATTAGCTGAGAGCTCTTACTGCTCTTGTAGAGGACTCAGGTTTGGTTCTAATTAACCACATGGTGACTCAGAATTGTCTGTATCTGTAGTTGCAGGGAACTGGATGCCCTCTTCTGACTTCTGAAGGCACTAAACACACACATGGTATACATATACACATACAGGCAAACACTAAAACATATAAAATAAACAAATCGTTAAAAATTATATTTATTTTTCTTAATTTTTGTGTTTCATACATGCACACAATATGAAATATGATTACATATATAACCACCTTATCTTTCTTGTTCCTTCTGTATTTCAACATGCCCTCCCCAATTTTACGTCTTTTGCTGTTGTTTTGATAACCCACTCAGTGCAGTTAGTGCTACCCACATGTGCTTAGGATATGGGACCATCTGTAACAGCCCGTTCTGCTGCTCTGATCCACGGGTCAGGGTCTAGCAAGAGAGAGAGTGGGGATGGAGACGGGAAGAATGGAGACGAGACAGGGAGTCTGATCTGAAGACGAGACAGAGTCTGCTGAGTCTGCTCTGGAGACAGAGTCTGTCCTGTTCTCTCCTCAAGTCTCTCCTTTTATATCTCTCCTCAAGTCTCGCCTTGAGTCTCACCTTGAGTCTCTCAACTGCTGGGATTAAAGGCGTGTGTCACCACTGCCTGGCCTTGATTGAAAGGATCAAGATAATTATCAGAGTATGTTCAGCTGTTGTAGGCTGTTGAAAACAAGTCTCTTGTCAGGGTATATGGTTCAAGATGGCTGCAAAGATGATAGCCGCTTTCTGCTCAGAGTCGGCTCCCAACAGCCATCCACTGGAATGTGAAAGCTACTACTAGCTACATCTTCCAAAAATAATGACTTTTTTCTCTTCCAGCAATTTTCCTCTGCCAATAGCTACTCAGTAAGGAGTGGGGTATGGAGATCATCTACCCTGTATAAGCTTGATTTTGGCAAAAAGTAAAACTCAAAAGACAGTGGGCTTTTGATGTCTGTTAAACAAAATTTAAAACTCCTTCCATACTTCTAGTATATAATTTGTTTGTATTAAATATAAGAAATCCATGCATATTCAAGAATGGATCTCAAACCAGTGATGAGATAGTAGGCTATAAAAATGAATAGTTTTAGACACATGTATTGTGTCTACAGAAAACAATAGCCTCACATCAAGTATAAAAAGGCCCTGGAATTAACATTTTAACATAAAACAAGACTATATAAGTGAGAAGAAAACACGGATGCATGTATGTGATTTTTGAGGAGGAAATTACTTTCTAAACATGAAGTAGGTATAAGAAATCAAAGAGAAAACAAAAATGAGGGCAAGAAATATGCCAATGCACAGAGACACGTCAGCTCAACAGTAAGATGGCAAAGACAGGGACACTTCACAATAGGGTGGATACAAAGGCCTCTGAAGTTAGGGAAACATTTTAAAACTTGCTAGAATAAGGCGACTCTTACTGAGAAGAAAAAAGCCATATGCTTTTTGTTTTTTAAGGTAGTCGAGTACAAAGGATTCTGTGCAAGGCTCCTACTGTGTAGTCTGGGCAGGTTTGGGAGCTTCTTGTGTGACTAATACTCTTGCAATCTTCCATCTATATTTTTGGGGGCTACAATGGCAGTATTAAAATTAAGTTGTGCCTTATGTGGGGGTAGTGGTTGACATGTAAGGATCATTCTATAGTGAGCAATTAGAGATGTGGTTAAAAGTTCAAATTCAGGTATAGGCATCACAATCTAAATCTTCAGCACCAGGGGAGGACTAGAGTAGAGATCTGAGACTGTGCAACCATTGAAGACCACACTTCTGCAGCATTTAAAGGAGCAGGAGAAATGCTTGTAATATAATGCTAAACATAAAATTCAGAGCTTTAAATCCTTTGTGGGTAAGTATTTTGAGCAAAACCAATAATTCCGTATTTATACTGCCAGCCACAGCTCAATTTGCACGAGCTTTTCTACTACATCTGGAAGAAAATACAAGCAGTCATTGGCATGGGGATGAACTTGAGCTCAGTTTAGAGATGATTTTATTTTCTTATTTTCTGAATATTTTATAATAAGCATATATTACTTTTACAGTCAGTAGAAAGTAACTCCTATTTTTGAAACAAAGGCATCCCTTGAAAGACAACTGTGCACATTTCAACAGTCCTTATATTGTTATGTACTTCCTCCTGCACCCGACTGCTGTTGGTCCTGTCTTACAAAAGTGGAAGGAATTTATTATTATTATTATTATTATTGCAACTATTTTAGAGAAATCAGAGATTCCATGTAAGGGAGGGATTGAATGAAGGTATAAGAGGAAGTGATTTTTGGAACCGGAAGGAGATCCTGAGTGCCCTGGGGTCACCTGCCAATTTATTTATTTTAACATGTGGATAACTAAATCATCTCAATACCACTTGCATTGTTTAAAATTCTGTCAGAGATTAACTCTTTATAATAATCGCCTATATAATAACACTAGTAGGAGTATAAGAACAATTTCTGGGTGGACCAAGGAGCTCTTGTGTCCTCATACTTTAGTATGCTCTAGGACTGAAGCAGCCATATTGAAAATATGTTAGGGAATAGAAACTTTCTTCACATAGAGGAAAGGCAGGGATTGTGATACACGGCGTTCTATGCGAGTGGGAGCCCAGCAGGATATGCACTGTCTTACAGGGCTAGGGCAATGCAAAAACAACAGACAGTTTCTCAACGTCCTTGTGCTTGCATTTCTTTGCTTGTGCCATGGAAAACACAGTCACCCATCAGATAAATATGCCCGTAGGACACTGTAACATTGAATAAGATGTGGTCCTAAGGATGCTGCTGCTGACATTGAGGGTAACTGGGAGAACAGTTTCAATAAGTGTAAAGGTACATCATCAATAAGCTGCTGGACAAGACATGAATGTTCCTGTTTTTCATGATGAAGCTGGAGACTTCTTGCACCTAACACTTAGAGTCCAAGGAGAAACTAGTAGCATAAGAAACCCTCTGCTCTTTCTGAGTTGGTAGCTGCCAGTATGACAGCAACAAAGCTTCCAAATGTTTTTCGTTGGCTATCATACTGCAGAGTGAATTACTGAGTGATGTTTCAGGGGCCTGAAAAAAATTATCTTCAAGGAATTTTCATCCAGGCTAACTGAGTCATCTATGGAAAAATCTGAGTTAATTACTAGGGAATCAAGGAAACGAAAATGTTGTTTTATAGTTAGGTTGCATCTGGATAAGAAAGATGTGATTGGGCTATTTGTAAAGTTTGCCCAGTGTACCTTACTATAATGTAATAGAAACTCAGAAAGGAAAGATAATAAAATTGGTTATAAAGTATAATTCTTTTGCAAAGTGCTACAGAAAAGCCAAATTTTACTATTGATGATCCTATGGAAATATCATTAAGACTAGATCCTGTATTGCCCCAAAGATATATTTTAGCATCTCCTGCAAAATTAGAGCTGAATTTTATGACTCTCTTTTCATGAATATTTGCTCTGTCAGCAGATGCTAAGTGAAGATGCACGAAGAGGAGAAAGTCAAATTGACATCATCCTCTCTCTAATGCTAGCTGATGTAAAAGCGTTCCATCCGCCAGAAATGGAAGGGTACAAATAAGCGCATTGTCATGGAGGGCAACACCTTCTCACAAGCACTAAGCAGAATCATTGCTGCAAATGCACCACACCCCTAACACTTATTACACAGATCCAAGGTATCAGGGAGTGGCCATGTGTACACTCCCAAGGGAAAAACTAACTGTGAACATAAATGGGATGTGGCTAGATCTGGTTCCTTCTGTTATCTGGCTTAGTGCCAGATCACTTACCAGAGTGATCGAACCCTAGGCAATGACTCAACATTCATTCACAATACCAACGTGATGCTCTGATCTAGACTGTACCTGAGGACGGTTCGTACAGTTTTACAGTAACTGGTGCCTAAGCTTCATCTTTGTAGTATAAAATGTAAAACTAGTTCCTCCCCTGTCCCTGTCTTTCTCACAATTCCTCTCCATGGGTTGATGAGAAGCAATGAGTAGTGGTTCAGAAAGCTGCAAGCACGGGGCCTAAGAGTTTTCTGGGTCTGAGCTTCCTTATTAGCACCAGCAGAGGGGAGGAGTCAGAGACATCTGAGTTTTGTTTTCTTTTCTAAAGCGTAGTTTGTTGATCTACCTTTTGCTCAGAAATGTAGGGTCTGTAAAATATAGGAGAAGCCTCACAGGGAGCTTATAATTTTTTTTGAGAGTAGAAGGACTAATTAAAAAACAAACCAAGATATATACAATTAAAGTGAGTGTTAGTTAATGAGTTACCAGCAGATACGAAATGATAATTTAGACACTGAACTGAGGCCTCTTTAATTAATGATGTTACTGAATGGAGTAGTCATCAGGGAAGGGTAAGTTATTATGAGCTCTGCTGGTGGGGAACATGTCTGGCAGAAAGTACAATTTATACAGGCAGATGTATTAGGGATGGCCATGTAGGCTAGAGTAAGTGTGGCCTTCTTGTAAGAAGATTCAGTAGAAACAAGCATGAGAACAGAAGATGATCAGATGATCATGGCATGATCACATATTGATTCTTGCTTTTTGATTGCCTTACTGCCAACCCTGGGCATCTTTCTTTCATTCTCTGCCTTTAGATTTCTAGACAAGGATTACTGGTAAGATGGACTTGAAGTCTCTAGATGACACCAGCCCAGAAGCACCGATGTGTGGATGGATCTTTAATAGTGATTTATGTACATCATGACAGTGACATCACTCCTGGTAAGAAGGTCACATGTGAAAGGTGTACTCTGGTCAGTATATGAAGGCTTTACTTGGGTCCTGCCTGTGTACACTGTTCTATGCCTTCTCCGTGAATGAAGTATACATCGTTCGAGGCACTACCAACATTTGTTTTATTAAAAAATATTATCAAGTTATAATAGAATCATCCCAAGAAAACCAGCATATCATTGATAAAAAAAAAAAAACCACAGGGGTCAGTGGGATAGAAGCAAGGATCTAGATAGAAATCCATATAATATAGCCACCTTATTTTTGACAATGACATCAAAAACACACATCAGAGAGAGAACAGTATCTTCAACAAGTGATACTGGATGTATTTATGTAGAAGAATTAAACTAGGTCATTGCCTCTCACTCTGTACAAAATTCAAAACCAAATGAATTCAGGACCTCAGCATAATACCCCAAATTCTGAAACTGCTAAAAGGAAAGATTTGGGAGTGCATTTCAGTATGTAATCACAGTGCTTTCTGGATGAGATTCTGGTCACTCAAGAAATAAGACTGACAACCGATCAACAGGATCTCATGGACTTAAAATGTTTCAGTACAGCAAAGGAAACAGTCAATTAAGTAAATCGGCAGCTCACAGAAGGGAGAAAAATGTGTGTCAGATGACAGAATCAGTGTGTGGATCATACAAAGAACTACAAGGACAAAAACAAAATAAAAAAGTAAATTTCAAAACAGAAACATTCTAACTAAAATATGAACTATTGAACTGATGTGGGAGTTCTCAAAAGAAGAAATACAGATGACAAGAAAACCATTATGAAAGTGTTCTGTTTATTCCTCTCCCTATTATTTCATTCCTCTCCCCATTACCTCATTTATCCCCATTATTTTATTCCTCATGTCGGAGCACCAGCACCCTGCTATTCTCTCCCCATGCCCACCCCCTGACCAATTGTCTCTTCACACTTTCTTGACATCTAGGGTTATTTCATGCTGTGTACGCATATTCGAGGATCTGGAGCTAAAAAATTCAGATGAGAGAGAACATGCAGTGTTTGTCTTTTGGGGTCTGGGTTACTTCACTCAATGTAATCTTTTCCTAGGTCCATCCATTTACTTGGAAATTTCATGATGTTTTTTTCTTTATGTACAGCCAAATATTATTCAATTATGCATATGTACTACATTTTCATCATCCATTCATCAATTGAAGGATATTTAGTTTGTTTCCATTTCTTGGCTATTGTGAATATGGCAGCTATGAACATTGCTTATATTGGTAGGGTAGCAGGTCAACCCCTTTGGGCATATGTTGAGCAATGATATAGCTGAGTCATGTGGCAAACTCTTAATTTCTCAAGGATATTCTATACTTATTTCAAGTGTGACTGCATCAATTTGCAGTCCCACCAAGAGTGAGTTGCAGTTTCTCTTTCTCTACACCATCACTAGCATTTATGGTCAATTTAAAAAAAATTATTATTATTGCTTATCTTAACAATTCTGCCTTGGGTAATATCACAGAAGCAGGAGGAGAAAGACCATAAGAGTCAGAATATCAGGAAGTTTGCTGTGAAATAGTCTCCCTTACAAATGGCTACACAAAAGACTATAAAACAGCAATATCAATGGTCATGTTAACTATAAAGGGGAAAAATATCATGGGTCCCACTCCTAGCTGAAGAAAGACGGGGAACTAATGGGTGCTGAGCAAAAAAGAATGAGTCTTTCCCAGTGATTAGCCCTGAAACGTTATACACAAACCACGAAAGCAGACTCAATGTGTTCTATTTATATCCGTTTGTGCAAATACATATGTATGTGAAAGTAATAATCAAAGAAAAAGAGGTTATCGACTTGAGAGTGGGCGACAGGGAAGGAATTCAAAAGAACGTGGCTGGGAGGGGCTGGGAGGAGAAAATTATGTAATTCTATTTCAATTAAGAACACATTTGAAAAAGCATCCAAAATCCTTAGGCATGAGGGAAATGAAGATTAATACTATTTGATCATCCAGCTTCTCTGATCAGAGTGGCCATATCATCAGGAATACAAATGAAAACAAACGCAGGTGAGGATGGGGGAAAGGGACATTTGTTTGCTGTTGGTGTGAACGTAAACTGCTGCAGTCTAGAAAGTTCCTCAGGATGATTAAAAATAGAATTGCAGTGTGACCCAACTACACCGCTCCTTGTCATCCTTGCAAAGGTTGCTCTATCCTACTGTGGAGATACTTGTTCAGCTGTGGTCACTTTGTCCCTCTCTATTCACAGGAGTGAGGAATGGAATCAGCCTGGATGTCCATCAACTGATGAACGCATCAGGAAAATGGGGGTACGTACACAAGAGAATCTTAACTAGCCCCCAAGAAAAAGGAAAACTATGAACATGTCAGGAAAATGGAAATATTAGACTGGACAAAGTAGCCTAAGCCCAGGATGACAAACACCACATACTTTCTCACATGTTGATCACAGTTTTGAATTTTATAGTTATGTATTTAACCTGGAATATGTAAAAACATGTAAAGAATGTAAAACCATGGAATTAGAAAGGGGCCATGAAGAACTCAGTGAGAGGCCTGAAGGAAGGCAAATAATAGAACACACAGAGAATTCAAGCAGCTCAGGGGAGTACTGGCAGTGGTGAGGTTTAAATGGGAAAGGGGGCATTGAAAAAGGGTGGAGGAGAGGAGGCAGGGAGGGGAGGAAGTGGGGAGGTATGACACACACTAAAGATGCATGCAGAAACCATAGAGAAATTTGCTACGCTATAAGCTACATTTTAAAAGGTTTTCTTTAAAAAGTGTTTAACTAGAGATATAGTGCATGGGTGTTAATACCAGTCTCTGAGTATATTAACTGTGCCTGTGCAAAGCTCTGCCTATCAACATTAAGGCACAGATGGAGGAGGTCCTTATTCCTCCCTGGGGAACTGTTGGCTGTTGTTGGATGAGGGAGGAGGAGGAGTCATTGGCTTCAGTGGTGTAACCAAATATGTGTCTTCCATCCCCAGTGGACAGCTCCATTCTCATGTGTGTGTGAATATTCTCAGCTAGACTCAATAGGTGACAAAAGAGAAGCAAACAAACAAAAGTGACAAGAAAACAGGAGGGAGACTTACAAATGGGGGGGAGGGTGCTAACAGGAATGAGAGGACAGTAAGAGGATTGGGGTTGGGTGCAATCCAAATGCATTATATGCAACAGCTACAGGCTACATAGAAGTAAATAAAAAATATCCTTCTGTAGATGCCAACAATCAAACTATTTTTAGCTAAGGACAAGATGAGTTTCATCTATTTTGTGTTTAGCGTGTGTCTCATGGAGACTGTAATGGAAGCATCTGAGGAACCCCAGAAGGTGGTCACAGTTATATCACCTTCCATAGTACTTTCTCTGTATGTACTTTGCATGGACTGATATCTTTAATGTTAAATACAGCCCTAAAGACTGTGCTGTGACTACCATGTTCCAGATAAGGCAGTACTCTGAGACAGAGAGGGCTGTACAAGTCTTTCCCTACTATGAAGTGGAAGAGCTGGAATCTGAATCCAGTTTTTACATGCAAGAGACTGTGTCCTTAGGTATAATGATCCAAATTAAAGGAAAAAAAAAACCTGAAGTGTCTCTCACCACTGGTCCTGACTCCAAACTAGGGATGTCTCTGTGGCTGAGAAATACTGATACATGAGATTGTTTTTTTGTGATATCTTTTAAGTTTCAGTGAATGAGCCTAATTTTAATCACACAGTTTCGGGAGAAAAAAGATAGCTGGTAAGCCAAAGGCACTCACTCCTTGTTGAGCAGCCACATTCACTGCTTGGAATAATGACTAGAATAATGATGTTTTCCCTGAGTGAGTTGTGCCTGACTGGCCCACAATTTATCTTGTGCAGAACACAGGTGATGCACTCAGGTTTGCTAGGTGCTCTTAGGCTAATGTAAAACCACAAGAGGGCTACTTCCAAGTGACCTCAGGCTCCACCAGCTGGTTAGGTGCCCTAGTCCATGTAGGCAGAATAATTAACGTATCTTTTGATTAAGTGTTTTCAACCTAAATACTGAGGAGTGACATTCCTGAAGATAGAATTAGAGACTCCAACACTTACTGATACATGGATTTAGGGAGAAAATAGGATATGAGTTGGCTGGCAGAAAATACCTAGAGAATCAATAAAGGGGTCACAGCAGGGACTTGAGGAGATTAAAATAAAACAAGAGGCTCCCATACTCCATTAAGGTAGAATTCTGCCGTCATAGACTAGAGATTCAACTCCTCCTCATCTCTTTGTCTAACACAGGTATCAACTTGGGGTAAAATGTACCTTGTCTTGCCTCAGTGGGAGAGGAAGTGCCTAGCCTCAAAGAGACTTGCAGTGCCAGGGTGGGAGAGATTCCCAGGGGTCCCACCTGCTCAGAGGAGAAGGAGATGGGGATGGGAGAAGTATTTTGGGAGGAGGTCACCAGGAGTAGGGCAGTGAATGGATGTAAAGTGAATAAGTAAAAAAAATTAAGTTAAAAAGTATTCATGTATGTTTAAATATCCAATCAGTAAATTTTGATTTAGAGTTTGTACAGCACCAAATATTGTGTTATACACTAGGAAAAGTTTGGGGAGGAAAATGTAAATAGTTTTCTGGCTTCTTTACTCCCTGGGACATTCTGGACAAAGTCTGAAGGCCTTGCTGATGCATCTTGGCTGCCATAAAAAGAACAGGACAGGATGTTATGTCAATTCTCAGTTGTGAATGAACTTGGTTTGCTGAGGTCCAAGCTCAAAAAAATGAAATCTAAAGTCACACAGAGACTTGAGTGAGAATTTGCCCAGTAGTAGAGAGAGTTGGGAATTATATGCCAGCTGAAAGGGAAGAGATGTATAAAAATAGAGACCAGATCTTGGTAGTGAAATTGGGGAGTCAGGAGGTGAGAAAGAGGGAAAGGGAGGAAAAAAGTGTTGACTGGGAGACAGATAGGGATATCTATAGGGAGCTTCACATATCTTATAGGACATTAAGGTTTCATCCTGGAAGGAATGGAAGTCATTGGAAAATTTCAAATAAGGTTCTTAGCCAAATACATTTCAGCTAGAGGTTGGAAAGCAAGGGTACACCAGTAGCTGCTACCTGCAGTGATCTAAGCCCAGTGTTAATTATCTCTCGTCTACCTGTGCTACTTTTTCCCTGCCATTACAGAATGCTCCATATTTAGGACAGTAACTGCAGCCCCAGCTCATACCTGAACTTTGAAATCTAACAAGTTCTTGTGATTGGAAGATGGCACCACTAAGGCTGGGGGTCTGGCTTCCATAAAGTCTGGGCATCTTCAATGTCTTATGACACCCGAGTTTTTACCCTTAGAGATGTAGTCTCTTGTTCTTTACAGAAGAGCTATGAGAGATAGGGAAATGGTTGAACTTAACTTCATCCTCAACAAAGATTAGTTAATAGTGTAGCCTGAGAAGGTTAGCTTGGGTCTGTGAGCTACCTTAGGAAAGTGTACATAAGGATTCATTATCTAGAATTGAGCATGCTAGTGAGGCTAGATTAATTTATGCATACAAACCCTGGAAAGTGAAGTGTCATTTATGCTATTAATAAAGCCATTTAATAGTGACCTCCAAATGTGGGTTTGGCTGTTATTCACTGTGTAATTCTTCTGACAGTATTTTATAACTTTGCCTTCCTGTTCTCTCCTTGCCTATGGTTATCTGTAGTCCATTTCATATTTACAAGAATGTAGTCCTTTGTCACCTGGTTTAATTAAGGCAATGCATGCTATTGTGACAGAATCTTAAAGTGCCACGATCTTGGTTAGAAAATATACTGGGATCGCAAGTTGATTCTGAACCTAACTCAAAAATGTAGGCATGGTGTCATAATTGGTTTTCTATTACAGTGATAAAACATTGACAAAAAACAAAAAACAAAAAACAAAAAACAAACAACAAACAAACAAAAACAGGAGAAAAGGATTCAATTCAACTCGTAGTCCATCACCAAGGCCAGCCGAAGGCAGGAATTCGAAGCAAAAACTCAAGGAGGGACCATGGAAGAAGGGCGTGTTGTTCATTGGTTTGCTCCCCTTTGCTTGCTCAGTAACCTTTCTTATACAACCTAACCCAGCAGCCAGGGATGCTACTATTTACACTGAGCCCTCCCACATCGATTAGCAATCAAGAAAATGCCCACAGACAGGCCTATAGGTCAATATAATGGAAGTCATTCCTTAACTGAGATTCTCTTCCCAGTTATGTTTAGGTTTCTGTCAAGTTGACAAAACCTATGACAGATAGTTGATCAGTAGATTTAATTATGTATTGGAAAGAAGACAGTTACCGTTATCAGAAATTTCTTTACTCAATTAGTTATTCCTTGTGATTCCCTACATATACCTATTTTGTACAGAGTTTACAGTTAAGTGTGGCATAGCACCTAATGCTATATATCTTAGTGAATCTTTAAGATGCATCAAGGAAGGCCCTCAGATGCTAGGTGAGCTAAAGAGGAGGAGGAAAATGATACACACAATATGATGAGCTTAGGTAAGATGCAAATATGGTTTACTCTTTCCATCACACACGATCCAATAACTTAGGATATCACCTACCACGAAATATGCTCAGCTACTCTCCCAAGACAAAGGCATTCTGCCTCTGTCCCAGACGGTAATACATGAGATTCTGAGAAGTCATGCAGTGTTTATTGAGCATCACAAGATGTTGTGTAGATAAGCCAGTGATTCACTTTGACCAGTATCCACAGACAACTCCACTGGCTCTTTCTGACTTTAAATGGATGGAACCCACATAGTTCAATTATATATCCAATAAACCTGGTACTTGACTTCTCTCGTCATAGCTTGACAGTATCCTTAAACATCAATGGACCAGAAAATACAATTGCACAATATTGCTCAAACTGAGAGCCGTAAATGGATAAAATGATAAGGATTAACTAAGAAGAAATTATGCAGCCTCTATGATACTGTCTATTTCCCACTGCATTTTGACTGTGAACTCTCTCTATAGAAGTGCACACTTTCAATATACTCCTGTGTGTAGATTCTAGGTGATTCATTAGTAAAGACTTTATGAATGACAACAGTCAACAATCATACCATTTACATGAATCTCCCCAATGTTTCTGTAATTTTATATTGACTTATATAATTGACATCATTGTATGTCAGACTGGTGTTCATATTCCTGTTTGACCAAATACACATATTCCTATATGACTAAATACCTTACAAATAAAAAATGTAGTGACACACAATCACTAGATGAGTTGCTCATTTTCTGTACACCCGATGAAGATCAATACCTGTTGTAGAAGACATTCTTCCAACAAGCCTGATGATTCAGAACATGGAGGTTCTGAGCAGGTTCAGCTCAGTGGCAAAGTGCTTCCTGTTATGTACACAAGTCTCTGGATTCAGTGGTCAGCAAAATAACCTATCAAAACAGAACACAAGAAGAAGATGAAGCATGACTCTTACCCATGGATCAAATTTTAGCTCCACCATGACTAGTTACAAATACTAAAATTCATAACTCTTATAGGTTTCTGACTCTTCCTTTATCAAGAGAAGTTAATTACTAAACCTATGCTGTAGCACATTGTGGGGCCACAGTAGCATGTCTGCTTAGTCCTGTGTCTGAGATGGAGTGAGCGCGCATGAACTCTTAGGTAACACTGATGCTAATTCCCAGTCTCTCTTACACATAGTGAGGTACTGTAGTCCATATAAGCATGAAGTGTCTCTACTTTGCCAGGTAAAACGGAGAGTGCAACATCCTTACTTTAAAACTGTGTCTTCATTTAGCAGCAGGCAACTGTCATTCACCCAGACTGCTTTTCCCAGCAGGGATTGCTCTGGACAGTCTAGTTCCTCTTTTTTCTGGCAAAGGTTTTACTTTTCACACATCTTTCAGCACAGCAGGCTGCGGTGAGTCTCCAAAGTTGGCCACATTTACCTTTGACCTCAGAGAAAAGAGGAGAGTTAGATGTGTCTGAACATGGCTAGAAAGCCAGCAGCCCGGGACTTGACTTGAACTTTCTATGCACTCCCACCACTTGCAGCCCGAGAGAGCTGTCATTTAAAAGGCTTCTCACGTCTTCCAAGTGAGAGCTGGGACACTGTGGAGCACATGTGTTGTGTAGGAGGAATTTGGGGGGTGCATATGCCAGCTTCCTTGGATGTACCTGTAGTCAGCTGAGATGGGTTAGAAATGCTTGATTTCAGCACATGGCAAGGTGGGATTCATCTTCCCTAAGACCTTTTTATTGTATGAAGCCGTATGGATAAAGTCAAGTTTTGCAGATATTGTTTAAGCTGATGTTATGCCCGAAGTATTAAGTTTAAAGGTGAAGGTGCAGAACTGTGGGGCAGTTAGAAAGGACAAGTCCCTGAATGCTCGAAGAAGAATTTCTCCACATTGAGAACAAGAGTTGCCTTTATTTCATTGCTTTAACTTTTTTTTTTTTTTGCCCCTTTGGTCCTCCCTCCCTCCCTTCAACCCTTCCTTCTTTCCTCTCTCCCTCCTTCCCTCCCTCCCTCTTTTCCTTCCTTCCTCCCTTCTTCCCTTCCTCTTTTCCTCCCTTCTTTCCATCCTTTCTTCTCTCTTTCTTTTTACTCTTTTATTCTTTTTGCATTTGTTCATTTGTTATTCAGTTACTATCTGTTGGTTGGTGGATGCACAGTGGGAAGCAAATAGCAGATGTAATACTGCCCTTCAAGAACTTCCCTTCCTAGTCTGAGAGACAAGTATCAGGCTGAAGAGATGGCTTGGTGTGTTAAAGCATTTTCTATGTAAACATGAGGATTTGAGTCCAGACCCCTGGGACCCAGTTAAAAACCAAGCATGGCTGTGAGTACCTGTAATTCCAGTGCTGGGTAGAGAGAGAAAAACCAGAGGATACTGGGATTTTCTGGCTGAGTATCCTAGTGTGTCTCTGTGCGTGGTACTACAAGTTCCAGGTATAGTGAGAACCTCTGTCTCAAGGGATAAGGTAGAGAAGAGTAGAGCAGGAAATCTGACAGCCTCTTTTGACTTTTGCATGTATATACACAGGCAGCTGTACCCACATGTACAGGTGCTCATATACTGCATACAAACACTGCCCCACAAACACACACACACACACACACTCACACACACACACACACACACACACACACACACACACACACACAGAGAGAAAGAGAGAGAGAGGAAGTAGATATTTAAAAATAACAGCATAAAACTATTTAGAAGTTACTGTTTTCTAAATTCATAGGTCTATTAATATCAATTCTGATTTATATGACATGATAAATATGTAAATAAAATGGAATATATCCACACCAGAGAATATTATTTATTAGTAGAAGGAAATGAAATATGAATGCATAGTTCAACTTGAGTGAGGCTGGAGAACATTGGGCTCAGTGAAAGAGACAAGGCACAAAAGATCATGTGCTCCATGATTCTATTTGTATGAAATGTCTAGAACAGGAAAATCCATAGAATGTACATTATTAGTTACTCAGAGTCCAAGTGATTGGAAGAAATGAGGAATTACTGCTTGGCTGTGGACTTTTTAATGGATAATGACAAAGTTTTAAAATTGAACAGACAATTGTAAATTACTGTGAATTTACTAAAGAGCATTGAATTGGGCATCTTAGGTGGTTTAAATGTGTGGTATGTGAACTATATCTCAAAAAGTTGTAATTTTATGCAAATCTATGTGAACAGGTAAAACAAGGATTTGCTCTGCCTTGAGTAACTAGAGATATTCAATGTGATAGGAATTATCTATGTCCAGGCAGATGGGAAGTTGGAAAGAGTACCTCCCAACATAAGAAGAGCATGAGAGCAGCAGAGAGAAAGTCAGAGCTGCCAAAGCTTTGAGATTAAGAAGAATGACACAAAAGGGGCTGGACAACTCATTCCACTTCCTGTGTAAAGATGTGGTTCAAGATGTAATATAGGAATCATTTAATGTCATTTACTCCATTCTTCAATGAGAGAAATTAAAGATAGGGGAAGGCTATGTAAAACCTTATAGACAATTTTCAAAGTATATACTTTTTTTAGAAGAGACTTGGACAGTAAGAGAACATGAGAAAGGTAGGGTCCAGTGTGTATGTTAAATTTCTGATTGATCACCAATGCCATCTCTTCACAATCTTTTCAATTTTGTAGAATCAATAGATGGGTAGCATGAAAAATGGAACTGCTCAGAAAGCCTGGAACTATATCCAGCACATGATCTAAGGACTACCCAACCAACCCATGAACTGTACTATCCAATCAATTTTAGGTAAATCAGTTGTCTCCAGGAAGACAGAGCATTGAGTCCCTTAGGTATCTCCTTTCACAAGTCAGATTGATGAGAACAGACTTGGGTCATTTGAGTGTATTGATCTGGATACCATAAAGTAGTAAAGGGGATGGGTGGGGGGCATGGGCACTGAAGTCAGAAAGACTCTGAGTCTGGAATTATAGAGCAGACACTTGTCCTGAATCAGATCTGATGAATTACACCAGGAAACAACTCAAGAGGCGCCTGAGAATCTCACCACAAGAGGGTTCAGTAATACTTCCCCTCAGAGGTCTGTCATTAAGCATGAAATACATCATAATTTATTTCTACTGCAACCTAGTGGCATGAGATGGAGGGTGCTGGCATCAATAGAGGAGGATGTCAGTAGAGTTAAAAAACTCACAAAAACTTCACAATCCTCAGTTTGGAGAACTACCTTTCCATATTGCTTTGGAGAGAGTCTACATTGATAGCATAGTTGGGTTCATCTTAGAGGGGAAAGCCAATTGGATGGGAGGTTACATTGGCAAGGTTTGTTAGGTTTCAGAGGATAATTCATAGCTTTAATTTCATATGCAATTTTAATTTTGCCTTGCCATATAACAACACATTCAAACTTTCTTGTGCAAAAGATATAAAGCATTCTTTTCACTAGAAGCAAAGCAGAGCTCACAGAATTTTAGTAATGCCCTCCTTTTCTCTTCCCTTTGGAGGCTATCATTTGAGCATGCCCCTCCATGCCCACGATTTGGGGGTTCCTGAAAGTCTCTTCTCTACTTACTTGAGAGCTTGTTATTATCTTTTATCTGAATATTATCATGAAGCTGAGGATGTTATTTATATAAGAATGAAAGGGGAGTAGAAGAGTGAGGAGGTGACGCCAAGAGCTGCTAGATTGGAGCCTTTCTCCATTCTCACTGCTCAATAGACAAGAATGTATAGATTTTCTTCGAGTTGAGAGAGACATCAGAAAGCACATGGCTGCAATTTTTACACCGCTTTGTCCAAATGAGGATGGAGAACCTTTTCGGCTTCTAGGAGGATAATCAGAAGGTACACCCAATGGCAGTTTGGATTCCTGCTATAGAGCAGAAATTGACTTCCAGATAGTCTTAGGGAGGATCAACTGGTAGCCAGTGAGGAGACATTTCATAGAGTACTTAGGCTGGAGGAAACATCAACTTCTATTGAACATCATAGGATATGGTTCTTAGAACTAAGACAGATGCACAAGAACTGTTCTCTTTGTGCCATATAAGAAGACCTGTGGTGCTTGTTTTATTCTGAGAATGGAGGAGGACAGTCAGAAGGTTTTGATGGAGTAGAGCTGGTAACAGCTATAGGAACAGATAATTTAATATTGGAATTAATCCACATTAGACTTCTCATATCAGAAATAATAGGGAAGTGATATCTAACATTTACATAGCACTCAGATGTGGTACTTAAAGCTCTTTTATGTTTATTAATTCAATTAATCGTTTGACGAATTATGAGAGTAAGGATCATATTCATTTTTTCATATGAAGAATTAAAGATACAAAGAGAAGAAATAATATGTGTATCCTCATATAGACATAAGTGATAGAACTGGAATTTGAATATAAGAAATATGGTTGAAATGTTAATTTTTCAAGGGACTTAAAAACATTAGAGTACATTTACAGATAATTAATGTAAAATGCTTTTCTGAACCACTTACATTATATTTTGCCATGTTGATTCATTTTTCAACAAGCTTTCATTAAAGATTTGGCATGCTTAAGGAATTGCTAGCCAGCAAGAGAAAATCATGAGAGATAATGTTTTCAGGTGATGGTCTAGATTGTATAATATCTAAAAGTTTTTTTCAAGTTCTTCCACTTGTGTTTTTGAACACACACACATGCGCACACACGCACGTGCACACACACACACACACACACACATGCATGCACTATAATAAAAGATATTTCTGGCTTCTGTATTTAAAAGAGCATGGGAGTATGCAAGAACAATGGTGGATGTGTGGCTAGTTGGATGCTGCTATAATGCACAACAGACTGAATGGATAAGTGTGCAGCAGGAGAGAGGCATGGGCAGAGTATGGATATATTTTGAGGGTAGAATGAGTGTGATTTATTGGTGGATTGATTCTGAGACTCAAGGTTGAAGGATGAGGTTACTGCTAATTTGAAGAATTTTCTGTAACCTGAAGTTTATCTCATTAGCACAAGACCCTTCAGGTCTGAGGCTGGACTCAGTATCATAGTGCCTATTGAGTATAGTACCATTGAGTTGGAAAGCAATGCTTATGCATAGTATTTTGATAATGGAGAGAACAAAGAGTTTAGATAGATAGAGATGGTCTATGTCAAAATATTCTGTAATTTTATGTTCTTCCTATGAATCTCATGTTCACACATATTAATGGAAAAGTCATGGATATTTTTGTGTCAATTGAACTGTGCTCTTTAAAGCAAAGAGTCTTCTTGTCCTTGGAGTTTTGCTTTGCAACACTTGCTTGATAGTTCTTAGCAAAATTAATAAAGTTAAATTTGGCTTATTATCAAGGGTCTGAATAAATGACTGATGTCCTTGCATAAAGCAGGGAACTTGGACACCAATTTTTCTTCCAAAACTAATGTCATGGATATGTGAAGGTAGAGATCTGAGTGATGAGCTTGTCGGCCAAAGACATTCCAGAAGTGATCATAGCAGAGCAGATGTCTCTTACACTGCTTGGAGGTGTGAACACTGTTGATACCTTGATCTTAGACCCTGAAACTTCAAAACTGTAAAATGACAAATAAATTTCTGTGTTCTCTGACAGAAATACAAGAAGATGAAGAAAAGTCTCTGAAATGACTTTCCCAAATAAATTCTGAGCTGTCATGGGGTTCTGGAGAAAGAATTAAGAAAGATCCATGACCAAGATACTGAGATGTATGATAAGTTGTGTACCTACTGGGGAATAAGCAGATGCCATCATTACAGTACCTGGTACCATGTCAGGAACATATAAAATTTTCAGTCTATGTGGTGCCTGGCAGATTTCTATTGTATATAGATATCTAATATATAATAGATACTGTATAAGTGTTACCATTTTGATCTGGGCACTAAAAACCATTCCCAATTTTGCTAGCTTTCTGTTACTATAACAAAATACTTGAGACAATAGACCTATAACAGGAAATGTTTGTTTGGGCTATGGGTTTGGGGACTCTATATTCATGACTGATTGATTCCTTTGGTCCCATCATAAGGCAACACATTAGACAGGAGCATATGGGGAGTGAAGTTGCTCTCCCAATGGTCAGGTAATGGAAAAAGGAGGGAAGAGAGATTAGGGTTTCATTCAAGGTCCTATTCAAGGTCATGCCTACTATGATCTGAAGACCTTTGACCATATCCCACCTCTTAGTTTTCACTTCCACCCACTAGTGCAGTGGTTCTCACCCTTCCTAATGCTGTAACCCTTTACTACAGTTCCTCATGTTGTGGTAATCCCAGCCATAAAATTATCTTATTGCTACTTCATAATTGTAATTTTGCTGATCTTACTAATTGTAATGTAAATGTTTGATATTCAGGATATCTAATATGCCACCTCAAAGGGGTCACAACCCAGAGGTTGAGAACTGCTCCACGAGTGCCAAATTGGGGACTAAGCCTTTACATTCATGGACTTTGAGGACTAAGTCTTTCATTCATGGACTTTGAGGACTAAGCCTTTCATTCATGGACTTCTGGGGACTGTTCAGATCCAAATCACAGCACAAATTACAAAAATGGTTTCAAAATCTTTTTAGGAAACCAGATACTGTATTGTCAGCTCATTCAGAGGTTGCTACCAAGAGGACATCTGTCCTTTTTTATATCTTACTAATTCAAGACCATTTTACCTAGCATTGTATTAGAGCTTTTAGAAAATCAAGCCTCCATCTTCTAGGGGCACAGTAATGAGAATAATAGAAAGCCCAGAAATAGAAAGTAAAAAGTCCCTAGGAACGTAACTGTAGTCCTTTAAAAACTCATAATTAAGGGTCTGGTCTATCTGGATGTGTTATGTCAAAAACAGCTTAAGCTGCAAACTCTATTGAACCAGATTTTTTTTTATGGCCTATAATCAATTAACACATTTTCCCTTCATGTACTCAGCCATTGGAATGCATTAGAATTTTTCACCTCACCTCTAAGTTATTTTCAACCTCACTTTATTGTTTTGAGTCTTAGGCATGAACTTTTGTTGACAGCTTCTCAGTCTGCCCTTGTCATCGTTCATTGTGTTGTTACCGACAAGGATGAGACTTGATGCTTTAGGTAATGATGCAATTGATAACCTTTGCACAGATCTTTACAGTGTTTCCTTAAAACCGAACGGAGGGAGCGTGTAAATGGGAAAAGTTCCAAATAGCTACAGACCAGAAGGAGCTGTCTGCCATGTTTCTTCATGATAGCAGCAATAAAATATATGCCAATTCCGGTGGGCTGAATAAATCCTGGCTCTGAGATGGCAGTGGATGGCAGGCACAGTGTGTTACAACCTGCCCCAGGTTTTCCTAGTGACCTCATGCCTCCTCTTTGAGAGCAATATTGTGCTAACAGGCAGACAATGATTGGCTACCCAGGTTGCTCATAAATAAAAGCAGCTAGCTACATCATAAGTCTAAGTAGCTGAGGCTTCATCATTATTTATGAGACAGGCTGGGGAGAAGTAGGCTTTAAAAGTGCAATAGCAAATGCCATGTTTCCTGGGGAAGCTGGCTGATCAGAGGGTGTCTGTATGTGGGTCTTATGCTGTAGCATTCCTTTTCATGCTACTTTCTCAGTCCTGTGTATGGTAAGTAATAGAAGCTCGTTATCATAAATCAGGTCCTGTAAGCCTCCCCTGCAGTAATTTGATCCATCATAGTTGCTGGTATATTTAGTTGGTTGGCTTAAAAAAAAGGTGGCTTATTGATTCCTGTCATGGAGAACAGACATAGGCGACGAGGATTTGAGTAACAAGTTTTTCCTTTATCTAATTCTGCAGATAGAGATAGTAGTTACGATATGATAGACAGCTGTCAGTAGGTCATGCTCTCTGTCAGTCAGTAGGCATTCTTTACATGCCACTGAAGTACATGTGGCCTCTTCCTCATTCCATCATTTACCACTTCCCAGCAGTTACTAGGTGATTCTGGGAAAGCACCTAAAGAGTATGTGGCCTGAGCCTGTCCTATGTTTTCTGTTTTGGGGGAACCCTGCCAGCTCCCAGCATTCTCTCTGTGTTCCTACTTTCTGCTGTAACATTATGGAGTAGATCTCCAATAAGGAAGGAAAGAGCAGCTGATATCATCAGGATTTACCAGCAGCTAGACTGGAAAAGCATATCTAAAATAAGGGCTGAAGTATCCATGAGTACACTCATCTGGAAAACAGAAAATTTCCCCAAATTAGGTTTATTGAAAATACGATTGATAATTTCAAATTTGGGTTGATGCCTGTGAATTTTTTCTTCTCTCAAATGGCTGCAAATTTTGTTAGAAGAAGTTTAGAGATGTTACTATTGTTTATTACCATTGCTAAACTCCAATAACACATAAGCAAATGCTCTGACCATGAGGGATAGCTGAGAATAAACTCTTGGGTAATAAGAACACAGTGCAGGTATTATGTGTTCATTCTAGGAAAATTATCACTTGGATATTTTTAGGTTTTATTTTTGCTTCTATAGTTTACTCTAGAGTCTTCTCTCTCTCTCTTTCTCTCTCTCTCTCTCTCTCTCTCTCTCTCTCTCTCTCTCTCTCTCTCCTTCCCTCCCTCCCCATTCCCTTCCTTCCTTTCTTTCTTCCTCTCCTCTCTGTATTATTTCTCCTCTCCTCCCTATTGCTCTTCATTCTGAAGCATCTTTTATTGTATAAATATGTATTCAGAAGAAGCATATATGAATGGAATGGCATGATGCTGCCCTTGAGGGGATGCCCTCTGAATCTGAGCCCATCACACCAAGTCATTGGCATTTAAAGAAGACACACAGTTTATACAACAAGACATATGTGAGACAGAGTCAAGTATTGGGTGCCCTGCAAAGTGTCGTGAAGATGGCAGTTCTACAGTCCTTTGCATGGCATAGTCCCTTATCCTTTATTTCCCCTTAGTCGACACAGGCTTAGCAAGAATGTTGGGTCTTCAGGAGCAGCTGTCAACACTGCTCTACTATCTCTGAGTGACTCAAACTTTAATGCAAAAGTCTGCTGCTTTGCTGCTCATCTTCTAGTCACTTCTGTCACAACACTCTGATTTCTCCCAGGGAAATAATCTGCTCTATAATTTTTAAGTGCTGCTTCAAGTTGATCCACTGCTAAGGTCAAGAATAGCCATGTGAGCGTGGCTGCAGTCAGGAATCCTCTTTCTCTAAATAGAGCCATTGTTTTGGGAAAGGATGGAGACATTATAGGAGCCTGTAGGAGATACAGAAATGCTTGCTTAGGCTTAGACCTGTTAACCTGGTGGGCTGGAATAGCTGTCAGTGGCTTGGGAATACAGTGAGGATGACATCATTTGAAACTAGATCTAGGCTCAGGTTTATTCATGGCACTTTTAGTTAACTAACCCCATACATTTCTAGTCTTTCTCTTTTGTGTCTTTTACAACACAAAAGATGCTTGCAGTATGTACATGAGGTGAAGATTGATTCGCCTGCTAGCTGGTTAACTGAGCTTCTTGGCTTATAGTTGTCCACATTACTGGTATAGCAACTATCTGCAGTGCATGTGAGGCTGATCATGCCTTTTCTCAAGGCTTAGATTTTGAGATTTACAATTGATGCAGACTAAAATATAATATTTAGCTATTCAAGCTGGCAGCCAAGTCACATGGTTTGATGCAGCTCATGGTACCAATGTATTAATTTAATGATATGTCAAAATAGGACCAGTGAAAATCACCTGGAAGGGTATTCCATCACTGAGTCCTTATTGCCACTGACAAAAGGAGTATAGAGTCACCTTTCATGATGCAGACTTGGGTGAAACTGAGATGACAACCAGTTTAGGATTAAGAGAAGATGTAGAAATTCAGTGCTGTCTTAATGTCGAAAGTTTGCCTGTATTTTTTTTAAAGTTGTATTGGAAGTACCCTAATGCTTTTGAGTTTTGGAAAAAAAAGAGATGAAGACTTGTTTGAGGAGAAACTGGAGGCTTGCTTATTACATCACCTTAAATCCAGTGCATTTAAATGATGGGCAATGCGGTTTAAGTTGGAGCTGTCGAAATGTGCTGAGGTCACAAAAGTCTATCAAGGAGGTAGGCAATAAGCATGCTGTCACAAATAAACAGTGATATGACATTGCTAGGCTGAAGGCCAAGGCTCTGTGGAAAAGGGTCCTAGAGGACCAGCCAAACAACAACCCCATTGCATGATTACATTTGTTTATTTATGGTGTAGTAACAACCGCCTCTTTAACTTTTTTCTCTCAGTATTTAGACTCAGGACACACTTCACTGCTTGCTCATGTTTTCTCTCCAAGATTCATAAAGCTTCATTTATATTTGAAGGATCTTTCAGTGGTATTCCTGTTGGCTTCCTGGGTGGGAAGTGTCCAGAACCAATGATACTTTCTAATTTATAGTTTCCATGTTGAATTGCTAGAAAATTACCGTGGGCTTATTGTATGTCACTGGGCTAGCTTCCTGTTGCTGTAACTGATGCCTGAGTTAATGAGGTTATAAGAAGAAAAGTTGATCTCATGCATGGTTTTGGAAGTCTTAGTACATGGCTGGCTGGCCTGATTCTTGGACCTATGGTGAGGTAGCATGTTGTGGCCTACAGCAAGTGGTAGGGCCCATGTTCATCACATGGTGGCCAGAAATCAAAGGGAATATCAGAGACAAGGGTCCCACAGTCCTCTGTAAGGGAACACCCAATGAGTTTGACCTGCTATGCTCTACCTCTCCGGGGTCCTTTTACATCTCAATAGCACAAGGGGCCAGGGACAAAACTCTTTAACTCATAAAACTATTCCAGATCCAAACCTTAGTAATTTAGCTTTAACAGAGCTTGGAAATATTTAAAAAATACATCTCTCACTCCAAACCTAACCAACCATATAATCTCTATTGTGGCATTGTTTCATATTAGAATGTATAGATAACATTAACACTGCAAATGTTTTTACATAACTTCTCTTCCTTTTCAAAGTATCACTAGTATATTTTCCAGTATTCCTTTTAGCCAGAGTTTTCACTGCTACTTAGTTCTATGAGGCATTTATTTTTTCTTCTTCCCCAATAATTTACTAGTTTTAAAATTCACTTTACATTCCTATCATAGCCCCCACCTGTCTCCTGTCCTACTGTGGGGAAAATTTAGAGGCGCCATAGTGGTGGAGGCCCGGAGGGGCTTCCACGCTGTGGTGGGTCCCACATTCGGGAGGAACCCTATGGTTCCAGCGGTCTGGAGGCTTTGGCAGCGGCAGGCCCCAATGACAGGAGGGAGTCCTTGGTTCCAGAAAGGTTTATTGTCATGGCGGATGGTAAATGGATCTAGGCGTACCCCCCAGAACTCAGGGCAGTCCTGAGTTATATAGGGAGGGAGAAAGGGGGAGGATTGGGGGAGGATTTGGGGAAGGCATGCTTAATTTGCTCTGCCCTCTGGCCTTCATTAGTATGTAAATCCCTAGGGCCTGAGGGCTATAGTCTGGCCTATGTGACTGAACAATGTAATTCTATGGAGACGTGACTGCTTTTCAGGACCCTGGATTCTGGAGGGCTCCGAACTCCTGCGGGTTCTCACGCAGAGTCTCACACAGAGTCTAGGGGTTCTAGGCACCTGCTCAACCGTGACCCAGGATACTCTTATGCAGTCTCACATCCTACCAGTCCTATCCCTACAAATACTTTCCTCATTTCCCCTCCCCTTCTCCTCAGAGAAAGAGGAGCTCCTCCCATGGTTACCACCCCTCCCTGGAACATTTAGTCTCAGCAGGACTAGGCACATTCTTCCTGCTGAGGCCCAACCAGGAATTCTAGGTAGGGTCAAGGGGACCCAATGGCAAGGAACAGACTGAGACACTCTGTTCCACTTTTTAGGGGACTCACATAGAGACCAAGATGTACATTTGCTACAAATGTGTAGGGGGTCTAGGTTCAGCTTGTGCATGCTCCATGGTCAGGTGGCTCAGGCTCTTGAGTCCCTATGGTCCCAGGTTAGTTGACTCTGTAGGTCTTCCTGTGGTGTCCTTGACCTCTCTAGTTTGCTCACTTCTATCTCCGACTCTTCCACAAGACTCTCTAAGCTCCACCTCATGTTTGGCTCTGTGTTTCTGTATCTGCCTCCATCAGCTGCTAGATGAAGCCTCTCAGGAAACAGTTATGCTAGGTTCTTGTCTGCAAGCACAGAAGAGTATTGTTAATAGTGTGAGGGGTTGGCTCTCTCACATAGAATGAGTCTCAAGTTGGGACAGTCATTGGTTGGCTGTTCCCTCAGCCTCTGCTCCATTTTATCCCTGAACATTTTTAGGCAAGGCATGTTGTGGGTTGAAAGTTTTGTGGGTGGATTGATGTCCCCATCTCTACTCTGTAAGTCCTGCCTGGCTATTAGAGATGGCCACTCCAGTCTCTATATCCCACTCTGGTAGGAATCTCATCTAGGGCCACCTCCATGTACTCTTCATATCCTCCCCAGTCCCAGGTCTCCAGCTAGTCACTAGAGATGCCACCCCCACACTGATTTCCATTCTCACTCCCAGCCCTCTCCCACCCCCATTTCTCCACAACTGATGGCCATCCCCACTAAGTTAAATCCCCCTCCTCATCCCCTCACCTACCTAGATATCTATCTCCAGTCACATCCAATGACTATTTAGTTTCCCTTTCTGAGTGAGCTTCATGAATCCTCCATTGGGCCCTCCTTATTACCCAGTTTCTTCATGTCTGGATTGTAGCATGGTTATCTTGAACCTTATGGCCAATGTTCACTTATAAGAGAGTACATACCATAGGTGTCTTTCTGGCTTTGGGTTATCTCACACAGGATAATACTCAAGTTCTGTTCATTTACCTGTAAATCTCACAATGTCTTTGTTTTTAATAGGTGAATAGTATTCCATCATGTAGGTGTACCACATTTTCCTTATCCATTCTTCAGTTGAGGGACATCTGGGTTGTTTCCAGTTTCTGGCTATTACAAAGAAAGCTGCAGTGAACATAGATGAACTTTTGGGTATGGATTCTGTCCCATGCAGAGTAGGCTTTGTCCTCAGCCTGATGCTATTTGAAGGTGGAATATTTTACAATACAGAGCTTTATAGTAGGTTTTAGATCACAGAGGCAAATCTGGACTTGGGTTGGGAAATGTTAGCTCTTACACTTTTTCTTTTCCTGTCCTGACCATGAAGTTCACAAACTTTCTGCTCCACAGACTAGTGCTGTAACCTGCTGTTCCTCAGGTGTCCCAAAGCAACGGGACCAATACATCATGGCCTGAAACCATGCCAGTCAATTCTAAAAATTGATCTTCTGAGGTGTTTATGACACTAATGGAAATATGCCCAACACCAATTCATACACCATAAAATTTGTCCCTTGATAGTCACAAAAGACATCTCTGCTTAGCACACTGGCAAAGCTGTACAGCATTGCTATTCTCTGATCTAGAACCATTTTGTTATCCTAAAATGAAAGTCTTTGTGAATCTGCAATCACTTGCATTTGACCCTCAGAAATTCATGCCTTGACTCTTTAAAGTCAGCTCTGTGGAGGCAGTTGCTGACACCTGTTATTCTTTATTTTTGTCTTGTAGAAATTTAGCTCGGTTCTGGGACCAGAAGAGGCACTAACAGAAATGCACAGAATTGAAATTCACTATGTTGATTTCTATTTCAACCCAGCTGAAGACTGAGAGGCTATGTGCTGTTGTGGAGGAATACAGAGAGTGAGTAGTAGCTTTTCTTGCTCTCCTGATTGACTGTACTCTCAGGTAGCTCTCTCTCCGGCTTTAGATCTACATTTCTTTCTCTGTAAATAGACTTGATGATTCCTGCTGTGTCTACAAGTCTAAACTGGCACCAAGCACAGCTAAACCTGAGATCAAGACTGACCTGAGGAGAAAAACAATTTGTTCTCTGCATTTCCACAGGGGTTTGTAGCTCTCTTCCAGTGACTGTAGGATGTGTAATCTGGATCAGCTCAGTCATATCTAGACTCAGTGGACCCAAGGTGGCATTATTGAATTATCAATCTGTTGTTCAGATCTAGGTTTCAACTTCAGCTTTAGTGGTTTGTTTTAATTTTATTGTTTATATTTGAAGTTAATATATGTTTGTATTTTGGAGTTATTATTATTATTATTAGCCAAAGAGCAGATAAAAGTAATGTTCTCAAACTGAAAAAATACGTGGATTTTACATTGTACTGGGAAGTTGAACATCTTTTTTTGTTGTTGTTGTTTCTATCTAACAAATATGTGGGGCCATGTAGTTTTAATTATCCTCTAATTCACAAGAGCCCTGTGTCTTCGAGGACATCAGTGTGGAGGGAAATGAATGGACTCTGTTTTTCATGTTTCCCAAACGAGTGGTTTAGCATCATAGAAATGAGGTCAGAATGGTAAACAGACAGCTGTTCTGTATTTTTCTCCTTCCCTGGAGATGAAGGTCAAAGAAACCTCTCTTTTGCTTAACTTATCCCTCCCCAATGGGCTGTAAACAAATGTGCAGGGTAGCCCCAGCTGCACAGGGAAGAGAGGTGTTTGAAACGGCCTTCAGAGCTGTTGTACATACATAGCTTTGATTCCCTTTTCTCATCTCTTTGCGTTGTCTTTCTTTCACAACACGAAGCCATTGATTGAGTGAAGTTAGAATAACTTTTGACACAACTAACCAAAATAGATAGCAAAGGGACTGGTTGCTAAGCACAGCTCTGCTGGGTTCCTTGGCTGACAGCCTGTATTAGCATACAGGGTTTTGTGAAGTAAGTCCTCAGTTATTGGTGGCTGCTGCTTATTTAAAAGCTGCTGTTGCTCCTCAGGTAAGCACATAAGATGTTAAGGAGAAATAACTTAACATTACAAACCATAAAGTGCCTCTCCTCCCTCCAAAAAAACAAACAAACCCCCAAATCATTGTGTAAGTGACTCAAGGATATCGATTATTCAAATATAATAGTCGAGAAACATTTTTTACCTACTTAATATCATGTGGAATCTGGGACCATCACAATAAAGCTATAGTTTCTATGCTCATGAAACTTAAGTGAGAGAGGAAGAGATGGAGAAATGAAAGGCTGGAGGCAACGAGAGAAAGAAGCAGGGAGGGAGAGAGTAGAGACAACATGTGTTAGTATCTCAGTGTCTTTGTTCTGTCCTTCTGTTCAGCAATGTTTTCTGCCTTTACTTCACAAAGGCATGATGTGCAGAATCTTCTCTTTTTGTGCACTGTGAGTTGTGTTCTACACTCTAGTCTGATTCTTCTGGGTTGGTGATGCAGACTCAGGAGGAAGGGTATGGTAGGAAAAATAAGAAAAGCAAAGACATGGGCTGGGAAAAAACAAAAGCCTCTTTTTTCTAAGCATTCATGTTACAGCAATCAGTTTTTCTCATATGGTAAAAACAAATACATATTAAGACAATTTGAAAGTGAGGGGGCAATAGAAATTACATGGGTGAAGAATGACAGGAATGAAGGGAAGACTTGAAGGTGAATGCTGATATCTGGCCATGGGCTTTGGGCACAGTCCCTGTAGATAACGATGGTGAGGAGTAGAACTCCCACAACATCAATTTCAGGTATTTTCAAATTTAGTCTGAGTGCTTATCTTGCCCTCTGGAGTGGCCGGACTAATATTAGCCCCAGTAGTGCTAGATGGGTGAATCTCCATTTTTCTTGTACTGTCTCATCTTATGAACTGCCTATGTGTGAATCATGCTGCTGATATTTACGTTTCATTTATCATTGGTTATCCAGTTTTTAGCATATTATTTACCACATTATTAATTGGATCATTTACTACTTATATTCTTTAAACAACAAAAAAATGATGCATCACTGCTTTGGGCCAAGTGTTAGAACTCCCTTCTTTCCAGTTTGTATATCATGACCTAATATCCAATGTGATTATATTTAGGGGAAGGGGATGGGGGTGCTCATGCCCTTATAAAACATGTTGAAGAGAGTTTTCTTGTCTCTTTGGCCATATGGGATCACAGACAAAAGACTGCCGTCTGCAGAGTAGAGTTGGTTTTCATCAGATAGGGAATCTGCTAATTCTTTGATCTTGGATTTCCAAGACTAGAATTTTGAACAATAAATTTCTCTTGTTTATAAATTGCTGAATCGCTAACCATTGAACTGATCATGGGGTTCCCAGTGGAGAAGTGAAAGAGAAGACTGAAGGAGCTGAAAGGGTTTGCGGCCCCATGGGGAGAGCAACAATATCAACCAACCAGAGCTCCCAGGCTCTAAACCACCAGCCTGGGAGCACATAGGGAGGGATCCATGACTCCAGCTGTATATGTAGGGGAGGATGACATTGTCGGGTATGGGTGGGTGAGGAAGTCCTTGGTCCAGTGAAGGCTGGATGCCCCAGTGTGGGGGAAATCGTGAGTGGGGATGTGGAAGTGGGAGGGTGAGTGAAGGCATATCCTCACAGAAGCAGGAGGAGGGGGGGTGGGATAGGGGTTTCCAGGGTTTGTGGGGGGGATGGGGAAAGGGGATTACATCTGAAATGTAAATAAAATATCCAATAAAAAATAAAAAATAAATAAATTGCTGAATCAAAAATATCTTGCCTTAGACATCTCAAATTGATATTGTATTTGCGGATTTTTTTTTTTTACCATTCATAGTTCATAGGAAAAAAACCTGATGATGAAAGATGGTTGTTTATTGTTAAAAATTTAAATAACCTGAAAGATAGTATGATGAGAAGTGGAAGTTATCTGTCCTTGTTTCATTTCTTCACACCATATGATAGTCCTATTGTTTGAAAAGTAGGTATTATACTGTTAGTGTAGTGGAAGACTGTGCACACGTCAGTAGAAACATTATGTCAACTATTAATATGCAAGTAGGTCTGACATAATTTAAAAACAAAGTAGACTATTTTATGCAGTCAGTGTTCTCCATTTTAGAAACTAAGAGTATAATTTTGGAGTAGTAGAAATACATAACTAATAATATCCATTTTAATAGACAATATATTATTAAAAATATACCTTTGCTAATAGGTGTTTATTGCAACGTTCCGAAGAATAACTTTTTAACATGTATTTTCATGTTTATAAAAACATTTTTTCTAGAATTGAATAGTAGAAGTTGGTTTTCTGGTCATGCATTAATTTTTTTTTTCATTGGTTGCCAAATTCACTTCCCCTGGTGTATCATATCACTCTGCAAAAGGGTTCGAGGATGAATGCTCATTATATTCACATAAAATCCATCTTTAAACTCAAGTATTGCCATGCCATTGGTAAATTTGCCTTCTGATCTTCAAATTCTTATTCTTTTCTGAATGGGTCTAATAATCTTGAAAAGTCTGATTTTCTGCTTCACAGATGAGTAGCCCTGATGGTTTTACACTAAGATATGCCTTGGAAATGGAAGTAGCAAAGTTTTTGACTCTCAGAAATACTTCCAAAGCCAACTGTAAAGCTGTTGGAAGAATTGTGAGTGAAACACGAGTCAAGTTCACTTTAGCTGTCAAGTGTTTCTGAGAGTAAAATGTAGCTTCACAGTTATCAACATCACTCGACAGCCTTCATTAGGGAATTTTTGTTCTTCTCCCAGGAGACATTTAACCGATAAAAAAGGTTATCCATGCACATATATGTATCTGTCAAGTCATTGGTAATGAGCCATTCACTCCATAGATAGAGCAAGAGCATAATATTCTATATTCACCTTCCTTCAAGTATAATAGCTCTGCTTTGTAAAAAAAAAATCCTTGATGGTTAATTATACAGTATGGAATGACTTAGTTTTATACTGGGGACTGACAAATATATAATCTTATATCACCATTAAGAAACTACGAACTAGACATCAATATTCTCATTAAATGGAGATGCCAAATGTCAGAGTTTAAGTAAAAGCCATGTAGCTAGGTGGCAGCAGGACCACCATGCACCTGGTAGGTCTAAGCTAAGAGTCAACTCCTCTGTTGCTATTCCCTCTGCTGCTTTTCAGATTTTCCATGGTTTTATTAACCCAGTTCAACAGCTTCATGTTCACCAAGTTATCTGCGTCTTCATCTTCATCCTGAATGATTCTGGAGACAAAAGACGAACATCTTACTATTTCCCTGCTTCAACTCTTGACTCAGATGCTTTTAAAAATGATTTATTTTTATTTTACATACATTGTGTTCTGCCTGCTTGTATGTGTCTGTGAGGGCTTCAAATGTTCTGGAACTAGAGTTATAGACAGTTGTGAGTTGTCATGTGAATGCTGGGAATTGAACCCATGTCCTTTGGAAGAGTAGTCAGTGCTCTTAACCATTGAAGCATCTCTACAGTCCCATCTTGACTCAGAGTCTTATCACATGGGTTATAACTTGCTTGCCATCACATTAGTATTTTGTTTCAAGTTGATTAAGAATTTTGTTCTAGTACCTGACCAAGCTCTATCTCAAGCTTCTATTGTGTCAACTTGTCATATATATATATATATTCCCCACCCCTCAACTTGTGTTATATAAAAATGACTGGTTTCTCTAATTTCTACTCTCATTTGATTAATAAAAAATTTGTTTCTCATGCAGAGTTTTTTGTAACCAATTCTGGTGATTAAACAAGTATCCAATTAATATGTCAGGTACAGTGCTGGGTGCTAGGGATGTGATACTGACCATAACAAATAGAAGACTGATAGACTAGAACACAGTTAATAGATGATCAGATAATCACATGCATTTAACATTGCAATTGTGATAAATATTAGATAAATCACATGGTGATAAAAGTCTACTTTAGAAATATTGGGCTTTGTCTAGGAATCCAGAACAGGCTTCATTGAGAGAAAGATGTTTAAGATAAAATCCAGAGGACGATGGGAATTATATAAACAAGAAGAGATGGGAAGTTTCAGGTTAAGAGAAAACTATATTCAGGAATAATGTGGTAAAAAAGGAGCATGAGAAATAGCATGAACCAAAATAGTGAGTAGAGACTGAGCATAGAACAAAAAAAATACAAGATGCAAGATGGAGAAAGAGGTCAGAGTGAGTTCATCCTGTACACTGTAAGTTCTGTTAAGTGTCCTGATCTTTGCGACATGTGAAGAGGAAACCATGGATACTGGTGGATGTGGCAGTAGGTAGTGGGGATGTGATCAGATAGATGTTCAGATTCATTCTCCCTGGGCATGGCAGTGTGTGTTATGTATAGTGTGACTATGCCAGAGGCAGACTGCTCAGTAACTTTACCTAGGAAAGAGTTATAGAAAGAAATAGACAATGCTGAGGGATGTGAGAGGTGAAATTAGCAACATTTAGTGATGTTGGATTCAGTAGATGGAGAAGGAGATGGCTCCAAAGTTCCTAGGTCATATAATGAGCCAAAGATGACAACCGAGAGAAAGAAACTGTAGTCACTGAGTTTGCTTGTTTTTAAGTTAATTGCTCCAAATAAAGTTTTTATAACTTCAGAGTGGGAGGAGAAGCCCACTCAAAGTGGCTTGAAAAAGACTTAATGGACTCAGTAGGATATATATGTATACATGTATATATGAGAATGTTTATATATAACAATAACTAAGCAAGTATAAGTTATGAACTTGAGAAGGAGTGACGGGGGACATAGGAAAAGTTTGAAGAGGTCAGAAAATGCTGGAAATGATGTCAGTACATGTATGAAATTCTCAAAAATTTTTAATTAACATAAAAGACTTAATGCAACTATTTAGGAACTCTTACGTAAGCTGTATCAGGAGGACTGCAAAGAAAGGAACACTTGCTAACTGAGGCTGCCTTCTCTGGCTGTCAGGCTGAGCCACAAAGCCCTCACTTCATTCTGTGTCACACTCTGCTTTTTTTTTCTTGGATAATTTTGTTAGCTTTGTTTGAATAGCATTGACTGGAGTTACTGCAGCTAGTTGTTCTATATCCCAATTCAGAGAGAGGCGGTGAGTGTAGGGAGAGTGTTGCTCTGCTCCAATCAGGACTGTTTGTTGTGCAGTCAAGGAAGATAGTAGTATTTAAGTCTTCAGAATTGTTGATTATGTGTTTTAAAATTCAGAGTTTAAGCCCACAGTCAGAAATCAGTAGGTTTGATGGAGGTCCCAGGTATATTTATATATTGTTCCTTGGCTCATCCTTTGATGGATGCTGTTTTAGCCTATAGAAACACCCCTAGCAGTCTCTGTTGTGAATCCTGGCACTGACCTCCTTTTGAATAATTGCCATTTATTTCTTTATTTGTATAATAGGATAACTCTTTTATCTCTGTATTATATTGGCAAATCTGAAACCTTTCTGTTGTGGTTTCTGTCTGTTGCCAAGAGACATTTCTTTGATGAGGGTTGAGAACTGCAATTATCTGTGTGTATAAAGATAAATATCTAGAATTCAGTTAGGAATTAAGGTGTTTTAGTGGCAGTTGTAGATTCTCTAAGTCTGCCAAGAACCATGATATCATTTGTTCTGGGTTATTGACTAGGTCTCTAGTACCAGGTATGATTTCCCTTTTGTTGAATGGGCCTTAAGTCTAATTAGAGAACTGTTGGTTAGAGTTATCGCATCATGTGGGTCATTGTTGTAGTTCATGGTCATCCTGCGCTTGCGTGTGTGTGTGTGTGTGTATGTATTGTGTGTGTAAAATAACAACTAAATAAATAGAAGCTATGAATTTAAGAGAGAACAAGAAGGGTTTATAGAGCTGGAGGGAGGAAATAGAGAGAGAAAATGATGAAATTATAGTATAATTTCAAAAAAATAAAACTATAATGTCCAAAAAGTAAATCTGAAGGCTAATAAGATGACTTTGGAAATAAGGTTGGACCTCTCTTTCCTATAGTCATAAATATGAATGATGACTTTAATATACATATCTATCAAGACAGTTTCTGTACTACTTACATTACATCAAGCTCTTCTTGTACTTACTCTTTGTTGATGATGACCACAAAATGAACAAGACCTCATCAGTATTTTATTGTCTGCATTCAGGAATTGGAAATGAAACTCTTAAATCACTGTAAGTCGTCCCTCCTAAAGTTCTTGCAAGGAGAATGTAAGGAAGTCCTTAGAAAGTCAAACCAAGTGTTGCTTGTAGTGGTCTGGCTTTTTACATGAAACATTTCTGATTGTGAAAGATTCACTCTGACAAGTGCCAGCCAACACTCAGCTCCATTACACACATTGTTTAATTACAACAGATCCCAGCTTAAAGTCCAATGGAGTGTCAATGGGAATGTCTAGTTTATAACTGTTTTTTTTTTGTGTGTGTGTGCTCTCTTGTAATTCTTTTTTTAAAATAATTTATTTATTTTTTCAAATCATAATTCATTCACACAGGGGTTATAAACACAGAAAGGCAGGACGTGGGGAAGGGGATGACATTGGAGCGTGGGTGTTCAGGGGGAATACAGATATCTTTCAGAACAGGATATTGGCTGGGTGAAGGTTCAGAGTACAGATCACTATGACTCTGCCTATGATTCACTTGTCTTTATCTAAGTTGGTATTGTCTGCCAAAGCTACCTATTTACAAGGTCTATGACTACTCAGGCTGGTAAATTTCCACAGAAGCTGCCTGTTTACAATAGCTTATAGCCATCTGTTTCAATGTTTTTCCACAGAGACCCAAGACTTGGTGTTAGTATACATGTATGACAGGTCTATTGCTGATTTTAGGCCTATGGCTGATTTTAGGCCTTCAGTGTGTAAGCAGGGCTGCCCCTGACATCTCCTTCCTTTTCTAAGTATAAAAGGGCTGTGGCAATTCTAATCTTGCAAAGGTGGGGATAGAGGCCTGACCTCCAGTAATTGAAGGGGACCTTGTAATGGCTCCAGTCCCCCTGTCATTGTCCAGTGAGGCATGAGGGCCATACCCATCTTGATGTCTTTTTTCCTGGAGAGGGGATACTTTTGACATCAACCCCTATGCAGTCAGGCTTGTCCCTCAGGGATACCAGAGAAATATTTTTAACTTTTATTTATATTCCCTTGCAGTGCTTAGCCTCACAGCCTAAGCAAGAATTCAGATCGCCAGTCAGAGGAGTTTATAACTGTTTAAAGGTGAAGTAAGATTATATATTTGTGAGTCATCAGTATTAAACTATATAATTCCACACTGTATATTTAACTATAAATTTCTTTTTATACAGGGCTAAGCTATTACATTTGAAGGAAGGGGAATATAGAACTTCACTCAAGGTTTCCAATGAGGATGCAGGTCTGTCACTTCTGTGAAATCTCTGCCTTGAGCTAGGAATGATTCTTGTTTGCCAAGTACAGAGGTGTACATTGGACTAGCCCCTTAGAAGCTAGCTCTTTGGGATTTTCTTTAACTAAAGTCTCCTCCCTGGAAATATTTTCTTATTGTTGGTTAGATCTATCCTCCCTTCTGCTTCATATTCTACCACACTGATGGTTATTATGAAATTCCTGCACTGCCTCCTCTTGGTTTGGTGGCTTCTAGATTCCTCCTCACTGTTGGTCAGCTCAGCATCTCCCTTCTCTAGTTACTATGCACCTTCAGGGTCTCACCCATCCTTTTCCAGCCTAGGCATTTCCCTGAGCTCATGTTTTTTAACAACATCTGGAAGCTTTCACTCATCTACCCTAGGGGAAATGACATCTAACAGGTCAAAAATTTAGGCTTATTGTCTTCTTTGCCCACACAATCCTTATTTTGTAATATTCACTTACTTAAGGCACCGGTATCCCTTGAATCCTTGGTTGTCATTCCTTCATTTTTGTTAGTTCTTCTCAGCAACTCCTTCCATGGCCAAGTTTAGACTTTTGTTAGGAACTATTGCAATATCCCAGTTTCTCTCTTTTCAATCTCTCATTGTTTCCAGCCCAGAGTCACAATTATTCTTAAAATACAAATCTATCTGTAACTATTTAAAACTTCTGGTGCTTGCTATGTCTTAGCTACATTATGGTACATTTTATATACGATATAAGATCCATTATTTAGCAGAACTTACACCTTTTTCAGTTTGTCGCTAGTCATCATTTCTCGCTTTAAACAACTTCTCTCTTATAATAACATGTTTTTGAGAGATGGGTACCTTATCGTGGCGATTTGAATGAGAATGACTCCCACAGAGTCATATATTTGAGTACTTGTTCCTCAGTAGGTAGAACTGTTTGGGAATGGGTAGGAAGTGTGACCTTATTGGAGGAGGAAGTATTACTGGGAATTGACCTTGAGGCTTCAAAAAACCCATGTCATTCCTAGTTAGCTCTCTTGGCCTTGTGGATGTGTCTCAAGATGTGAGCCCTCAGTCACTGCTCCATCCAGCACCATGCTTGCCTGCCTGCCACCATGTGCACATGATGGTCATGGACTCTAACCCTCTGAAACCATAAATCTGAAATTAAATGCTTTGTTTTATAGGTTGCCTTGGTTGTGCTGCGTTATCATAGCAATATAAAAGGGAATGAGCTATTTATTTATGGAGGAAACTTTTATTATCAGATGGATAAGTACAAATAAGACAGTCTTACTAGTCTTACACCTGAAGAAAGTGATACCAGGAAAAGTTGTGTGAATTGTGCAAGGTTACATAAGTATGTGGAAGAGGACTTCCAATTTGCTTAATTACTCTGCCGTTTTCCTTACCCAAGCTATGTTGAGCCTGTTCCTATGTGCCTTGGCTCAAGCTACCTCCTCTGCTTTCACTGTTAACCTTGTCAAACAGCCTGTGGCAACTTACTACAAAGATCTCCTGACTATAAAGCTTTATCAGAATGTTTGCATCATAGTAGAGTCAAGGGTGACTTCTTTAGCCTTTCTCCACCACATGCATCTTCATTCTTAGCACCATCTTATATGTAACTCACAGTGCACCACATAGTCTAGGGTGAGCTTCTCAATGTGTCTTCATTGAACTTGGATGAGATCTCTGTAAAGATCTGTTCTGTTTTACTTGTTTTAGGTCTTCAGTGTCTGGAACAGTAGCTTTTAATAGGGATATTTCCTTATTCTTATTAAATTGTTAGTGACTAATCTAAATATTTATTCTAATTGAAATAATTTTAGATGTTAACATATGAACATTATGACTTCTCAGCAGGCTGATCAGAGTTTATGATAGACTGTGGGCAAGTGTTTTCAAGAACATTAATTGAAACTACTTTGAGGGTGGGTACCTCTGTAGGAGGTATGGAGAGGCTTGGTAGAGATGCGATACAGTCAGTTTGACAGTCGATGAGACACTTCTTAGTGTTAAACAACAGGAAGCCCAACCAAGTCACTAAGGGATCCTTACTGTTTTGTATTTTAGAGAAGAACAGTAGTTTTAGAGAAGTTCAGAGCAGAATTGTCCCAGACCCTGTGATTCCTTGGTGTTACATGGTTCCCTGTTGTGGTCCTAAGGCTGCATAGTGGCTCATTCATGCTAGCAAAATGTGTGTGTGTGTGTGTGTGTGTGTGTGTGTGTATACATGTGAGTGTGTGTGTACATGTGTGTGTTTCCCAAGTAGTTGACAGTCTCTGTTTAGATCAATTTGGGATCAGGTGAGTTGAAAGGTATAAAATCCAGTCACCAGGCATTCTGATGCTAACATCCAACTCATAAGTCTTGTGTAACACTGTTTTTTCTTAAACAATTAGACTGCAAGGAGGAAAGGGGAACTCAGAAAACCCCTGGCTGCAGACACAGAGCACTAGGTAAATGGGTGGTGGGGAACCAAGCCACTGTGAGTGATCCCTATAATAAAAGATGGCGAGGCCCTGGAATACTACAGCCACTGCTACCATTCCTCTCAAGAGAGACTTATACCTTGGTCTCAGGGAGGAGAAGCACACACAGAACATGTATCTGCTTTTCAGTGTCATCATTGCATTTGAACAGGAAGGGGTGTTGAATATTCTCACTCTCAGGCATTGCAGTCTAACTGGCCTGATGAGTATTGATAAGCCTTTCTGACCCAGGATTGGTTTAGTCAGTTGGGACACCAGCAAGTATGCCTTGTATATATGTACTTTTGTTTACTTCCTGCTAGGCTATGGGTTGGTTGTGTCCTTGCTTCTGCTAGGTAGCCTCCACACACCTATTTCTTCTAGGTCCCAGATAACTCCTCTTTCCCTGCTTTGCTTTCTCAAATCCTCCCATCCTGGGGTTCTGCACTGCTGGTTTCTCCAAACTCTGTCTATACTTTTGTAATGATTTTTTCCCACTAAACTTATCTCAAATTACTTAACCAGAGTATGTCATTTGCTTTCTGCCAAGACCCTTACTGATGAGTGGGCAATCATTTCTCCATTTCTTTCCTAACATATTTTCAATCAGTATGGTGCCACTTTCCCAAAAGAGAATGATTACATTACTGCTAAAGGTAAATGTTCGTTAATTAGGAGGAAATAGAGCTTCTTTTAGTCAATGTCACCTTTTGTGATTCCTTTGCCTTCTCAGTGACTCTACCTCAGGACATGAGCAATGGCCAGGCAGGCCAAAGAGTTTTTCTAATAATGCTTAGTAGGATCCTCCTTTTAGTTTACGCATAAATTTGAAAATTTATATGTAACTCTTGACTTCAGATGAAAATAATGAATTCTAATGAATTTATCTTCGTAGCTTAATGTTTTAGGATACCTCAGCATGAATAGTTGTTCTCAATAATTAGTACAGTTTTTAACTAATAAAGAAATAGTATTTTTATTCTATCATCATGACAATAGTATTTATCACTCAAATTACCAGTATAAACTTTTCTATTTTTAAAACTCAATAAATGATAATCTCAAAAGTGAATTGTCTAAAGTTATGTTAATATCCTCTAAAAAATAATGTCAATCTTATTTCTTTTATGCTGGAATCTCTGCCTTTGACAATGATTTTAGAAACCAAACCACTAATATTTAAGGATCATATCTTGGTATTAAATTCACTTTTGCCCTATTGGTTTTTTGATTTCCTACTTAGATATAGTTCTAATATGATTTAAAGTTAGAAATGGTGAGTTTGTTAGTATTATAGGATCCCTTGTCTTTAATATAGAAATGCTTGCATCTTCAAGCACTTAAACATAATGTCTGTGGCAGACTCTTAGATCTAAGCTATGAAATTGTAGCTTAATTAGTCCTCAATAACTAGTCTGTTATCCAGGTTAAATGTACTACTTGGTTTACTAGGAACTTTGGGAGTTCTTTGAAATCATTCATTCATTCATTCAAGAAATAAAATTTAAATGCTACTTATATCTCAATAACTATCCTAAGATCTATGGAGATAAATATTTACATAGACATGGTCTGTGATGCCATAATCATAGTCCAGGTTGGAAGCAAGCAACTCATGAACAGCAATAGTAATAAAGTAAGGCATGTACTTTGTTGCCAATGTAGAGAGCATTCTGTAAGCACATGAGAGAGGAGCTGAAATGCACCTTAAGGGCCAGCTCGCTCTCTCTCTCTCTCTCTCTCTCTCTCTCTCTCTCTCTCTCTGTCTGTCTCTGACTGTCTGTCTCTCTCTCTCTCTCTCTCTCTCTCTCTCTCTCTCTCTCTCAGATGACTGGCTGAAATATCACAATGAGCAGGAATTAGTTAGGTGAAATATAAGAGAGGAAGAGTTGGACCAAGAAGAACAGGATTGGGAGGTAAAGAAAGCAAATTCCTCATATGTGAGGAACTAAGTGAATATTGAAGGAATGGGCACAGAATAAGTGAAGGATGTGGAAGACACATAGCTTGAGACGAGTATTAGGGACACTGTTATGAATCTATTATGGATTTTGTCCATAATTTTGGGAGTGATAGAAAAACCACTGAATAATGTATTCCAGGAGTGCCTCCGTTAGCTGTTGAGGAACATTCCTCTGGCTTCCCAGCTGAGGAGAGAATGCAGACTGTCTCAGATGAGAAGACTGGAGACAGATCAAGAGCTGTGACATTGTCACAGTCACCAGGGAACAGATGAAAAAGGTGCTGTCTGGGCTTGAAAGTGGACTCAGCCAAGACAATGGCCATATCTGGTTCAGGCAAATGCTCTTCACCAAAAAAGGAACATGGGTAGACTGAGGTAGGGTGAGTGGGGGTAGAAGTGATGAAGGGCAGATGAAGAATAATTTCTCTGTAAAATGAGAGATGGGATTGGAGATTTAATTCAGTGGAAGAGCACTTTCTGAACAAGGTCAGGTCCTAGGTTCAGTTACCAGCATCCAAATCCAAACTAAAGCAAGCCAAATAAAACCACAAACAATCAAAGAAAGAAGCAATAACACGAAAACCAGACAATAGACCAGTCAGTAGCTCAGTTGATAAAGATGCCTGACTCTAACCTTGATGATCTGAGATCAGCTCTCAAGATGCACATGGTCGGACAAAACCGTATATCCCTGGGTAGTGTCTTGACCTTCATACACAGGAGCACACACACTCACCTCCATCACAACACAAAATAAATGAATGAATAAAAATATAGTAAATATAAAAAACCCAATCACCACCACTGCTATCACTGCCACCAACCCAAAGTAAAAAACACTGAAGAGAGCTAAGTGAATTAGATTTAGCAATAAAACTTTATGACTTTCTTGTCTTATCTTCCGAAGGGAGAGCAAGTCTAGCACCATTTAGGCAAATTAAAAATTCTCTAAAATTTTCCCTTTTCTCCTGAAACTTAGCCACCACTGCTCTAGCCTTTACTTACTAATTAAGCTCAAGGAACAGGACACTTTTGTATTCCTTAGTAATTAAACTGAAGCAAAAGAAAGTGAAGGGTGTCAGCATCAGCTGGTATATACACTGGATTTCATAAGGATGAAGATAAAATTTATTATTCTAAGTTTTCTAACATGGGTGATTGTAGATCACCTGTGGTCAGGCTGGCTTCATTGTCCCATAATTCTCAGTTCTGTGATTTGCGTGTGCTCTAGGCTTGAGCAGCTCTCCCAGTGGCTTATGGCTTGGCTGTTGCTGCAGGGGAGTTGTTACACACAGATGGCTTTTAGCAGGGGAGTCAATTTGCTGGGCATTTCCCTTGATTACGGTGCATTCTCTCTGCACTGATTGTTAGGAGAGTGAAGATTCTTGCACTGTGAAATGTTTCAGGCTCCGGATAAAGGAACATTGCACTTGGCAAATGATCTCCCTGTGACTACACACTGATGCAATAGCTGCCTGGCTCCTCTAATTTATTTAGATTAATTTCTAGAAACAAGGATAATGCTAAAGCAACATGAGACACTGAAGGGAAGAGAGAAGCAGAATTTGCAGCTGTGAGTAGGTATTGATTCGTGTGGATAATTACCTCCATCTTGTTATATGGTCTCATTTTCTTCTCTTGCAACCTTGCATATAAGTATAAAAATCTTATCTGACAAACCTTGTACCCATTGAAAGAAATTCATTTCACTGGCCTTTCCAGGAGGGCACAGGTACAAAAGGTGATAAATATTCCTTTTATTTGAAACTGATTTTATTTCATTTCTTATGTTAACTTTTAAATCATCTCTTTCTTCCATTGTTATGCAAGTTTCTTATAGAAATACTAAAAAACAAAGTCATTTCTTTAACTTAAGTTTATATCCAGCTTTCCCTTTGAGTATGGAGCCAGTGGACATAAAAAGAACATGGCTGGCCAGGCTGGATATTTTGCATTGAGCCAGTTTTGAGATCTGTACCAGGTCAACTTTGTACCTATCTCTGGGTGGGCTTTTTTCCTGAGATTCAGATAGGAGTGGATCATAGTAGATGCTTTCTTAGGAATAATGCAGAGGCAGTGTTGCTCAGCTGACAAAAGTAGGCTTCTGTGTCAAATTGTGAGAACCAGAGTGACACAGAAGACATTTGGGTTTGGAGAAGGCTCTTCTACAAGATCCGCACATCATTACCAAACATTAATTGCAGCAGGGTTTTCATAAGGTTCTTCCTTCCTTCAGACCATGACTAATTCTTAAAGATTCTTTAATTATTCCATTTTAATTTTTGAGTTTGACTAATCAACTCATCACATCTATTGGAAATATTGAATATTAAAGTAATTGTCTTCAGCCTATTTGTTTCTTAATTATTTGTTCTAGAAGTCACTTTTACTTTGGCTCTCATGAAGTCATCCAACATAGCAATTATAGAATGGCTTCAAGATCCAAAATGTAATGATACTAATGATGCCATGTGGTTTCTATGATTTTATGATTCACAAAACAATCTTTACAAATTTGAATCAATGATAGTTTCGATTTGTACGCAGGGGAAGGAGGCTGAGCACAAGTGTCAGTCAAGTGCCTCACCTGGCTCTTGACCTTTCTGCTGTTAAACCTGTTATGGTATTTGTAACCACTTTCATATTTGCTTTGAAACTAGGCTAATTAGCTGACAGTCTCTTCCTTCTTTGGTAAATCAACACATGTTCTCTGGCTCTCCCTATCACATGAAGGGTTTGAATCAAATTCAAACTTATAAATGGTTGTGCATTGACACATGAGCCCCATGAATATACATCTTTGTGATATGATATTATTTCACCCACTTCTAATCTCTCTTCTCTTGTGGATGTGAGAAGGCACTTTTCCAACTTCATAGTGTATAAGGTATCATATCTACTCAAGTCAACATGGAGGTTACTGAGTTTCTTAGTTATTGCTGTGAAGAGACACCATGACTATGGTAACTCTCATGAAGGAAAGCATTTAATTGGGGCTGGCCCATGGGTTCAGAGATCTAGTCCATTATTATCATTATAGGAACCATGGCAGCATGCAGCCAACATTGCGATGAAGAAGGAAATGAGAGATTTACATCTTGATCTGTAGGCAACAGAACCAACTGTGTGCCACACTGGGCATAGCTTGAGCATATGATACTACAAAACTCACAGTGTCACCTTTCCTCCAACAAGGCCACACTTTCTAATAGTGCCAAGCATTCAAACATGTGAGTCTGATGGGGCCATTCCTATTTAAGCTACCACAGTAGGCATTGTCCCCATGGGCTTCCGAGTAGTCAGAGGAATGAAGACTTATGCTGTGGGTGAGATATGGCTGGTCCCCTGAAGTTTCATAAGCTGAGGGCTTGTTCTCAATTTTAGCAGTAGTGAGAGTGATAAAGAATAGTGGGACACAATGAGGGTATGGATGCAACCTCGGAAGGGAGTAGCGCCAATCTTGAGAGAGTGGGTTAGGTCTTCCAGAAGCCAATTGATTCTCATCAGAATTGACTGTTATCCCCTCTTCCATTACTTGTTTTATTTACTTTACCCTTTGCCATATGATCCTCTCCCATATCTCTCTCTTTCTGATGAATTCAAGTCATGTGATGCTGTCAAACACACTTTCACCAGAACCCAATGCTTTTGTACCTCAGGGGCTGTGTATTACAGATATTTATTTTCTTGGCACTGGCAATATGGCAGCAAGCTTGATGACTTGAGTTCAGTCCTTGGATCTCACATGGTGGAAGGAGAGAAGCAACTCCTACCAGTTGTTTTCTGACCTCTACATATACACATACATATCTCCACAGATACACATGCATGCACACACACATACACACACAGATGAAATAAAGGTAAAAATGTAAATATATACATTTTGTTATAAAGTGCTCACTCTTAATCTTCAAGTATTTCATTACATTAACCAAAATGGACTAAGCCACCTAAGCATCTGCATCTTTTAACTACTCTCACATTAAACACTGGGCCAGGCAATCTAGGAACCATTTGGGGGGAAATACTCTTTTCATGGGCCTCATTTCACTTAAATCCTAGGTATTTGCTACTGAGATAAATTTGAACATATGTTTCACATCTTTTTTTTGGTGAATAATCTTTAAAAACTTTAAAGAATAGGAAAACTGCAGAAAAATGGTCATACCCTCAAAACTGAACTTTTCTTGCTCTCAAATGACCATCTAGAGAAACGTTCTTCTTAAGGTTTCTGAAAATAAGTATCTGTGAAGAACCTTCTGAGATCCAGAGACACCTTCTGGATTCTGGAGAACAATGGATGAGTGTGTGTTACCATCACAGGCTGTGTGATCTTAACCACAGCCCTTTCCTTCTTCAACTCTGGTTGAATGAAACATGTGTGTGTGTGTGTGTGTGTAATACTCCTGCAAAAATAACATGTATGAAAGTGTTTAGGTCACCAAAGAATTTTGGCAACAGCTGGAAGTAGGCTTCTAAATTCTTATTTTTGGATGTATCATAATTTACTTTGAAAACGAAGGTTAATTTTTGGTGGGAATGCTTCCATTCAATCATTTACACATGCTAAGCTTAGCATGAAAGTAATAAAATATTTTACGTTAAATATCATTGAGTAAAACAGAACCTCCCATATCTTTAATACCTGATGTATCATCTCACAGCAGATTAGAAGTTAGTGTTTGAAGTAGAAAAGATATCTTTCAGGACTCTGACGTAAGATGTAAGGAGACTGAGTAAATTTGCCATTTGATCCACTGACCTCTACCTCCAAATCAGACTTCCTTGATGTCTGAGGACTGAGAAAGTGTTCTGAAGGAAAAGCATTCATCTGAAAAGTGACAGCCAGTTTGATGTAAACTATCTAGTGCTAAATTCATTGACCTAAATCATAAAAGATTTTGTGATTCTGTAGACTCTCTTGGAGCTCTATATGAATTCATTGACCTCAAATTGAACTTGTTCTTGCAAATGGTTATCAGAATGTCATTTTTTAAAAAACCAAACCAAACCAAAACAACAACTTGATACATACATACATAGATTTAATGCACTAGTCTTGTTAAGGGTGAGTCACCTTCATTAAGCGTATCGATCTTTTGAAGTCTCACATTTCCTCCCTGTGAACACTGGCTACTAATAAACACTTCAAATTGTCCATTGCTAGGCCTATTGGTGCTGAGAAAGGAAGATGGTTTGAGAAACATTCTAATCTAGTTGAATTCTGTTATTTCCCACAATAAGACCTATCTCTGGCTCCAAGGAAGCATCTGTGAACTTAAAATGAACCGTATTTAATTTTGTAGGAAACCAAGGAGCTACAAACCCACACAAGGAAATACACATTAACTTCAAAAAGCCTGATCTCTTTCAAACTGTTTCCTAAGCTTGACAGTAACCGTCTCTGACCTCTACAACACACCATGAATTAAATTCAGTTAAAAACTGATATACCCGAAACCAGTGTCAAACTATTAATTTGCACAACAAACTATAACTGACAGGGCTATATGTATATGTTTGGTTAGCATATTTGTACTCTAATAAAAAGAAATATACTCATAGAAAAATTTTGTTTGTGGTTTGGGTGATGAGCATGGTATTAGAAAGATGAATTTAGTTGGTTGACCTTGAGGTTTAGGGCAGTAAATCAAACAAACAAGCTGGAGGTGTCTCTGCTGTGGGCAGACAGTGAGCTGGCTTTGTGTTCCTAAATGAATCCTCACATCAGTGACGCTACACATGACCTCTGCACACAAGCTATCTGGGATGAGACTCTCATTTTACAACTTATAGCTTGGTGGCTTCTTACACCTTCCTTATTTGCTGACCTCACCTTCTGTAAAATCCTGTTCTGCTCTGCTTCGTTCTTTTTATAGATGCTGAATTGTGGTAGAAAATCCAATCTTCTTTATTTCCTGATTTTTGGAGTGCATCTCTGTGTCACCCCACCCCCTCCAAGCCTCTCAAACTTCAAATTGAAAATTCACTGCCTTACCTTCTCTGAGAAAGGACAGATGTCTGCGGGTACGTTCTTGTCCCATAAAAGAACTCAATGGCCAACTTTATGGACTGTTTAACTTCTGGGAGAAAAGTGAAGCCTTATTGTCCCATCTTTCTCTAGATGGCCTCCAAATGTGACAATTACTGACAGTCCAGATTTCAGATAGAAGGGCTGTTCGAAGATGAAAATGCCAATTTCAACTCAGTGACTGCTTCCAAGACCCCATTAATCTCTTCATGTTTTCCACAGATGCTACATGAAGCTACTCCAGGGTTTTTATCTGATCCCATTCTTTCTATGTGAAAAAAAGTAAGAAAAAAAAAAAGCTTCATCAAGTTATTGCAGTGAGCTACTGAAATTTGAATAACACAGAGAAAGTCTCTGACAGGTACACAGATATGCTGACTGCTCAGGAGTCAAAGGCCTACCTGCCAGGAATTACAACACAAAGCAGCAGAGACATAATTCAAAGTCTGTAAGGGATGCAGTTCTTAATAAAGCTTTCTTAGGCCCATATGGAATACATTAAAATTTAGGGAAAAATCAAAAAATTAAATATCTTCTTACTTCAATTCTATGTAGGAAGTAGATGCTAGATTGATCACAGAGACTCAATTTTGAGTTATTTTCTCAGAGAGAGTACAGCCTAGTAGGGGAGTTGGGCATTGTTCAAATGATCATGTGGAATTTTAAGGAGATCTGTGCTTCGGTGGGTATCTGATAGGGAGGGAGATCAAGAAAAACTGATTTTGAAAAAGGAAGAAATGAGCTGAGACATGGGACACCTGTGGCAGTGAGTTATGTGAGCCAGAAGGAAAAGCTAACACTGTGTGCAAGCTTAGGAGGCAAGCGAGTGACAGTTATTCAAGGGGTGAAGTGCTGTGAGCAGGGCTGGAGGCTGAGACCTTAGTGTGTAAGCTGATGGGATTCACAACATCCAGGCAACAATATAAAGCAGGTGCTTTAGAAAAGCCACAGCATGCCTAAAAGATAAACAGATTAATAAATAAGGAAGCTGGAGACAGAGAAGATGGAATGTGTACAGTCTTTACTGGAGGAGAGAAGGAGGGCTCCACAGTGCCAAGACATCCATTTTAGGAAAGCAAAACCAGCCCGCATACTTGTTAATAGTAAGAGGCTTACTTTGGTTCTTCATGTGGTCCTCAGGCAAAGTTAACAAAATCTTCAATTTTTTTTCCCCTCAAGACATGGGATTGGGAGATCATTTCATCTTCTGGCAGTGGAATTGAGAATACTAAGCACAATGGTGACTCAGTTGCAATCAATGAAAAAGCCCGATGTCAACCATGCGTGAAGCATCTGATGGATCTTTAGTACACACTGCTCTCTCCTTAGTCCCTACCACTGTCATAGTCTTTCATGCTGATTTGTTTAGAAATGGTGTCTCACTACGTTTTCCAGGCTGGTCTTAAGCTACTGGACTTTTGTGATCATCCTGCCTCAGTACTGGAAATAGAAACATGACCAGGAGGTTCTGTCTCCACTTGTCACTTGAACTAATTTGATGCCAGCACTAGGGAAGCTGTGTCTACTAACAACCACCACTAACCACTGTGGTCACAGTAAAATGCTGTAGGGAAGATCATAAGGTGGCAGAAGACTCAGTTGTTTGATGTTAGGACTGAATGAGACGGGTAGGGATTCAAAGCAGGGATAACTACTGTTACTTAGTTGGCACATTGCCTTTTAAACCATTTAAAAGACGCATTCATATATGTGTGTTAATTTTCTAAGCAATAACACAATTTCTATCAAGACTCTCCTCTTATATATGACACAATGATCTTTCTCAGTCTTCTTTTCTACTTACATATAGCCGTGTGTATGACTGGAGTGATGGCTCAGTGGTTAAGAGCACTTGTAGCTCTTGTAGCTCCTGCAGAGGATCTGGGTTCAGCCCCCAGAACCTGCATGGAAGCTCACAATCATTAGTAACTTCAGTTACAGGGGAACCAATGACTCTTCTGAAATCCTTAGGCACCAGGCATGCATTTGGTGCATATACATATGTGCAAGCATAACACTCATACACACAAAAAATAAGTAAGTCTAAAAATTAAAAATATGTGCTTACTTATAAATATTTCAGCAAGATTTTATAGATTCTTTTATCTTTAGTAAAATTAGTAAACAAAATAGAAATGGTCTATTATCACAAAACTCATATTGTCATTCTGGTCTAAAAAAAGCATTGATATATGCAGTAAAAATAATATGCACTTGACTATAGAAATTTATAAAATTTCATAATCTAAATATTTTCAGCTTTAGTTTTTCTTCTCAAATTAAACTAACTTTATTAAGATAATTCTGTCTTTCTAATGCATATGTATGTGTATATATATATGATGTTTAAGTATGATATATATGTATGTGTATATGTTTTTGAGGAACCACAGTGGATAAGTTACATATGGTTTATACACAGCAAATACAGTCTATACTGCCCTGCCTTATTTATTTACCTTCACAAAACATCCTAGGATTGTTCAGCAGCCTGAGAAGCAAAGGTTGCACAGTGTTTTCATGTATGAGCTCTGGTTCTGTGTATATTGTGTTTAAACATCAACTCTATTGCTTAATAGTCCCATGTCTTTTTAGTAATCAGTTTAACTTATGAATACCTCAGTGTCTTTATTTTCCCTTTGTGTGTGTGTGCGTGCATGTGTGTGTGTGTGTGTGTGAGTGTGTGATGCACACAGTTATGTAGGCCAGAATTTGACACCAGGTATCTTCTTCCATTGGTCTCCACATGATTTTTGAGACAGAGTCTCTCACTGAACCGTCTCATGTAAACTGGCTGGTCAGTAAGTCCCAGGATCTGCGTGTCTCTGCTTCCCTAGTTCTGGGATTACAGATGCTCATAATCATATACATGGCTGCTAGGCATCTAAATTTAGACAATAATCTATAAAGTCATCTTTCCAGGCTTTACATTCTCCACTTAGACACAATATTTTAAAATATTATACAAAGCATTAATTTATTTTGTAAGTAAGTAGTTTTATTTTCAAACAACTTCGAATATGATATTGCAGCTTATTCTTTAATGTATTCTAAAAAAAAATCTGATCCAGATTTCTTTAGTTGCCTCAAAAATGCCATTTATTTCATTGAATTTGTTCAAGTCATTCTTCAAATATAACTCACTGCGCTTGGTTGCTATGCATCATTATTTCATATTTTTTTGGTAATAGTTTACCCTCCCTATCTCCCCTTTCCCATTGGTTTTTTTACATGATAACCCACATTTTGGAACTGGATAAATGCTTCCACATTGGTGTTCTTTAATGATTGTTTCTATTTTCAATGCTTCATATAACTTCTTAGAGCTAGAGTCCCCAAAATATAATGTCTCCTGAAAATCCTCATTTTTCTAAGCACTACATGGTATTCCTTGAAGTGGGTGTATCACAGTTGATGCACTTGTTCTTTGGGTAATCCTCCAGGCAAGTGCTGTGCGCAGGTGTCTTTGAGCTCTTGTGTATTACTGGAAGTACAAAGTCTATCAAAGTGTGTAAGATTAGAAAGTCTGAAGTTTGTTACTCTCTTCTCTGTAAGTTCCTCCTCCTTTTCTAAGTTATAGATGGCTGAAGGACAATAAAGGTGAATTAACTAGGGAAAGCTTACATGCCAGAATGTTAAATCTGGAAACTAACCCTAACAATCGCAAACCAAGAACATACAAATAGATAAAAAATAAAGGGCTGAACTTCATGTGTCTAAGGTCCAAGTGCACAGTGCAGTAAAAAGAGAGACACAGTAGAAATCTACAATGCATTATTTTAGCCTACCTTTTAAAACTGTGATTTTTACATGCTACATGAATGTGCTGGTTAGTGTTTGTGAATTTGACACAAATCAGAGATACCTGGAAAGAGAGAACCTCATTTAAAGAATTGCATCCACCAGCTGGCCCATGCACAAGTCTGTGGGGTACATTACTTGATTACCAATTGATATGAGAGGTCTTGGTCTACTGTAGGTAGTACCATGCTGCCTCACCTGGGCAGGAAGTCCTGGACTATATGCTAAAATTAGCAGAGGAGAGCACACCAGGTGGATATCTGGTAACAACAAATGATCAGTCATACAAACATGTGTGTAATATTATACAGACTGAACAGGTTGTGTTTTTATATTTAGTAATAAACACACACACACACACACACACACACACACACACACACACACACACA
>NW_021604736.1:3701518-3788037 GCF_004785775.1 Grammomys surdaster | reverse complement strand
ACACACACACACACACACACACACACACACACACACACACACACACACACAGAGGGGTTGGGGTAGCAGAGGAGGAAGGTAGCTGAGCAAATCATGGATAGCAAGCCTCTAAACAGCAGTCCTCCATAGCTTCTGCTTTAGGTTTTGCACTGAAGCTTTTACCTTGAATTCCTGCCTTGGCCTCCCTCAGTGATGGGCTGTGACATAGGAGTTGTAGACTGAAATTAACCTCTTTTTCCTCAAGTGGCTTTTGGTCTTGGTGTTTATTACAGTGATAGAAAAAAACTAGAACAATGAGTAACTAGAAAGAGAGAGTAAGACAGGGAATAAATAGCCACCACTATAATTTTATTACTTAACAATAGTTGCTTTTATTAATATTTTGTTGCAGTGTTTTAATATAATATTATTTTCATAATTCTGTCACACTTTATACAAATGATGAACTTTTTTACTTAATAGTATATTTTCTCTCATTACTTAGATGTTTCTGTCGATATAATATTTAATAAATACATAAAACACACAGAGAGCTAACATATTACATTTAACTGTTATTATGAAGCATTTGTTTACTATTTAGTATATATTCAGCATTATAAACATTTTCACAAATGTAATTATGGCTCAACAAATATTTATTAATTTTTTAGTTATTAAAATATATTTGTGCTAGAGATAAAACTTTTCCTCCTTTTCAGTATTTTCTTTATAAGTCAAGAAAGGAGAAGAAAGAGGTACCAGGGAAAAGAAAGTGAAGATGGAATTTTACATGTAGCCATTTACTGCTTAAAACGTGGGTAAGCGTGACCCAAAATTAAATTTTAGTTTGAACATAAGAAACTACAGCATGTAAGTAACTACTATCTGTAAAAGTCTACTTTTGAATCCGTGCAGTCCAGGTTCCCTGCAGCTTTGAATTCATGAGAGACAAGGTGAACTAGAGTATGTTTTGGCTGAAGAGATGATCCCGTTGTTAAGAGTACATACTGGTCTTATAGAGGAAGTGGGTTTGGATTCCAGAACTCACATGATGACTCACAATTACACCTAATTCTAGTTTCAGGGGATCTGAACCCTCTTCTGGCCTACAAGTGTATCAGCCATGTACATGGTACACACACACACACTCACACACGCACACACACACACACTCACTCAGGCAAAATTCTCATACACATAAAAAGTAAATAGATATTGAAAAATTAAAATGCATGTGGCCTTATTTATGGTGTACCTAGCTTCTCTCCATTCCCAAATTGTTTCCAATTATTGCCATTCATCATCTAAAAGATGGTTCTGAGTTATTTTTTAATTTTCTGTTTAATCATTCCTTATAAGATCAATATCCCCTCTCCTCATCTTGGTTAGGTTTCTAACCTGTGATAAAACACCATGACCAAAGCAACTTGGAGAGCAAAGAGTCTGCTTCAGTTTACAGTTCTTCATCACAGTCTATCACTGAGGGAAATCAGGACATGAAGTTAGAGGCTGGAGCTTATGCAAAGGCCATAGGAAAATGCTGCTTACTGGCTTGATCATCATGGCTTGTTCAGCTTTCTTTCTTATATCTTTGAGGACCATCAGCTCAGGGGTGCCACCGCCCACACTGAGGTGAGTTTTCCCACATCAATTATCCACAGCCAATCTAAAGGAGGCATATGCTCAACTTTCACAAGAAGAGAGAGGAAAGGGAAGCTACTTAAGGGGCAGTGCAGAGAAAGATAGAGACACAGATGGATAGACAGTGTGGTGGTTTGAGTATGCTAGTCCAGGGAGTGTTACTATTTGGAGGTGTGGTCTTTTTCCAGTAAGTGTGTCACTGTGGGCATAGGCTTTAAGACCCACATACTAAGCTTCCTGGGCCTGAATTTCCTTATAGAGGCCTTCAGATGAAAATGTAGAACTCTCAGCTCTTCCTGTACTATGCCTTCCTGGATGCTACTATGCTCCCACTTTGATGATATTGGACTGAACCTGTGAACCTGTAAGCCAGCTCCAATTCAATGTTGGTCTTATAAAAGTTGCCTTGGTCATGGTGTCTATTCATAGCAGTAAAACCCTAAGACAGATGGATAGATAGAGGTGGGAAAAGGAGGAGGAAGGGTAAGGGGAGGGGGAGGCAGTTTTCCTGGGAGAGTTTTACAGAGATAGGTTGAAGAGAGAACAAGATAGACACAGGTGAAGACAGAAAGAGTCATAGAATGAGAAGGAGCCAGAAGATTATAACATATTGCCAAAGTTAGTATGAGGCCAAGCAGAACAATTCAATATGAAACAGAGAAGTTGAACTGAATCAGTCATCTTGGAGAGGACTTTGAGCCAGAACATCTGAGTTAAATCAGCCAGCTGGAGATCATAAAGAACAAGGAAGGATGCACTTATTCAGCAGTAAATCTCAGAGGTTGAAAACATTCTAGGCTTAGATAAGATTGAGTGAAACCTAGAAGATTTCAGGAGTAGGCCTAGGTTAGCAGACAGAGGGGGTACACCTCGGAGACAACAATTAGATCAGTAGAATAAAAGTTACTTTTATGGTTTATGTTATTAACACAATTAATCCTTGGTCAGTGCCATATTTATGACTTTTTTTAAAAAGAATTGTTTTGGCCTTTAAAATCTTGATTCTGACCCTTCTGGTCTGCACTGGTGCCCAGAGCAGTCCTAGGGCACCAGCTCTGCACCCAATCCCCCCAAACCCAGAGGAGGCTGGACTCCCACGAGCTCTAAAATGCCCAGGACTGTAGGTATTTAATATGAGGAAGAGGGCATGTTTGTGTTTTTTTTTTTTTTTCCTGAGGATGTTGAAGGAGCATGGTGCCTGCCAGACTGACAGGTGAGACATGCTGATGCCGGGACAAGGAATGATGCTGACCTGTGAGCTTGCTGAGTGCCCTGTCAGTGGTGACTGGGAAGCTATATTGAACATATGTTCCTGACCCACCATTGCATACCTGTACCCTTGATAGGACAAGATGCCTTGCCTCAAATTTTTTTAAGACCTTGTGGAACAGAGAATCAAAAAGAGAAGTTATAATGACTCTTGTATTTTTCTTAAATGTGACCAGTTACTCAAACTCAATCATGTACTGGTCTAGAAATCAATCCAGTATTGGAAATAACAGTCTTCATTTGGAAGTCTGGTTGTGGACATTTTCAGAGAGGTATTTGGAAGTTAGCTGCAGTTCTCTATGATGTTATGTTAGCAAGAGATAAAGTTGGGACAGGATCTGAATTTCAAACAACGGTTAGTACATGTGTTAAGGCTCTTTTAAGTGTCAACTTAAAATTACTTTTGTTTCTTCTACAGTATTTAATGTAAGTTGCACTGATTGTACACTTTCTAATTGTGTTAGTGTGTTGAAACCTGGCCTGTCATTTACAGAGGTCTATCAACCAGCTTTTGTTTTATTGCTCTGAGTATCACAGAACCTTGGTATTCTAAAAATAGCTTGCAAGTACTGGAAAAAGTGAGTCAGGCTTTAAGCAGAAGCAAAAGGGTAGTGGATTTGATTATTGCAGGTATAACAGCTTTAATTACATTAATTGCTAGCATCACTGCATCTGCAGTTGCTGTGACACAAGAAGTTAAGACAGCTACTTTTGTTAATCAATTAGCAAAAAAATGTTACTAATGTGTTGAATATACAAGAAGATTTAGATAGGTATTTGGAACAACAGATTGATGCTCTTTGTCCTATTCATATTTTTGGAAGGAGGTTCAGAGTTTAAGAGTAAGGAGCCATCTTGAGTGTCATGCCAAATACCATTGGATTTGTGCTAGTTCTAAAATTTACAGTTGTAGTCATTATAATAAGAAAAATTTAAAGACACTTGCGGTGTTTTTGGCATAATTCTAACACCTCTCTGGATGCTTTAACTTTGTATAGCGAGCTTATGAATTTAAAGAATCCTGCTCTGCTGAGCGTTAATGGAGCCGATACTACTGATAAAATTACACATGGCCTGAGGTCAGTTGTTCTATTTTGGTCAAGCTTCAAGAATAGTATATGTAGCTTGACCATGCTTGCCCTTCTTGTCCTGAAAATACTTTTATTCCTGCCAATCATGTTAAATCTTGTCTTTAACAACATGCACATGCTGGTGGCCAAAGTACATAGCTTGAACCTGAAAATGGACCCCCAGACAGAGTTATTAATTTAACAGGCTGGCAAGCCAAGGACAGGTAAAATCCTGCACAGAGCCTTACCAACCTAAGACAGAAGTGCATTGCTTTTGATAATGCATATTTCATGATGGGTAAGGAAGGGATTCTTGCCAGAATGATCTAAGAGAGGCTCAGTCTTGTTTATGCATTTAAAAAGGGGAGCAGTGGAGAGCTTTTGGGGCTGCTTGTCAAGAATCTGACATTGGCCAAGGACAAGGAAATGGGCTGTTTGGCAGGAATATGACATTGATTGAGGACAAGGAAGTGGCTTCAGGCAAGAATCTGACATAAGGCTAGAACAAAGAAGTAATTTCAGGTAGGAATCTAAATCTTAGGCTAGAACAAAGAAGTAATCTCAGGCAGGAATCTAAACATCAGACTAGAAGAAGGAAGTAGGCTTCAAACATGAAAATGACTTTGGGTTAGGACAGGGAAGTTGGCTTAGACTTTTGGTCCTAATAAGCCCTTAGAAACAGGGATCACTGGAGTGTTCACAGAATTTTTTTTATTGCCTTGCTTGTTCTTTGACTATTTGTGTTTTTATTGCCTTGCTTGTTCCTTGACTACTTGCATCTATTGTGTTGCTTGTTCCTCAACCTAGAACTGACCTTAATACTTGCATATAATTAAAATGGTATAAAAGCAAAAAGGAGGAGAGGGGATGGGACAGGGGGTTTCTAGGGAGGGGAAATCAGGAAAGGGGATGACATCTGTATTGTAAATAAGTAAAATATCCAGTAAAAAAGAATTTAAAACACACACACACACACACACACACACGCGCGCGCACACAAAATAAAATCTTGATTCTAAAATATTGCCTTCAAATCCTTCAAGGAAGCAAATCCTTTAATAAAACAATGCATAACTAAATATAACTATATATATGTAAATAAAATTATATATATACATGTGTATACATATATATATATATATATATCTTCTCTCATCTCTCTGTATATGATGTATATGTACATGTATATCCATATCCACAAGTATATCTATACGTCCAAGAAACCAAATCACAAAATAATCATGTCATTTTGTAATTTGGAATATTTAAAGAAATCAGCTAGAGTTTCAATTCTGTCATCCACAGCAAAGCTTTTGTAACTTTGCTTTTCTTCTTTTTCATTTGGGTGTGCTGTGAATGAATATGCTTTCAAGGCCTCATTGGATCTATAGCCTCTTGAAATATACACCAGAAGTAACTGAGAAAGAAGCACAGAGTATATTACATTTTTTTTTACTCACCCTTTGAGTCACTTTATTATCTTTTAGGCCTTGGGAAAAGAGCTGTGTCTTTGTTTTCACACAGCGTTAAAGCAGATATTTCATTACAACCTCCAAGGAGCCAGGACCAAGTTAATTGCTCTGAACTGCATAGAAGTGTCTTGGTCCCTTTGGGCTCCAACAATGAGAGGCTCTGTATCTTTTCTCTCCTCTGCCATTTTAAAGCAGCAGAACACAAACACCAGCTTTTCCGGCCCACACATAAAATAAGCTCTTAGAATGATCTGCAAATGCTTAGAGGCGTGAAGACCTTTACATACAAGAGCCACACAGCAGCAGGGAAGGTCAGTGCACTTGGCAGCTGCATTTCAAACTCACTGTGCAAAGTTCAAGAAGTGATTTACTTCCTGTTGTCTACAAATGAGCGAAATCGCATCCTTAATTTCAGACTCTTCAGCAGTGATATCATTTCTAGTCTATGTCCGTTGCTTGCGATTTACAGTGGCGAGAGCTTATCTGCATTCATTTCCTAGACCATTGCTTTGGTACTTTCAAGGTTTTATCCAAGCATGACTTTTATAACCGTGTGGAAATTGCAGTGATAAAGGATGCATCAGCAATTTTCAAACCCATTTCTTTTTGTGGAGCCATCCCTCAGCCTCCCTTAACAGAGAGACAGAGAGAACCACAGCCCCCCCTTTTTTTACTGTCTTCATTTTTAAAGAGCTTTGTTTTGGTCAATGAGACATACAACTGTGGAAACAAGGCCAATACAAACTTTATGGTGTTTTTTGCATTGAATATCTAACTACCCTTGATTAGATGTAAAACGGGGCCGGCCTACCATTTTATATCCCGTAAAATTGGTTTCAGAGGAATTGGTTGTAATGGAAATGTCAGACCCTTTAAATATCGAACCTTTAAATATCATACAGGCATATGGTTGCGCATGTGACTTTGCCCGTTCGTAGATTCTAGTGTGCCAAAATGTCAGAGCTAAAGGAAGAAATATGGGAGGGAAGTGGACTGTTGCTGAGAAAGACATGACGGAAACAATTAGACCCAGTGAGTGCATGAGGTTGGTTGCCTCATGGTCCGTTGGAATAGGGTCATCGTTTTTCTGCAAGCCACAGCCTATGTATGATCGTCAGAACAATGGAGGTTGAGAATTGACGCTCATGGCTCATTGTTTCTTCCACCCCACTTCTTCCCATACTCTAGAGGACCTCCTGTTCCTGAAATAAGCTGATTGTCAGTATGGCACTTTAAAAATGGAGTCAGAGAGCTTGTTCTTTGAGGAAGAAATCAAACTCTTCCTATTGGAGAACCCAATAAAGCCTGTTTATTTCTTGTATATTCCATAGAAGCTCAGTTAGGTTACTATTGCTGTGATAAAACATTATGACCAAAGCAATCTGGGGAGGAAAGGATTTATTTCAGTTTGCAGCTTTCAGGTAGGTCTCACTCCATCACTTAAGGAAGTGAGGACAGAAACTGAAGCAGGAGCCTGGAGGCAGGAGCTGATGCTGAGACCCTGGAGGTGGGCTGTTTTCTGCTTAGCTCTTCATAGCTCAGCCTGCTTTCTTATGCAACCCAGAATCACTTGCTCAGGGATACACCACCCACAATGGCCTAGGACCTCCTCCATCCATGATTAGTCAAAAAAATGTCCTTGCCTACACGTCTATCTGTTGGAGGCATTTTCTCAGTTGAAGTTCCTTTTCTGAGATTACTCCATCTATGCTCAGTCCCAGCAGCAATAACAATAGCTAGGATACATACTAAATAAAACATTTGCTTCTTTTCATTGTGTTTTTTTCTGACTACTGGGGATGGGAAAGCACAGACTGAAGTCACACAGCGTTCTACAACTAGCTGTGTGACTTTGAGAAAGCCACTCAAATTCCCCTAATAGCAGTAGAATAGTGTTTACTTACCAACGTCATGGCGATGCAAGGACACGATCACTCAAAATTCCTTGAAAATATAAAAACCCAATAAAATAACAAAACTGGTGGGCTCAGCAGCGCTTTCAAGTAAGAGGCAAAAAGATGTTTTAGCAAGTTTATGCATGGTTGAGACATCTGCTTCAAATGGAGACGGAAAGCGGAAAAGGCGAATATGTCTATATTACACAGGGGGCCTGTGAGAGTCCTAAAGCTTTGCGGTGTCTTTAACACTGCGGAGATGCAGAGATGAACTTGTTACATCCTGTGTGGCATGCAAGTCTAATGTCAAATGAGGCTGTGAAACTCTGCCAGACAAACAAGAGCTTAGGATGACAATATTAGCCTTAGATCATAGAAATAGTAAAATATGAATGATATGACAATTCCTAGAGGGAGAAAGCCTTTTAAAGTCAGTTTTTATAACAAGCTGGCTCCAGTGACAGTCTGAAGATACTTTGACATTCAGTAGAGATTTTTCATCTAGAGAAAGTTATATGTGATGGGAGTCATCTTGGTCTACACAGAGCATGCATGCACATGCACACACCCCCCACATACAAACAAATAAGTGAAATAAAAGAAACTAGTACTTAGTAGACAACCACCATGAAAAGCTCGATGTTGTTAAAGTTCAGCTATTGTGTGAGTTGTCCTTCATTTTCCACATAAAGAAACAGGGCCTTGGGCTCAGTAGTCTCCTGGTGAGGGGTGAGGCAACTTTTCTGTATCTTTCTTCAAGACGTATGAGTCTTTAAGGACACCCATGTTTTTATAAGCTGTGTTCCGTTGGAAGGCTCTATGAGCAAATAATTTGAGCAAATGGTGCATGTCCTAACTCCTCCTAAGAGATCTGTTCTATGAAAGGAAAAAGGCTTGGTGAATTCATAAAATTAAAAACTTTCTAAAATACTTTATAGGGTTTTTTGTTTTATATAACCATAAAGTAAACATTTTCCCCAAATACATTAGCAACCAAGGAGCATGACTAAAGAACAGCTCTTCTCCCCACCTTCCCACCTTCCCACCTCCCCACCTCTCCACCATCCCACCTTCCCACCTCCCTACCTCCCCACACCCCCACCTCCCCACCTCCCCACCACCGCACCACCCCACCTCCCCACCTCCCCACCAACCCACTTCCCTACACCCATGGTCATGGGAGGTAGCTTCCCTTCTAGTTTCATGTGAAATTGTTCAGTGACAGCCTTGCATTCTAAGAGTGATAGCAGGCGAATAGGAGGAGGAGGTATGGTTTCTTTTTCTTTTTTTTTTTCCTTTTTTTAATTTTTTTTATTTTTTTTTATTGGATGATTTATTTACATTTCCTATGTTGTCCCCTTACCCCATCCCCCACCACCCCCTCGGAACCCCCAATCCCCTCGCCCCTCCTCCTTCTTCTCTGTGGATGTAACCTCTATCTACCCCCCCCACTCCCACCTCCCCACCCTCAAAATTCCCACCCCCTGGGACATCCAGCCTTCATGAGGTCAAGGTTCTCTTCTTCCACCTATGCCCAGCAGGGCCCTCCACTTTTACATATTCAGCTGAAGCCCTGGATCCCCCCCTAAGTGCTCCCAGGCTGGTGGTTTAGACCCTGGGAGCTGTGGTTGGTTGGTATTGTTGCTCTCCTCATGGTGCCATAAATCCTTTCAGCTCCTTCAGTCTTCACTCTAACTCCTCTATTGAGAACCCCATGATCAGTTCAATGGCTAGTTGTGAGCATCTGCCTCTGAATATGTCTGACTCTTGAAGGCCTCTGAGGAGATATCCATATCAGGCTCTTATCAGCATGCACTTCCTGTCTTCCACATCAGCATCTACCTTTGGTGATTGCACATGGGATAGATACTCAGGTGGAGTGGTCTTGAGACGGCCCCTCCTTCAGTTTCTGTCCCTCACTTTGTCTCCATATTTGCTCCCTTGAGTATTTTGTTGTTCCTTCTAAGAAGGACCGAATCACCCTCACTTGGTCTTCCTTCTTTATGGGCTTCATGTGGCCTGTGAGTTGCATCTTGGGCATTTCAAGGTTCTAGGCTAATATCCAATAATCAGTGAGTGAATACCATGTGTGTTCTTTTGTGATTGGGTAACCTCACTCAGGATGATAATTTCTAGTTCCATCCATTTACCTAGGAACCTCTCAAATTCATTGTTTTTAATAGCTGAGTAATACTCCATTGTGTAAATATACCACATTTTTTGAATCCATTCCTCAGTTGAAGGACATCTGGGTTCTTTCCAGCTCCTGGCTATTATAAATAAGGCTGCTATGAACACAGTTGAGCATATGTCCTTATTATATGTTCGAGCATCTTCTGGGTATATGCCTAGGAGTGGTATAGCTGGATCCTCAGGTAATGCTATGTCCAATTTTCTGAGGAACCGCCAGACTGATTTCCAAAGTGGTTGCACCATCTTGCAGTCCCACCAACAATGGAGGAGTGTTCCTCTTTCTCCACACCCTCGCCAGCATCTACTATCACCTGAGTTTTTAATCTTAGCCATTCTGACTGGTGTGAGATGGAATCTCAGGGTTGTTTTGATTTGCATTTCCCTGACGACTAAGGATGCTGAACATTTCTTTAGATGCTTCTCGGCCATTCGAGTTTCTTCCATTGAAAATTCTTTGTTAAGCTCTATACCCCATTTTTTAATAGGGTAATTTGGTTGTCTGGAGTCTAATTTCTTGAGTTCTTTGTATATATTGGATATTAGCCCTCTATCAGATGAAGGACTGGTAAAGATCTTTTCCCAATTTGTTGGTTGTCGTTTTGTCCTCTTGACAGTGTCCTTTGCCTTACAGAAACTTTGCAATTTTATGAAGTCCCATTTGTCAATTCTTGATCTTAGAGCATATGCCATTGGAGTTCTGTTCAGGAACTTTTCCCCTGTGCCCAAGTATTCGAGGCTTTTCCCCACCTTCTCTTCTATTAGTTTCAGTGTATCTGGTTTTATGTGGAGGTCCTTTATCCACTTAGACTTGAGCTTTGTACAAGGGGATAAGAATGGATCAATTTTCATTCTTCTACATGTTGTCTTCCAGTTGAACCAGCACCATTTGTTGAAAATGCTGTCCTGTTTCCACTGGACAGTTTTAGCTCCTTTGTCAAAGATCAAGTGACCATAAGTGTGTGGGTTCATTTCTGGGTCTTCAATTCTATTCCATTGATCTTCCTGCCTGTCTCTGTACCAATACCAGGTAGTTTTTATCACTATTGCTCTGTAGTACAGCTTGAGGTCAGGGATGGTGATTCCTCCAGAAGTTCTTTTATTGTTGAGAATAGTTTTCGCTATCCTGGGTTTTTTGTTATTCCATATGAATTTGAGAATTTCCTTTTCTAACTCTGTGAAGAATTGAGTTGGGATTTTAATGGGGATTGCATTGAATCTGTAGATTGCTTTTGGCAAGATGGCCATTTTTATTATATTAATCCTGCCAATCCATGAGAATGGGAGATCTTTCCATCTTCTGAGAGCTTCTTCAATTTCTTTCTTCAGAGACTTGAAGTTCTTGTCATACAGGTCTTTCACTTGCTTGGTTAGATTCACACCAAGGTATTTTATATTATTTGCAACTATTGTGAAGGGTGTCATTTCCCTAATTTATTTTTCAGTCTGTTTATCTTTCATGTAGAGGAAGGCTACTGATTTGTTTGAGTTGATTTTATAACCAGCCACTTTGCTGAAGTTGTTTATCAGGTTTAGGAGTTCTCTGGTGGAAGTTTGGGGGTCACTTAAGTATACTATCATATCATCTGCAAATAGCGATATTTTGACTTCTTCCTTTCCTATTTGTATCCCTTTGACTTCTTTTTGCTGTCTAATTGCTCTGGCTAAGACTTCCAGTACTATATTGAATAGGTAGGGGGAGAGTGGGCAACCTTGTCTAGTCCCTGATCTTAGTGGGATTGCTTCAAGTTTCTCTCCATTTAGCTTGATGTTGGCTACTGGTTTGCTGTAAATTGCTTATACTATGTTTAGGTAGGGGCCTTGAATTCCTGATCTTTCCAAGACTTTTATCATGAAGGGATGTTGAATTTTGTCAAATGCTTTCTCAGCATCTAGTGAGATTATCATGTGTTTTTTTTCTTTAAGTTTGTTTATATAGTGGATTACATTGATGGATTTCCGAATATTGAACCATCCCTGCATTCCTGGGATAAAACCTACTTGATCATGATGGATGATTGTTTTGATGTGTTCTTGGATTCGGTTTGCTAGAATTTTATTGAGTATTTTTGCATCGATGTCCATAAGGGAGATTGGTCTGAAGTTCTCTTTCTTTGTCGGGTCCTTGTGGGGTTTGGGTATGAGTGTAATTGTAGCTTCATAGAACGAATTGGGTAGTGTTCCTTCTGTCTCTATTTTGTGGAATATTTTGAAGAGAATTGGTATTAGGTCTTCCTTGAAGGTCTGATAGAATTCAGGACTAAAACCATCTGGTCCTGGGCTTTTTTTAGTGGGGAGGCTTTTGATGACTGCTGCTATTTCCTGAGGGGTTATGGGACTATTTAGATGGTTTATCTGCTCCTGGTTTAACTTCGGTACCTGGTATCTGTCTAGGAAATTCTCCATTTCATCCAGGTTTTCCAGTTTTGTTGAATATAGGCCTTTGTAGTAAGATCTGATGATTTTTTTTTAATTTCTTCAGTTTCTGTTGTTATGTCTCCCTTTTCAGTTCTGATTTTATTAATTTGGATACTGTCTCTGTGCCCTCTGGTTAATCTGGCTAACGGTTTATCTATCTTGTTGATTTTCTCAAAGAACCAACTCCTGGTTTTATTGATATTTTGTATTGTTCTTTCTGTTTCTATTTGGTTGATTTCAGCCCTGAGTTTGATTATTTCCTGCCTTCTACTCCTCCTGGGTGTATTTGCTTCTTTTTGTTCTAGAGCTTTTAGTTGTGCAGTCAACTTGTTAGTGTGTGCTCTTTCCAGTTTCTTTTTGTAGGCACTTAGAGCTATGAGCTTTCCTCTTAGCACTGCCTTCATGGAGTCCCACAAGTTTTGGTATGATGTGTCCTCATTTTAATTGAATTCTAAAAAGTCTTTTATTTCTTTCTTTATTTCTTCCTTGACCAAGTCATCATTGAGTAGAGAGTTGTTCAGTTTCCATGTGCACGTGGGTTTTCCATTGGTTTTGTCATTATTAAAGACCAGTCTTAGTCCGTGGTGATCTGATAAGATGCAAGGGATATTTCAATCTTTTTGTATCTGTAGAGGCTTGTTTTGTGACCAATTATATGGTCTATTTTGGAGAAGGTACCATGAGGTGCTGAGAAAAAGGTATATTCTTTTGTTTTAGGATGAAATGTTCTATAGATGTCTGTTAAGTCCATTTGGTTCATAACTTCTGTTAATGTCAAAGTGTCTCAGTTTAGTTTCTGTTTCCATGATCTGTCCATTGCTGAGAGTGGGGTGTTGAAATCCCCCACTATTATTGTGTGAGGTGTAATGTGTGTTTTGAGCTTTAGTAAAGTTTCTTTTATGTATGTAGGTGCCCTTGCATTTGGAGCATAGATGTTCAGAATTGAGAGTTCACCTTGGTAGATTTTTCCTTTGATGAGTATGAAGTGTCCTTCCTTATCTTTTTTGATTAATTTTGGATGAAAGTCGATTTTACTTGATATTAGAATGGCTACTCCAGCTTGTTTCTTGGGACCATTGGCTTGAAAAATTGTTTTCCACCCTTTTATTCTGAGGTAGTGTCTGTCTTTGTCACTGAGGTGCGTTTCTTGTATGCAGCAAAATTCTGGGTCTTGTTTGTGTATCCAGTCTGATAGTCTGCGTCTTTTTATTGGGGAATTGAGACCATAGATGTTAAGAGATATTAAGGAAAAATGATTGTTGCTTCCTGTTATTTTTGTTATTAGAGGTAAAGTTATGTTTGTATCTTCTTCTGCGGTTGTTGGAAGATTACTTCCTTGCTTTTTCTAGGTTGTAGTTTCCCTCCTTGTGTTGGCATTTTCCATCAATTATCCTTTGAAGTGCTGGGTTTGTGGGAAGATATTGTGCAAATTTGGTTTTGTCATGGAATATCTTGGTTTCACCATCTATAGTGATTGAGAGTTTTGCTGGGTATAGTAATCTGGGCTGGCAATTGTGTTCTCTTAGGGTCTGTATGATGTCAGTCCAGGCTCTTCTGGCTTTTATAGTCTCTGGTGAGAAGTCTGGTGTAATTCTTATAGGTCTGCCTTTATATGTTACTTGACCTTTTTCCCTTACTGCTTTTAGTATTTTTTCTTTGTTTTGTGCATCTGATGTTTTGATTATTATGTGACGGGAGGTATTTCTTTTCTGGTCTAGTCTATTTGGTGTTCTGTAGGCTTCTTGTATGTTTATGGGCATCTTGTTCTTTAGGTTAGGGAAGTTTTCCTCAATAATTTTGTGGAAGATATTTACTGGCCCTTTAAGTTGGGAATCTTCATTCTCATCTATACCTATTATCCTTAGGTTTGGTCTTCTCATTGTGTCCTGGATTTCCTGGATGTTTTGAGTCAGGAGTTTTTTGCATTTTGCATTTTCTTTGACAACTGTGTCAATATTTTCCACCGTATCTTCTACATTTGAGATTCTCTCTTCTATCTCTTGTATTCGGTTGGTGATGCTTGCGTCTGTGACTCCTGATCTCTTTCTTAGGTTTTCTATCTCCATGGTTGTCTCCCTTTGAACTTTCTTTATTGTTTCTATTTCTAGTTTCAGATCCTGAATGTTTTTGTTTAATTCCTTCTTTGTGTTTTCTTCCATTTCTTTAAGGGATTTCTGTGATTCCTCTTTAAGGGCTTCTATCTGTTTACTTGTACTCTCCTGTATTTCTTTAAGGGAGTTACTTAATTCCTTCTTATAATCCTCTATCATCATCATGAGAAGTGATTTTAATTCTGAATCCTGCTTTTCAGGTGTGATGGGGTGTTCAGGGCTTGCTATATTGGGAGAACTGGGCACTGATGATGCCAAGAAACTTTGGTTTCCGTTGCTTATGTTCTTGCGCTTGCCTTTCGCCATCTGGTTAACTCTAGTGGTACCTGCCCTCACTGTATAAAACTGGAGTCTGTATTTCCAGTTATCTTGCTTATTGCAGAGCTCCTCAGGGTCCAGAGGTCTCTGTGGTCTTATGCTCCTAATCTCCTGGGTGGAAGAACTCCTGGGACTCAGGCCACCTCTTGGATCTGGAAATCCTTCTGCTCTGAGTGCAGTGTGTCCTCGATGACTCAGGATTCAGTTTCAGCTGCTCTGAGTGCAGTGGCTCCTGGATGACTCAGGATTCAGTTTCTCAACAGGACAGGAGCAGACTGACTCTGTGTCTGCTCCAGCCCAGAGTGGTTTCTTTTTCTAAGTATGTAACTTTGTAAAAATTTACTTTATTATTTCCTTTTGTTGTAACAAGAACTCCTATTAGAAAGGATATCAACCAACCAGAGCCCCCAGGGTCTAAACCACCAGCCTGGGAGCACTTAGGGAGAGACCCATGGCTCCAGATATATATGCAAGGGAGGATGGGCCTGTCAGGTATAGGTGGGAGAGGAGATCCTTGGTCCCATGAAGGCTGGACACCGTGTGTGTGGGAATTCGAGGGTGGGGAGGTGGGAGTGGGGGGCCGGTGGGGGCACATCCTCATAGAAGCAGGAGGAGGATGATGGGATTGGGGGTTCCTGGGCGGGAGGGGGGAACGGGGTAAGGGGAGAACACCTGAAATGTAAATAAAATATCATAAAAAAACCCTATCTTTATAAAAAAAAAAAGGAAATGCCTAAATCCTGAATCAGTTTCCTCAGCCATGGAATTCCCGAACTATTTCAGACACTTCTGTGGCTAGTGAGCTCATTAATTGCCTGCTTCCTTAAGTCAGTGTGAATACATTGATACAAGTGGAAAGAGAAACATTTAGTTACATACTGCTCTTCTCACATGTGGAGATGCCTACTGAAGGGTATAAAGTTCTGAAGATTTCTTGGTAGCATGGGGACTATAGTTAGTAAGAAGTTGTTCTACTCTCGGTAATAGCTAAGTGTGTAGATTTTAAAGGTTCTCATACTCTGAAATGAAAGGATGTCAGATGATAAACTTGCTGATTGGCTACATGTAGTCATTCCTCCGTGAATCTAACTATCTAACTTTTGTGTGGCAAAAATGGATACAACTTAGCTGAAAAGCAAAGAAGAGTATTACAATTATTGAAGTTATCAATTCATTCCATAACTCTGAGACAATACTGGTTTTGTTGTTGTTGCTGTTCTTTTATAAAACTAGAACTAAAGCCAGCGCCTTACAAAAGTTAGACCAGTGTCAGACTACCTAGATTTACTAGTCCTATGCTAATGTCATAAATAATTGCTACTTATATTTCTAGTTTGTTGATGGGGAACATGGATCACATGCCCAATGAATAATTTAGATATAACTGGGACATTTGTCATGGCCCCTCCAAATGCAAAGTTTAATCATCGTACTAAATGACTAAAATGAGATAAGAAGGTATAATTTTGATGATGTTGATGATGTTGATGATGATGATGATGAAGCTAGTGGTCATATTCATAGATGGTTGCCAGGCCCTTTCTATGTTCCAAACACTGCATTAAATGCTATGTATTTTGTTATTTAATTTCTACATTGTCTCTATACAATAGCTGTCATTATTCTACTTAACAGTACCTAACTTAATAATAACCTAACTTAAAGAGACTATTTTCTTTTCATGGCCACCATGCTTACTAACTGATAGAGAATATAAATCCAAGTCTTTGATAGACTAAGCCATTTCAACGGTACAAACAATTCGACCACAAACCTTGGACAGCAGGTGTTGAGTAGGAAGTTGGGGGTAGTTTTTGCACTAATTCCATAATGCAACAGTTTTTTAATCATAGCAAGGAATATCTATTTTCAATCTGGACACAGTGGCTCTGCCAAGCTGGGGAAAGAGATGTCTTGATGCACTCATCTTCAGAGCACTGACAATCTCCTGAGCAATGGGCCCTGAAGATTCACTTGGTCTAAGCTGAGCAATGAGTGCTTTCATGTGAGTCATGCTTCCGACATAAACCAACAGAATGGCCACTCACCAAACCACTCTTCAGCCCTTTCTTCAATTATCAAGGTGAGGGTTCTAAACTTTCACCCTTTGGAGCAAGACCTTCAGCTACATGCCACCAGCAAAATGCAGCTTTTGACAGTAGCCAGAAGTAAACAACAATTACCCGTCACTTGTCAAACCAGTCTCTTTCAGGGCAGAGAAAGCAGCAGAAGTAGGCAATGCTTTTCCATCTGTCAGCGCTGTTATAAGGCCAGAGACCCAGCATTACGATGTAAAGTGGGACTCTGGAGCTGTGCTACCCAGACCCCTTGAGCAGACAAAGACTGGTGAGCTGTACACATGCTTGGATTTCAGGCCATCTCCTGGCATAGACTGGACTTATTAACGTCCCAGAGCTGTGCAATAAATGAGTATCAGCCATACTGTGAGTCGGAGCAATAGGCTCTCTAGGGAGTTGAGTGGGCTCATTCCAGTTGACACAAATCCAACCCAAAACCTTCTGAGAATTTTCCAGAACTTAGGAAGGATTTTATTAATTGAATGCTATGTCAACAGGGAAATTTATAAGGTTGAATATTGAACCTTTCTGTTCTTGAATAATCTTTATCAACTTGGAGGAACAAATTGGCACAGTACCTGCCCACTAAGCTAACTGGAACCCTCTATACTGTGAGTTCATTCTGAAAAGGGCATTGCACCAGTAATGTTTAAGTTGAATAGTTCAGTTGTTTGATATCTTGGGATGAGCCACAACTTTCTCACTTGTAAGGGATAAAAACACCCATTTTTCTTTTTTCCCATTTATTTATTTATTTATTTATTTATTTATTTATTTATTTATTTATTTCACATCCCAATCACAGACCTCCCCCAAAGTCCCCCCTCATATGGCTTCCCCTCACCTCTGAGTAAGGGGAGGTCCCTCCAGGTACCAACTCACCCTGACACCTCAAGTCACTTCAGTACTAGTCACACCCTCTCCCACGGAGGCCAGTTAAGGCCGCCCAGCTAGAGGAAGAGGATCCATAGGTAGGCAACAGACTCATGGTAAATCTCCACTCCAGTTGTTGGGGACCCACATGAAGACAAACTGCCACATATGTGCTGGGCCTAGGTCCAGCCCTTATATGCTTTTTGATTGGTGGTTCAGTTTCTGGTAGCCCCCAAGGATACAGGTAATTTGACTCTGATGGTCTTCTTGTGGAATCTCTATCCCAGCTAGGTTTCCTTCCTTCCTTCCTTCCTTCCTTCCTTCCTTCCTTCCTTCCTTCCTTCCTTCCTTCCTTCCTTTCTTCATTCCTTTCTTTCTTTCTTTTACATTTTTTATTGGATATTCTACTTATTTACATTTCAGATGCTATCACCTTTCCCCAGGAACTCCCTATCCCATCCCACCTCCTACTGCTTCTATGAAGGTGTGCCACCACCCATGGGGGGGGGGGGGGCGCGGCGGCCGCGGGGTGCTCCACACTGGGGCATCCTGTCTTCACGGGGGCCAAGGACCTCCTCTCCCACCAATGCCTGACAAGGCCATCCTCCACTGCACATTCAGCTGGAGCCATGGGTCCCTCCACGCATGTTCCCAGGCTGGCGGTTTAGACTCTGGGAACTTTGGTTGGTTGGTATCATTGCTCTTCTCATGGGTCTGCAAGCTCCTTCAGCTCCTTCAATCTTCTCTCTACCTCCTCCATTGGGGACCTCATGATCAGTTCAATGGTTGGCTGTGAGCATCCACCTCTGTATATGTCAGGCTTTGGCAGAGCCTCTCAGGAGACAGGTATATCAGACTCTTGTCAGCATGCACTTCTTGGCATCCACAACAGTGCCTGCATTTGTTGACGGCACATAGGATGGATCTCCAGGTAGGGCAGTCTTCAGATGGCTCCTCCTCCAGTCTCTGCTCCATACTTTGTCTCTGTATTTGCTCCCTTGAGTATTTTGTTACTCCTAACAAGGACTGAAGCACCCATACTTTGCTCTTCCTTCTTCTTGAGCTTCATGTGAACTGTGAGTTTTATCTTGGGTATTATGAGCTTTTGTGCTAATATCCACATATCAGTGAATGTATACCATGTGTGTTCTTTTGTGATTGGGTTACTTCACTCAGGATGATACTTTCTTTTTCTTTTTTTTTCTTTTTAAATTTTTTTTTATTGGATATTTTATTTACATTTCAGATGTTATCCCCTTACCCTATTCCTCCCCTTACCCAGGAACTCCCTATCCCATCCCCCTTCCTCCTGCTTCTATGAGTATGTGCCCCCACCTACTACCTCCCACCTCCACACCCTCAAATTCCCCCCCCCCACTGTTCATCCAGTCTTCATGGGACCCTAATCCTTCCCCCAACTCTTCCATAATAGTACTCTAGCTTGGTCTAATATTCGGCTGTTGGCCTCTGTATTTGGTTCAGTTAGCTGCTGGATGGAGCCTCTAAAAGGACAGTTATGCTAGGCTCCTGTCTGTGAATCCAGGAAGGCAGATACAAATATAGCCTGAGGTTTCAAGATGGGTGAAGGAGGAAGACAGGTTTGCAATGTGTCCCTGTTGATCCTCTAAGGAGAGCTCAGGACATTACTCCCAAATTGGCAGGGGTTGCTACTGCATTTATTTACTTCTGCTTCACACAGGGTACCTGTGTATCCATGCCAGCCAAGACAAATATAGCTGTCAACAGTGTCTTTACATATTGTATCATTGTGACAAGGCTTTGACTGAGAATGAGGTATCAAAGGCCTACAGTGTGTTCCTGTGAATCTACTACTGGTGCAGTCACAATGGCAGCTGTTTCCTCCATCCACACATAGAACTCCACGGAGAGGTGGCTGACTGACAGTCATCAAAGTTGAGTTCACATTGATCTCCAAGGAACCCAGATGCGCAGTCACAGAAGTAATCCCAAGCATATCCTGACACATGGCATCCTGTAAACACGGATGGGATCCACAATCATCAATTTCCAGCTCACAGTTCACACCAGAGTACTCTTGAGGACAGACCCACGTATATCTTCCTATCTCATGGAAGCATACAGCCTCATTCATGCAGAGATCAGAAACACTTCATCCACTTCCAAGTCACAATGCCTGCCTTGGTATCCAGACACACAGATGCAGGAGGAGCCATTGATCTCATCCTGGTACACAGCCTCACTGTGACAAGGACTGGAATGCACTTGTGATCCGTCTCATAGGACCTTCAGCCCTATCCAGCAGGGTAGACACAGGCAGGGTGCTCAGGGTCCTTATGGCAGGTGCCTCGATGTTGGCATGCATTCCCTCCATAGGAATTAGTGGCATATTCATAATTCAGCACTCTATACCCAGGAGGAATTGGCACAGGAAGCTCCTTTCCTCTCAGGCATTCACACAAATGGTAATTCCTTGGCGGGAACTGGAGAAGCAAGGGTCTTTTAGATCTTCACAGTCTTTGTCCAAATTATTGACTATGTCTACACTATAGTTGATTTCTTGTGGAAAATCCTTGTACAGTTTTTATTGCAAAGTGAATCCTGGTGCCTCAAGTCACTGCAGGACTAGGCAAATCCTCTCCCTCTGAAGTCAGTCAATACAACCCAGTTAGGAGGGAAGAATTCACAGGCAGACAACAGAGTCAAGATAGGCCCCTGTTCCACTTGTTAGGGAACACACATGAAGACCATGTTGCACATCTGCTACATATATGTGTGTGGGAGTAGATTCAGCCTTGGCATGCTCTTTTGTGAGTGGTTCAGTCTCTGACAACCCCCAAGGATACGGGTTAGTTGACTCTGTTGGTCTTCTTATTGAGTTTCTAACCACTCCAGGCTCCTCAATTCTTCTCTCCAACTCTTCCACAAGGCTCGTTGAGCTTAGTCTAATATATGGTTGTGGGTCTCTGCATCTCTTTCAGTCAGCTGCTGTGTGGAGTCTTTCAGAGAACAGTTATGCTAGATTCCTATGATGGTTTGTATTTGCCTGGCCCAGGGAGTGGCACTATTAGAATGTGTGGACTTGTTGGAGTAGGTATGCCACTGTGGGTGTGAGCCTGGAAGTCAGTCCTCCACTAGCAGCCTTCAGAAGATGTAGAACTCTGAGCTCTACCTGCACCATTCCTGCCTGGATGCTGTCATACTTCCTGCCCTGTTGATAATGGACTGAACCTGTAAGCCAGCCCTAATTAAATGTTGTCCTTATAAGAGTTGCCTTGGTCATGGCATCTGTTCAGAGCAGTAAAACCCTAACTAAGACAACTCCTATCTGCAAGCATAAGAGCATTTTTAATAGTGTCAGAGATTGGTTCTTATCCATGGGATGGGTCTCAAGTTGGGCCACTCATTGATTGGCCATTCTCTCAGTCTCTGTGACATCTCTGTCCCTGCACTTCTTGTAGGCAGGGTAAATTTTGTGTTGAAGGTTTTGTGGGTGCATTGGTATCCTTATCCATTCACCAGGAGTCCTGCCTGGCTATATGAAGCAGCCACTTCAGGCTTTGTATACCCCCACTGCTAGGAGTCTCAGCTAGAGTCACCCCTATATACTTCCCAGAGCCTCCCCTATCCCAAGTCTCTGGTGCATCCTAAAGATGTTTTCCCTGCCTCCCCTCTCCGCTGGTTTCTCTTTCACTCTTTGGCTCTACCTACATTGATCCCCTACCCCCATTCCTCTCCCCATCCCCTCTCCCACCCAGTTCCTTCCCACTATCCATTTCCCTCCATCCACCCCATGACACTTCTGAGTGAGACTCATGTATCTTCCCTTATGCCCTCTTTCTTATTTATCTTCACTGGGTCTGTGGATTGTAGCACGGGTATTCTGTACTTTATGGCTAATATCCACTTATCAGTGAGTACACACCCTGCATGTCCTTTTGGGTCTGAGTTACTTCACTCAGTATGATATTTTCTAGTTCCTTCCATTTGCCTACAAATTGCATAATGTCCTTGTTTTAATACTAATTGAGTAGTATTCCATTATGTATATGAACCACATTTTCTTTATCTATTCTTTGATTGAGGGGCTTCTTGGTTGTTTTCAGTTTCTGGTTATTGCAAATAAAGCTGCTATGAACATAATGAAGTAAATGTCCTTGTGTTACAGTGGAGCATATTTTGTGCATATACCCATGAGTGGTAGAGCTGGGTCTTCCTAATTATCCTTTTGAATTATTCCCAATGTTCTGAGAAACTCCCAAATTGATTTCTAAAGTGGTTGCAATCCCACCAGTAATGGAAGGGTGTTCTCCCTGCTCCACATCCTTACCAGCATGTGCTGCCTCTTGAGATTTTCCTCTTAGCCATTCTGATGGGGCAAAGTCACCCAATTTTTACAACTGGAGAGAAACAGATATAAAGGAAAAAGAAACGCTGAAATCCAGAAGCTTCCATTAGTAAAGCAGATTACAATGGGATGTAACACATCCTCATGTCAAGGTGAGAGAATGAAGAAGGTTGAACAATGACACTGGGCATTCATGACTGTCATCTATGTCATAAGATATGTTCCAACATATATCAATAGTTTAACCACAGATTATTAAGCATGCAGCATATGATCTGTCTTAGACACACATGCATGGAAGGGTTTGTACTCAGAACATTTTTTTAGAAAAATCTTTGAAATAGACATGAAGGTATTCATTATCCAAACGTTATTTTGTCTTTATGATTTCCATGAATACTTTGTAAGCATCTGCTTCTCTATCATCAGCATCTTCTCTAGAAGGGAACACACCTCTGTTCAGGATGAACCTTAAAGCTGAGAATAGTTTATACGATATAGTTGGCACTCTATAAACATATGTTAAGTAAACAAATGGTCTATGAGAACAACAGAGGATTATCAATTCCATGCATAATTAAAACTCTCGAGATGATTTAAAAGAGATAATATGTATGAAAGTAGTTTATAATCCATTAAATTATAAAAACTGATTCCTGATTGTGGTACATTGTAAAATCTCTGGCTTAACCATTATAGCTTAACTTATTAACTCAAGAAAGGTGGAGAAGACCTAGATAGTAGTCTGTTTATAGTATTTAGTCACATGTTTACACTTCTTTGGATTTAGAAACTTTAGAACTAGTTAAAATACTTTGACTGATTCAATATGATTACCTCTGGTTAGCACTGAGTGGTAATTAAGTCTGCAATTATATGTTCAGATTTTCATATCTTTCTTGCATGTGCATTTTGACAGTAATTGAACAAGGCAGCATTTGCAATATCTACTCTGAAATTGTTTCACAATATTTCATTATACGCCAGATTAATTTGTTAAACTTAGAGAGCAAATGAAAACTTCAACATTGATCTAATTAATCCAACTGAGGGACTTTCCTGCTAATATGCCTCAGTGGGAAAAGCCCAAGGGTTGGGCAAAGTTGGCCAAAGTGTCTAGAAAGATTAGGTGTGTAATGGGATGGAGGAGAGCCAGACAGCATGTTTTGTTCTTGCTTCAAGTTATTATTTTTTATCATTAAATACCATAAATTTCTAGAGAATCTGTACAGTGGGAGAATTAGTAAGCCTTGAGGGGATATGTATTTGAATCTTGTAAAGACTTGGGAAGTTTCTGTCTCTTTCTCTGTCTGTCTCTCTCTGTTTCTCTCTTTCTTTCTCTCCACCTTCTCTCTTTTCTTCTTCAATTCATGTTTCTTCCTCTCTTTCCTCGTCTCTGTTTATATGTTTTAGAATAAAATGAAATGACTTAGTTGAAACTGACCTTTTGAAATTCCACAGTACTGTTTTAAAACATGTATTCTCATGTGTAAGTGGGTAAGTGAATTGACCTCTGGTTAACTGTGCTATAATCTGGAACCTTGAACTACAGAAACATTCAATATGAAATCCCTTTAAGCGTAAGTGCTCTCTCATTTGAACTGTTAAAGATAGCCACTCTCATTGGCTGAACAGTCTCTTCACATGTCCATCAGCTCTGCCGTAATAGGTATATTTGTACATAGTGATCCAACACCCAACAAATGCAGAGGATCTACAACAGTGAATCAATGCTCATTACAAATGCTGAGGACACCAAGGAGAGAGATTTGGAAAAGCAGACTGCTGCAAGTGGTAGAGGTAGTGTTTGCCCTAGAATACAAATTGGGAACATACAATTTGGAGGAGAAAGTATCTACTTACCAGGTATCTCTGTCTGAATTTGTATAATGGCAAAGCACAGGGACTCATAGAGATGTTAGGGACTCCAGGCACTTTGTAAAATCAGAACATTTCTACAACTGTGTTATGTGAAAGCAGCTAACTTTCATTAGAGTCCCAAAAGGATCTGAGATTCACAAAAATTAAAACCCATAGATCTATATGATTTAACTTTGTAAATCTAGATAAGTCATATTTTCTCAACTATGCTGTTGAAAGAGGAAATTTGTGAAGATTTATTTTAAAAAGAAGGAAAGAAAGAAAAAACATAGATCCTGTGTACCCTCCTGTGTGGTTCCTTCAATGGTGATATTAGCATGATCTTAGGACAAATTACAACCAAGTATGTAGACTTTAAATCCCGTTTTGCCACTTAACAAATGCACAACAGAAGATCAATCATGCCAATTGACTTTCCATTTTCATACTTGCATCAATAAGGTTCACATTGCATCATATACATAGAAGGACATAATATGTAAAGACCTGTGTCTGGTATGGAGCAGAGCAGGTGACTTTAGTCACTGGGATGACACCTAATGCCACCTTCTGACAGGGCAATGAGCACTGTCCAGTACATGGTAACTTTCTTTACTGGAGTATACTTCAAACACCCTTAGACTCCATTGCCTTTCTCAGTATGGGCAGGTCCACAGTCAATGAAAAAGAATAGTTCAGGAAAGGAGAGAAGAGAAGTCAGACTCCCAGTTGCTCTAGTTCATCATTTCAGAGTACATCCATCCCTCAGGGCACAGCCTCAAGACAGAGTTCAGACTGTCATACACATTCAGTGCCAAGTACAATCCCATTATGAATTGCAAGCTTCAACAAAATGATCATTAATTTTGTACAGTATTTAAATGTATTTATAGGGTTGTAATGAACTATATATAATTAATAAAGTATTTATATGATTTTAACAAGTGAGTGTTGAATTCTCTGAGCCTTTGAATAAAAGCTTGAATTTTATGCCTGAGGGAGGAAACACAGGGAAAGAATGGATGTGCAGGGAGGAGAAAAAGAGAGGGAGAGAAGGAGGGAGAGGATATAGAAAAAGAAAAAGAGAGATAAGGATAAGGGAGAGGATAAGGGTGAGAAGAATAGAGGAGAGGAAAGAAGAGAGGAAAGGAAAGAGGAGAGGAGATGAGAAGGGAGGGGAAGGAAGAAAAAAGGAAGGGACTGGAGAGGAAAGGGGAAGAGAGAGGGGGAGAGATAGAACAAAAAGGGGAAGGAGAGGAGAGAGAGAGAGGAAGAGAGAGAGAGAGAGAGAGAGAGAGAGAGAGAGAGAGAGAGAGAGAGAGAGAGAGAGAGAAAACCAGAGATAGGGAGAGAGACAGAGACAAGAGAGAAACAGAACAAGAGTGCTCTTCCTGTGTCCGATTTCAGAGTTGACCATCATGTTTGTGTTTAAGAGTTTAGCTGAGAGACCTTGGGCACTAGCTCTGCACCCAATCCCACAACACCCAGAGGAGGCTGTACTCTCAGGAGCTATAACATGCCCAGGATCTAGACCCAGTATCTCAACAATCAGAGGAAGCTGGACTCCCAGGAGCTCTTACATGCCCAGGAAGATAGAATCATAGGTTCCCAGGATCTTAGGAAATTGATCACATCAGAATTTTAGGACCCCAGAGGCTCCCATGAATTCCTTTCACCCAGATTCTCAGAATCACAGGATAACAGAGAAAGCTGGACTCTGAGGAGTCTTGGCACAAGCAAGATAACAGGAGAGACAGTCTCCAGTCAGAGACAGTGAGTGCAGGTAGCACTAGAGATAACCAGATGGTGAAAGGCAAGTGTAAGAATATAAGCAACAAAAACCAAAGTTACCTGGCATCATCAGAAAACAGTTCTTCCACCATAGCAAGTCCTGAATACCCCATGACACCGGAAAAGCAAGATTAGGATTTAAAAATCACTTTTCATGTTGATGATAGAGGACTTTAAGAAGTACATAAATAACTTCCTTAAAGAAATACAGAACACAGGCAAACCGGTAGAAGCCCTTAAAGAGGAAACACAAAAATCCATTAAAGAATTACAAGAAAACACAACCAAACAGGTGAAGGAATTGAACAAAACCATCCAGGATCTAAAAATGGAAGTAGAAACAATAAATAAATCAGAAAGGGAGACTATGCTGGAGATAGAAAACCTAGGAAAGAGATCCAGAGTTAAGAGATCAGGACTTAGAGACACAAGCATCACCAACAGAATACAAGAGAAAGAAGAGAGAATCTCAGGTGCAGAAGATACCATAGAAAACATTGACACAACTGTCAAAGAAAATGCAAAATGCAAAAAGCTCCTAACACCAAACATCCAGGAAATTCAGGACACAATGAGGAGATAAAACCTAAGGATAATAGATACAAAAGAGAATAAAGATTCCCAAATTAAAGGGCCAGTAAATATCTTCAACAAAATTATAGAAGAAAACTTCTATAACCTAAAGAAAGAGATGCCCATGAACATATAAGAAATCTACAGAACTCCAAATAGACTAGACCAGAAAAGAAATTTTTCCCATCATATAATAATCAAAATACCAATTGCACAAAACAAAGATAGAATATTAAAAGCAGTAAGGGAAAAAGGTCAAGTAACTTACAAAGACAAACCTATCAGAATTATATCCTACTTCTTACCAGAGACTATAAAAGCCAAAAGATCCTGGACAGATGTTATACAGACCCTAAGAGAACACAAATGCCAGCCCAGACTACTATACACAACAAAATTCTCAATTACCATAGATGGAGAAACAAAGATATTCCATGACAAAACCAAATTTACACAATATCTTTCCACAAATCCAGCCCTACAAAGGATAAAAGATGGAAAACTTCAACACATGGAGGGAAACTACAACTTAGAAAAAACTAGAAAGTAATAATCTTTCAACAAACTCAAAAGAAGATAGCCACACAAACAAAATTCCACCTCTAGTAACAAACATAACAGGAAGCAACAATTGTTTTTCCTTAATATCTTTTAACATCAATGGACTCAATTCCCCAATAAAAAGATGTAGACTAATAGGCTGGATATGTAAACAGGACCTAGCATTTTGCTGCATACAGGAAACGCACCTCAGTGTGATAAAGACAGACACTACCTTAGAGTAAAAGGCTGGAAAAAAAAATTCCAAGTAAATGGTACCAAGAAACAAGCTGGAGTAGCCATTCTAATATCAATTAAAATTGACTTTTAGCCAAAAGTTATCAAAAAAGATGAGGGACAATTTATACTTGTCAAAGGAAAAGTCAACCAAGATGACCTCTCAATTCTGAACATCTATGCTCCAAATGCAAGGGCACCCACATTCATAAAAGAAACTTTACTAAAGCTCAAAGCACACATTGCACCTCACACAATAATAGTGGGAGACTTCAACACCCCATTCTCAGCAATGGACAAATCATGGAAACAGAAACTAAACAGAGACACAGTGAAACTAAGAGAAGTTATGAACCAAATGGATATAACAGGTATCTATAAAACATTTCATCCTAAAACAAAAGAATATACCTTCTTCTCAGTACTTCATGGTACCTTCTCTAATATTGACCATATAATTGGTCACAAAACAGGCCTCAACAAATACAAGAAGATTGAAATAATCTCATGCATTCTATCAGATCATCATAGACTAAGGCTGGTCTTCCATAACAAGAAAAACAATGGAAAGTTCATATACACATGGAAACTGAACAATGCTTGAGCATTGAGTTGACTCAATGATAACTTTGTCAGGAAAGAAATAAAGAAAGAAATGAAAGACCTTCAAGAATTTAATGAAAATCAAGGCACATCATACCAAAATTTATGGAACACAATGAAAGCAGTGCTAAGAGGAAAACTCATAGCTCTGAGCCTCCATAAAGAAACTGGAGAGAGCATACACTAGCAGCTTGACAGCACACTTGAAAGTTCTAGAACAAAAAGAAGCAAATACACCCAAGAGGACTAGATGGTAGAGAATAATCAAACTAAGGCCTCTAATCAACCAAGTAGAAACAAAAAGAATTGTGCAAAGAATCAACAAAACCAAGAGCTGGTTCTTTGAGAAAATTAACAAGATAGATAAACCCTTAGCCAGACTAACCAGAGGGAACAGAGACAGTATCCACATTAATAAAATCAGAACTGAAAAGGGAGACATGACAATAAAAACCAAGGAAATTCAAAAATAGTCAGATCCTACTACAAAGGCCAATACTCAACAAAACTGGAAAATCTGGATGACACAAGCAACTTCCTAGAGAGATACAAGATACCAAAGTTAAATCAGGGTCAGATAAACCATCTAAACAGTCTCATAACGCCTAAAGAAATAGCAGCAGTCATTAAAAGTCTCCCCACCAAAAAAAACCCAGGACCAGATGGTTTTAAGGCAGAATTCTATCAGACCTTCCAAGAAGACTTAATATCAGTTCTCTTCAAACTATTCCACAAAATAGAAACAGAAGGACCACTACCCAATTCATTCTATGAAGCCACAATTATGCCCATACCTAAACCACACAGACCAAACAAAAAAAGAGAGCTCTAGACCAATCTCCATTATGAATATTGATGCAAAAATACTTAATAAAATTCTTGCAAACTGAATCCAAGAATACATCAAAACAATCATCCATCATGATTGGATTGGAGAGTGACAATACCAACTAACCAGAGATCCCAGGGTCTAAATAACCAACCTGGGAACACACATGGAGAGACTCATGGCTCCAGCCGTATATGTAGTAGAGGATGGCCTTCTCTGGCATCTCTGGGAGAGGAGGCGCTTTGTCTTGTGAAGGCTTGATGCCCCAGTGAAGAATTTGAGGGTTTGGAGGCAGGAATGGGTGGGTGGCTCGGGGCACACCCTCATGAGCAGGAGGAGGGGGGATGGGATAAGGGGCTTCTGGAGGGGGATGGGGAAAGGGGATTAACATCTGAAATGTAATTAAATAAAATATCCAATAAAAATAGAGTTTAGCTGATACATCATCAAGTGAAGAATACATAGGTGAATCAACTTTCCAAGTGTCTTAAAGTGAGAAGAATTTTTAGGTTCACTCTATTAAGAGAATATAAATCCTGTGTCATTGAAGACTTTTACTGTCCCAGGGGAATAGGACCATGTGTGCACATTAGATTCTTCTGGGAATTGCTTGTACTCCAGTTTACCTGAACTGGAAGAAGCCTTGGGAAAGTGTTTCTCTCATGGTGTTGTTGAACGAGTCAGCAGAACTGGCCTAATTTACTGTGAATCCTCTTGCTGCCACTTAATTTATGTTTAAGGGAAATTATTTAACCTTCTGTGTCACAGTTCTCTCCTCTGTAAAATGAACATGAATAATTCTCACATCCTGACTGAAGTTGAATGAGATGAATTTGCCTGGTGACAGAGGAAAAAAAAAATGTTCAGATACCAAATAAATAGCTGGCACTATTGGAATTAGAATGAGCATCAGAATTAGCACTGGTTCTTATCACTGTTTTAAAATTATGTTTTCTTTTTGATAATACAATTACATCATCTCTCTTTTTTCTTTCTTCCCTCCAAACCTTTCCACATACCTTTACTTGCTCTCTTTCAAACTAATGACATCTTTTTTCATTAATTGTTGCTGCATATATGCTTATCTGCATACATATATCTTTCTAAATATAACCTGTTCGTCTGCATAACATGACTCCTATTTGTGTTTTCAGGGTTGACCATTGGATCAGGGTCAGAGATTAGTAACCAGTCTCACAGCTACTTTGAATTTGATTCAAATCCTAGGACTATAATCCTGAGTACCTGAGTTATTTCAATGCCTTAGATATAGGCCTTTTTGAGGAAGCAGATGCTAATTATGTGGGCATGTTGACTCTCTACAACTTTAGATGAAGTCACTGGTACTTTGAATATGCCAGATTTTGAGTGTTTCCACTGTAGCAAGGGACTGACCTAAGGAGATACCATAGAGCAGAGAGGCTTTCTACTTTGCCCAGGACCAATTGCTTCTCCATGTTACTCATGGCTGCTTAAATACCAGATTAGTCCCACATGCTAGTTTAAATAATGGAGGTACATTAAAATTTAGTCCTTTTGACTCGAGATCCCTCTATGCTTGGCAATGGCAGAGACTTCCTGGTCAAAATGTGTAAGGCCACACACATCCTTGCTCTAGAGGCTGTACTTGATGTTACTGAGGAAGGAAGCCTGCTTGGTGGAGATGCAGAAAGCAAAGGGCTGAATCAGACCTAGACCCTTTTCATCAATGCCAATTTGAGTTGGTGACTCTAGCAAGGCCCTGCCTCATAAGGGTGGGGGAGGAAGCTACAGTGACCACCGTGTCACTGGGTGCAATGGGTCATATTGCAGAAAGATCTTGTTGGAAAGTCTTATAAGAGGAAGTGATGTGGAATTTCAGGCTGTTTCTTGGTGTCCTTTTGACCCCTAGGGGAAAAAGCAGCCCCTTCAGAAACAGCACAGAATTTTAATGATATCTTGGAGTAAGAAAAGATATGGTCCTCCTAAACCTTCACATCAGAAAAGTTATTGTTGGTTATTTGTGTTAGTGGCATCATTTATAATAAAAACATTGGAGTTGTTATCATAGGCTTAAAAATAATGCAATTTTCACTACACACATGTACCCTGTCACAGACTGAATGTTTGTGCCCTCTCAAAATTCACGAGGCAAGTCAAAATTTCACAGTTTTGCTATATTTGGAGACAAAGTCTTTTTGGAAGTATTAAACATTGAGGGAGATCAGAGTGGGGTCTGATATTTCAGAATCACTGCCTACTTCTCTCCATAGACACATAAAAAGGTTGTATATAAAAGTCACTAGCCACTGGCAAGCTCAGAGAAGTTCAGAACAGCATCCACCTTGCTGATGCATTTATCCTGAAGTCCACAAACTTTTGTCAGAAAAATCTTACTGCTGTTTAAGCTACCTGGTCTTTGGTAGTTGCTTATGATGAGATCAGTTTAGTCCCTTGTGCATGCTGCACTGTGTCTCTACTGAGTTAAACAGCTGGCCTTGTGGTATTATAATTATATCCTTTGTCAGTGCATCTGAAGCTGACCAATAGTGTTTCCCTTTAAAATAAGAACAGTGAAAAAGAAGTCTGGGGTGAAACTTAGTACATAAAATTTTAGGAATGTGAAAGAGTCATATATCCACTTAAAAAGTGAAATCAGCCTATGTAAAAATCCCATAACAAAGTACCAACTTATAAGGTTATTCTTTTTGTCTTTCAAGAAAGTGTCATCTTTGATACAATGTTGACAATCTAGGAAGAACCAATTTCTGATAGACATTCATAGCTTCATAGGCCGTGTCATCCTTGGCAGTTTATGAACTGGTCTTCATAGCTTTTTCTGGAAAAAAATAACTGCCTGACTGTAGGATTTTTCTGCCTAACATTGGAATGACTGACTTTTTCCTTTGTCCTATAATTATATACTTGCTATCCACAGTGTGACTGATTTCTGCATTATTTCAAAGTGATTTTTACAGCATAATAGCCCACAACATTTGCAATTATGATGTCTTCCACTCATAATTACCTGGTTTGTGTTAAATTTCTCTTTTGGTTCTTTCTCATCTTCATCTTCTCACCTCGCTGCTTCAGAAGCTAACATTGCTGTATTAGAACAATTTCAGAAAAATGTGTTGTTCCTAAAACATACGGGGTTTGAAATAAAGTAATTGAAAGATTGGACTCGCATACCCTCAGCTACCACATATCACATGACTCCTTTCTTTGAGTGATAATTTTGGAGAAAATGTTTCCTTATGTTCTTTTATACGTGTTATCACTTGAAGAAAAAAATGAGTATATGATACAATATTACGTATGCATGTAAAAGGAGGAATTAATTTTCTTTCTCTTCACCTCTTTTGCTCTCTGTTTGCATATGTGCACATGCCCTTCTACAACTGGATGGATTTCAGATCCACAGTGGTGATTAGAAAAACACATTACAGAATGATATATGCCACATGTGACCTCAGTGTACACAAAAGCCTCTGACATGATATGCTCACTATTGATATATGTATACACACACACAATTGGAAAAAGAACTAGATAGATTAAATTCAAAGACTAGGTTTGAAGGAACCCCTCTCTCAACCCACATCCTTTCCCCAAGGCTATGAATAATAGATATGAAGGAAAGAGAAGACACTCAGGTTAAGTGGACAGACAACATTTTTTAAAAAAGCATAGAAGAAAATATCCCTAATGTACAGAGATGGTAATCAAGTTACAAGAGACAAATAGAATGCCACATAGACAGGGACAGAAAAGAATATATAACACAAACACTAATTGCATGAGACATAGAAGGAATTCATGATCATGTTTTCTCCATCAAAGCACTTCTATTTGGAGACACATTAAAACAAGTATTTTCCATCCAGGTCATAAATCAAGACTGATTCTATCAGCTGTGTTTTCAGGGAGAGAGGTAAGACTGACAAGATGCTGGAGTTGAAGAAGCAAAACTGGAGCCAAGAAGATGCCTCGTGGTGACTCATCTCTTCTTCCTATTTATATCTGGGTGTGCAGCAGGCATTTCTCAATGTGGTCAGCTCCACTTTCAAATTAAGTTAAGTTTTTGGAGAAGGATTAATAGAGTGGCAGTCTTTATGTACATACACACACACACACACACACACACACACGTATACATAATACATATGAGTTTTCAATATACTGTAATTTATAAAATGAATCATCTATAAAGGAAAACTCATTACAGCTGTGTTAGGTCTTTAATGTTGTTTTTCATGGCAGCTCAGTCAAGTCTGCTTTGGGTATGAGCTCTCCAGTTGGCTACAGAGTCTCCTTTCAGGCATCTGCACTCAGGTACTAACTGGCCCTTGTTGGAATTTGGACATCCTTCCCTCATCTAGAGTTAATCATGTGACAGGCAAGACAGCTAAGCTTTTGCAATAGACCGTGCCCATCTTTTACAGAAATGTCAGCAAAGCATTGTAGAGGAAAATTCACTTTAGTTTCCCACTGTGCCTAATTATAAATAAATGGTTGGAACATTTAAACATGCCACAAATGAATGACTAGACTCTCAGCAGCACAGAATTCTCCTTTCTCTGACTTTAGATTAACTAACTGACATCCTTCATCTTTAATTTCCATAAATTAATCATTGTCCTTACCCAAGAAGGCTTATATTTGTTAATTCCTCCAAAGCTTAGGACTTATATGCACATTAGTTAATTATGCCCCATGGGAAATGTCTGAGTGTCTCTTTCTCCTGACCATCTTTGGAGCCACTTTTAATGCAAGCTCTGTTCAATAATAGGTTCTTAGAAAAGAAACAATAATTATATTGTTAAGAACAGTTAAAATTTTGCTTTTTCACGTGATGTTCAGGATGAACTCACGGCCTTGCTAGCACATGCTAGGCAAGTACTTGATCTCTGAGATATATCCATAACCCTAAAGCTTATCTTTATTAATTCATTCAATGCACATTCAAGTTCAAGGAATGGTGCTAGCTTCTGGGAGTGAGGTGAGAATATAAAGATAACCCTGTTTGCTTGAGATTTAAATTCTGGTAGGAAGACATCTTCAAATACACATAGATGATTTACTCTTACTTAAAATTCCATTTTCTCCCAAGAGCTAAGAGGCAAGTTATATCTAGAGTTAGGATAGCATGAGACTGCTAGGAATATTCCTGAGAGGAAAGCTACAGGGATGAACAGGAAATTATCTGATGAAGGGAGGGAAGGAAGAGGCACGTGGATGAGGATCACTGTGTTTGAGAAAGCAGTGGGAGGTTGGTGCATCTGTAGCCCAGCAAGGATGAGAGAGGTGGAAAGGAGACTTGAGGGGTAAATGGAGATGGCCTTTGCAGGGGCGAGGATTCTAACTAGCTATTTTACTTCTGTGTTGCAGACGCTTTGAGTTACACAGATTTTTTTTTTACACCTCCTGTTCATTGAACTTATAAGTTTAGTGAGAATGCCTTCAAAATCACTTCATGTACTTAAGATGAATTTGCTAAATGTGCTGTATTTCTGCTTGGTGGGCTAGGCCGTCAGTGCCCTGGTGAGTTTTCTGTTTTGTATTCCATCAACAACAAAAGAAAAAATAATGCTAAAACTAGTAAAATACAGTAGTTGTGGTCTAGCAAAAGCACTTTTCCCTACTTCTCCTGCCAAAACCAAAGTAAACTGAACCAAACTACCATCACCACCACCATCAAAATCTCAACAAACAATCAAAACAAAACAAAACAAAAACCTTACCTAAATATAGGTGTGTATCATTTAACAACAGGGACCCATTGTGAAAAAATATTTTTATGTGATTTTGCCATCACTCAAATACCATAGAGCATTATTATAAAAGCAAGTGTCTGTCTGGTACATATTGTCATATAGGCTGCCTGTAGTTGTACTGTTAAACAGTGTGGGGTTAGAGATGTCTATGTTAGTTACTGTCATTTTGCTTTGGCAAAATACCCAATAAAAGCAACTTCAAGAAATCAGGGTTTATTTTGGCTCACAGTTTGAGAGAAATACATTCTGTGGTGGTAAGATGTCCTCTTGGATGAGATGTGGATGCTGGGCACACCGTGTCTGCAAAAAGAGATGAGTATTAGTTCTCAGATTGTTTTTTCCATCTCCCCTCTTTATTCAGTGCAAGATTCCAGCTCTCTAGACAGTATCATTCACATTCAGGGTGGATCTTTTCTCCTCAGTTAAACCTTTCCAAAAATTCTCTGAAAGATATATCTAAAGGTTTGTCTTCTAGTTGATATTTTTATTGGTTATTTTATTTATTTATATTTCAAATGTTATCCCCCTTCCCACTTTCTCCTCCACATGCCCCGTATCCCCTCCTTCCCCCCTGCTTTGTAAGGCAGCTCCCCCATCCACCCACTCACTGCCACCTCACCGCCTTATAAATCCAGTTGATACAGTGAAAATTATTAGTTTCAATGGCTTTGAATGAGAAACATTTGCCAAACTTTCATTATGAGCTGATGTTGGTTAGAAGCCTTTCTACCTGCTGGAGATGGGATGTAGGTTATCTCAAAAGAAGAGTAGCTGGAGTATTTAAATTTCATAAGTATAGTTTGGAAACTTACTGTATGTTTTGATGAATTTTATAATTTCATTTGAGATATTTCAATTTTAATTTTAGGCTAATTTTTCTGGGTAGAGGATAACCTAGAACCTCTTACCATATTTAATATTTTAAAGCACAAAATAAATTAATATTGAAATGATTTAGCACTTAAAATTAATTTTAATGATCTGCTGGTCTCCACGTCACTGAATCAGAACCTATGAATTCAGATGTTTAGCTGAGCTTTTTAATAAGTTCTTAAGAATTATGTTTAGATACTATCAGATTCATACAAAAATTAGATTTTGGATTTTAATCAGTTTATCCTGAAAGTGTATCTCTGAGGTTATCATATTCAATAAAGCTTCATGAGATGCAATATACAGCTTTTGTAGGCAAAATAAATTAGTGTTAAAATGGTTAAAAAGCACTAAATGGTTGTCAGAGATCAACTGAATATTACTAACAGGATGCATGGCTGGTGAGGCCAGCCTTGGAGACAGTGCAATGAAGCTCAACCATCTCCAAATTCCTGCTATTGATGCACCAATTTCAGTGACTTATGCATTTTTTTTATCCTTGGTAACATTTTGGGATACCATAATGTGTCTAGAAATAACAGTTCTTTGTGCACATCCAAACAGTTAGTTTGAAGACATTTAAAGATGTGTCTTAAATAAAGCACCTCACAAATAGTGATCGAATTTATTTGTAAGAACACTTCATAAGACTACAGTGTAAAATTTTAAAGTGTAGCCAAGACAGACTCTGATCCAAGGATGACTTTGACCTCTGCTTCAGTCAAGTAAACAGTGTGGAACCATCAGAGGCATTCTCATGGTAAGTGCTGGCAGGAAAGCCAGTGTAGGCCTTATAATCATAACATTAAAGAGAACAGCTGGGTCAGACATCAGAGACTTTGTGGTTCTTAAACGTGAGACACAGGTGAGTCTTGAGAGAAGAGGGAAGTTAAGATCAGAAATGAGTTTTCCATAGAACATTGTTTCTTGACTTCAACACCACTAAATATTGACTGGATAATTCTTTGTTAAGGGATATTGTTTTCTTCATTGTAGAACGTTTAACAGCATCAGTGGCCACTAGATGCCACAAGCTTCCCTCTTTCTCAAGTCATGACACCAAAAGTTATTTCCCAGAAGATAAAACTGCTCCTGTTTTGAGAATTACTGTTACCAAGAAACAAGAGAACATAATTGTCATCAAAGAAAGGTGGACAGCTCTGCTTTTATGCAAATATATAAATACTTGCATAGATTTAGGTACCTCTTGTATCATTGGCCTAGATAGCTTCTCTGACATCCCATACTGTTTAGAGCTGCTAACATCTCCATTGAGAAGTCTTACAGAGTGTACTCACTGTCTCTCATCTCTAAAACATACTCTCTTTTCAGGACTCTGGATCTCATTGAATGTACCACATTAGAAAACTAGAGTTTATGCCACAGCTATGTGGAAGGACCCTCTTACCCTTAAAGGGAATGGCTCAGACCCAGTTCTCTTATGAAGCTGAGGATTGATATGCCTGTTTGATACCACAGAAGGCACAGCTAAATGGCTACCAAAAAGATTAATCAAATAAATAGATACCCTTCACAAAGCCAGGCCCAACCATAAATAAGATGAATAACAATTGACATCCAGGGAAGAGAAATCTCCCGAAGAATTCCCTTCTTTTTCCTTTCCAGGTAAAAGTGAATCACCCATGATGTCTGCTGTTAGAAGTTCTAATCCAGATGCTGGCTTCCGAACTTATACTACTCAGACCTTTGAAGTGCCACTGACAAGAACATCAAACAGCTAGAGACTGACATCACTAATCTGAAGAAATCCCTCGTTTCACTATCTGAAGAGACCTCCAAAAATTGCAAAGGACTTTATTGAACTTGATTTACTCTTTTACAATAGAAAGGACTGTGTACAGCTCTTGACTGTGTACAACACTTAAAGAAGAATGCTACCTTTACATAGACAAGACAGGGATGGTTAAAGAGAGCATGAAAAAGGTCAGAGAAGGCCCTGAGAAAAGACAGAGAAAGAGAAAGATGAGAGTTGGTAAAAGAATTGGTTTTCAACCGCTCCATGATTGTCAACCCTACTTCCTCCCATCTTGAGACTATTAATTGGGTTATTTTTGCTTATTTCTTTTGGTCCCTGGGCCTTAGATAGGCTTACTAACTTTGTGAAACAACAGATAAATAATTTGGTAGCAAAACCTATTCAGATACATTATCATAAGTTAGCTATGGAGGACCACAAAACTCAAGATGAGGTTGTTACTCTATCCAGGGTGTTTCCAAAACCTATCTCCACCCAACCTAAAAGAGGGGACTTCCACCCCTAGACCAAGCAGAGAGGGGCCACCCAGAACCCCCTCTGACTGGCTATCTGAATTCTTGCTTAGGCTGCGAGGCTAAGCACTGCAAGGGAATATAAATAAAAGTTAAAAATATCTCTCTGGGTTCCCTGAGGGACAAGCCTGACTGCATAGGGGTTGATGTCAAAAGTATCCCCTTTCCATGAAAAAGACATCGAGATGGGTATGGCTCTCATGCCTCACTGGACAACGACAGGGGGACTGGAGCCATTACAAAGTCCCCTTCAATTATTGGAGGTCAGGCCTCTATCCCCGCCTTTGAAAGATTAGAATCGCCATAACCCTTCTATACTTAGAGAAGGGAGGAGATGTCAGGGGCAGCCCTGCTTATACACTGAAGGCCTAAAGTCAGCCATAGGTCTAAAATCAGCAATAGGCCTGTCATACATGTATACTAACACCAAGTCTTAGGTCCATGTGGGAAAACATTGAAACAGATGGCTATAAGCTATTGTAAACAGGCAGCTTCTATGGAAATTTACCAGCCTGAGTAATCATAGACCTTGTAAATAGGTAGCCTTGGCAGATAATACCAACTTAGATAAGGACAAGTGAATCATAGGCAGAGTCATAGTGATCTGTACCCTGAACCTTCACCCAGCCAGTACCCAGTTCTGAAAGATATCTGTACTCCCCCTGAACACCCACACTCTGGTGTCATCCCCTTCCCCATGTCCTGCCTTTTTGTGTTTATAGCCCCTGTGTGAATAAGCAAAGATTATGATTTTATTAAAAAAATAAATAAAAAAAAGAAAACTAGAGTTTATTTTGACTTTTTCTTCTTCCTTGTCTTCTGCATGTGAACAACAGAAGTCTGCCTCATGCACATAAAGAATGACACAGTGTGATTTTCATTAAATGGACAGAACTGGAGATTTTCATATTATATGAGCTAAGCCAGTCTCACAAATACAAGTGTTTCTTGCTTTCTCTTTCTTGGGGGGAGAAAAGACACAAAAGTCAAAGGAAGATAATTAGAGTTGTGGGAAGTAAAAAGCTAGAAAAGGCTAGAAGGATAGAGGGGACAAATATCATCAACTTCATGGTACTCATACATGGAAAAGCACTAATGGAACACTATGTATAATTGATATATGTCAATAAAATATGTGTAGAAAAAATTCCCTTGATTTTTACTATCAAATGTCTCGAGAATTCAAATACTTTCCACCACTATTACTACTGTAGTCAAATTTACATGCCCTTTTTGTAAGTCTTCATTATTAAATCTGGAAGGGTTAAGTAGCTATCTCCGGTTTCTTCTGCAGCTAAGGGTATCCAATGTGACTTATTTCAGACTAATGAGATTTTAGTAGGATATCTTCTGAGAGGTTTTGAAAGACACTATTATCTAATAGAAGTCACAGGCATGTTTCAATTATCCCTTCCAATCACTCAGCTGTCCTGAAGACAGACTTCATGCTGAGAGCTCAAACAGTCATTCTGGAACCCCTAGGAAAAGGCCACTGGAGTCCACAGAGTGCTAGTCTGACATATCTTAACTGTGAGACTCATGGCCAGAACTGCTGCTGTCCCATCATGCTATTAGGTGAAAAGAATGACTTTTGCTTGTAGAAGCCACTTTCAAGTCTTTCCGCAGTGGCAGTCTGCTAGTTGATCATGGAGGCACTGGTTTTGTGATATTTTCAGTGGTGGTGGTTCTCTAAATGTTAGTTATTTTTCTGGTAAAGTGACATTAAGTGATGTGTGTGGCTTGGCCCCAGAACCAAAATGGATTTTTTATTTCTTTTGCTTCATCTTAATAGTCTGACCAGCATAGACTATTAAGGTCCAGGATAGGAGCTTGCCCATCCAAAGCTCTCCTTCAGAGGGCGTAGCTGCATCCATTAAGCTCAGTGTAGGAAGATGCATGAGTGCAGGGAATAAGCCAGTATCTGAATAGCAAACAGCTGGCACACAGCGAACTCTTACTTTCCATTAGGCAATCTTGTACCAGCAGCATCTAGTCTGAGAGAGCTATCATGAGGCTGAGTACTGACTGGCTAAAAATTGTATTTTATATGTATTCACTTAGGCCTCTGCCTGGCTTTGTACAACTGGATTGTATTGCCTGAGAACCAGGACTGTGCGCTTAGAGCAATCACTTCCCAGTCTTCCCAGTGAAGGAGAAACATTGGCAGAGACACACAGACAGGACAGATAGACAGCTTCTTCTAAACAATTTTGTGAGACAGTCTGTTCCTATTTTATAGGTCTATGATTTATGATCATAAATAGGGAGAGAGCTCTGTATGTATGTCCTGACTTTTGCTTTCTTCATTCCTTTGCCATTCCAGTTGGGCCACCCAGTGGATGTTCATCTTTTGGGGTAAAAGACCAGCAGGTCATTGAGAACTCTCACACTCTATGTGACTCTCCTTGAGATCATTCAGTGACAGATGACTATCTGTCCACAGAAGGCTTAAGGAATCAAAGCCTCACTGTAATGCACTAAGTGGCTTTCTTACCTGGAATAGGTGTTTACAAGGATGCTTGATTCATTGATATTCCTATTTATTAAAAGATACTCTTCTAATTTTAGTTGCTATGGTTACATGAAATTATACAAAGTAAAGGAAGGCCTGGCAATTGATAAATATTCAGTGGTAATAATTCCTTATTAGAGAATTTGAACCTGCTACCATTTTAGAATCCGGCAAGATCTGTGCATAGGGATTTAATGAAAATGAAGGCAGCACAGGTAGCATATGGCAACAGCTCCCTGTGTCTTCACAAAGATAGGTTCATGCTGCTGTCAGTGATGACCTCTACCTGACCGCCCTGAAGCCATTGCCCTTCGGAGTCAAGGCCCACATGGCTGAAATCAGTTTGTTTGTTCAGCATCCTGTTGGTATTATTTGTGTGGATCCTGCACCACATGTCCTAACCATCCTGCTTTTTTCTTCTAGCTGTCTGTGAGCCATCTTGCTTGTTGACCAGTGTGACATATATCATGTAGAGCTGCCAAGTTCCAAAACTGGTCACCTGATGATCCAGCACAAGGGGAGGGATCTTAGGCTCATCTGTGCTGATTCATAGAGGGGACTTTGCAAAGGGCAGCTATAACCCTGGGCTAACGATTAGATGACAGGACACCTAAGGTTTTCCTAGTTTAATTTGTAAAGCTGTCCACAGCATGCATGGAAGAAAAAGTATGTACAGGGGAGAAATGTTAGAAAGTAAATGCATGAAATTGACTAACAGGAAACTGCTGGGTTATCAACTGTTCCAGAAGATAGCTGCCGTCACCTTTGCTTTGCCTCCAGCCCTTTGAAATTATTTTTAGCTGTGGGTAAGAGGGATTCTTTCTTCCTCTTTTTCACATCAAATGCTATGCTGGATAGCAATCAAGCATGAGGTCAACGCCAAGAGTTGCGTTGGCAGTGTTTCTGAGTAAGACTCAGGACTCTTCTGAGGCATGTAGCTGCAGGCCACTGGGAGGAACCATCTGTGACTGAAAGACAAAACGGATGTCTACTCCTGTGGAAAGCCATGTTGAGTGAGGGGGAGAGTTCTCACTTAATATTCCACATTTTCCTAAGGAGACTCAAAGGAGGTGAGACTAGGGAAGGGCAAGGAGAGGGAAGACATTGCTTTAACACAAGTTGATTGGCATTCTATGGCTGGTCACAGGTTAGCAGCATTCTTTCTGAACGAGATTATTATTTTTTTATTCTGATGCAGGCACTAGTGCAGCGGTTTTATGTGAAATATTTAGTCCTCAAAACAGTCTTGTGTGCTGGATGAGACCATTCTCAGTAGACAATGATGAGTAGGGAAGTCATGTGACTTACACAGGGTCAGGCTTTATACAGCCCCCTAACTCTACACATTGTGGCATAATTACCTAACAACAAGATAGGTGACGTTTATAGAATGCTTTTGTGCTGGGAAAATTCTGACTATACTCTCAACCGCTATGATTGTTGAGTAGTATTACTTCCATCTTTTACGTGGGGAAAGTAAGATTCCGAGAACTTAAGAAATTTGTTATGTGTCTCTGGACAAAATACTTGGCCTGTCACAGCTCTCTTTTCTAGTGCCATGGTAGCTTGAATGCTAAAATGAAAGAGAGAGAGAGAAGAAAAACAAAAATTGAGATTCTGTGTTAAGAGTCTGAGACTACTAAAGCAGTTTGGGGGACGGATCCGCACTGATGACTGCGCACTTTACAAGGAGACATTGTTACTTATTCATGTTTTTGCCAAGCACAGTGGAGGGAAACAGAGCCCAGCGCTTGCCCTGAGCCCTGGCCCAGGAGGCTTAGATGATGGAGATTCAGATGGGTGAACTTTTCTCCTAACACCTGTAGTGATCCCACCTCTCTCAGAGGCCACTTAGGGTGTCAAGGTCAAGATAAAAGCATCTTATAATATAGTAGTTGACAGTCAAGAAATCAGGCCAATATGGTGGTAATCTGACTCTGCCACTTATAAATTCTATTTAATCTGTAAAATGATCAGGAATAATCTGTTGCAGTTTCTAAGAGAAAGCGTACCTAGCTCTTAGCATAATGACTGGTCAACAGTACACACTCAACATGGAGTCTTCCTTAAATTTTTGTTGTGATGATTAATCTGTTTTGTAGATACTCAGAGACAACTTTCTTGTAATATGCACATATTTTTTTCTAGTGAGGGATAGTAGTTTTGACTCAATCTCTTGAAGTATACAAATTACAGTATTTAAAACAGAAGTTAAGATTGATTTTGACTGCTTTCATTTTGCCTTCTCCACAGACTGGACTTCAGTTATCAATTTGGACTCAATATTACAGTTATGCCCCAACAGTTCCATCGAGAAGAGACAGATCTCAGCATGCAAATAATCTAAGGAACAGTGCTGATTTCTTTTTTTGTCAACTCTGATTTCTTATAGCCAGATGATTGTTTTTTTTTTTTTTTTTTTTTTTTTTGTGGGTGAGAAACAGAGTCTCACATAGCCCAGGTTAGCTTCAAAATTGTTATAGAGCTAAGAATAGCCATGAACTCCTCCTGACTCCACCTCCCCAGAGCTTTTACTATAGACTTTTGCTACCACACCTGGTTTTATGCAGTGCTGGGGATCAAGCCTATGGCTTTGGGCATGCTAGGCATAGATTTACTGACTGACCCTGGGTGAACTCGTGACACCAGTCTGTTCTGTTCTTTTAAGAAGAATGTTTTTTTTTTTTCTGTGATATGGAAGCCAATAAACCATGAACACAATCCAAAGGATGCTTCGTTATGTCAGATAGAGTCTAATGCAATGATGTCATATGGTCTTATGTAGGCAGACACAATACTTTCTTCATTTTCTATCATATTAATTATATATATTAAAGTGAAAGTGAAACCTGTTCATGTTTGACAAATTTAATTATCCTCCCATAAAGAAGCGACAGCCTTGTCTTTATGGCGTTTTTTTTCTGCTCTCTGCTGGTTTAGCTTGTCTCTTTCGTCAAACATTCTTGTGGAGTTTCTTTGTTCTGTTTTCTGAATTTTATTATTTCTTTTATTTTTTATTTTAATATAATCAAATCATTTCCCCATTCCTGTCTTCCCTCTAAGCCTTCTTATACCCCTCTCCTTGATCTCTTTCAATTTCATTACCTATTTTCTTTAATTATTATAGTCACATGTATTTCTAAGTACATAAAAACACTGCTCAATCTATATTATGTTACTTGTATGTATGTTTTCATGCACCACCTTTAAAAATTATTTATGTGTATGATTGTTTTGCTTTCATTTGTCTGTATAGAACATGAGTGCATTGTCCAGGAGGAGAGAAAAGAGTATAGGATTTCCTGGAATTAGAGTTATCAATAGTTGTGAACCTCCATGTGGTTGCTGAGAACTGAACGTGGACCCACTGAAAGAGCAGCCATCTCTTCCAGCACATAGGCTAACCATTTTTATCTAAGTTAATACATATAAGCTTATATCTTTTCACTGATCTTATTTTCAAGCATGGCTGAGAAGAACATTTATCACTCATTCTGTGCATCTTCATGCTTTTGTCTTTGTATGTACACACATATACACATGTGCACACACACACACACACACACAAATTTGTGTAAAAGCTATTGTAGAGTATAGTCCTAGAAATGGAACTCCTTATCTCCTGGAAATGTGTTCTGTGAGCTTGGATAGAAATGCAAAACTACTCTTGGGAGAGATTGTAGCTTCACTACCAGTAAATAAGAACGATTCTTTCCTTATACATTTGCCACAAAAACATTAGTCTACTAAATTTTGGTGATCTTTATACACTTGGAAAAACTGACTGGAATGCCAAGACTACTGTGATATAACTTCTGAAATAAAATAATCACCACATATTGACTGTAAGGGTAGACACTTCTGTATAAATTCTGGATTTTCCTTTAATCTATTCTTCATACTAGGGTTGTCTGTCAAGTTTACCTTCTTCTTGGAGATGTTAATTCATTGATACTATTCTTCAAAGAAGCAGTCTGTTCAAAAACTGGATGCATAGAATTAAGACAAAACTCAGTCTGGAGCCATAATATCTAAATAAAACTTTGTTAGTGCCTAAATGGAAAGGATGTACATAGCAATTTGGATACTGCCTCTTAGACATGAAGCAAAGTTTAAGAAAACAAAATCTGAAGAAAAAAGAAAAGAATAAAAGGTCATCAAGAGAATATCAGTACAGTGGTTTGAAGAAAACTGTGGTTTGGTTCACAGTTGGTGGAACTGTTTAAGAAGGATTAAGAGGTGTGACCTTGTTAAAGTAGGTGTGTCATTATGGGTGGGTGTTGAAATTTCAAAAGCCTACAGCAGGCTCAGTCTTGCTCTTTCTCACCACTGCATATGGATCAGGATGTTTGCTCTAAGCTATTGTACTAGCTCCATATCTAACTGTCTGCTGTCATACTCCTTGCTATGATGTTTATGGGCTAACTTTCTGAAACTGTAAGTGAGTCCCCAGTTAAATCTTCCTTTTATAAGTTGCCTTGGTCATGTAGACTCTTTACAGCAATATAATAGTGACTAAGACAATCATTTTGGGCTATTCCAACTCTAAGAATTAGACAGAGGAGAGAGAAGAATAGTAGAGGAAGGAAGAGGAAGAGAAATAGGGAAAGAAGAGGAGGAAAAAGGAGAAAGAGAAAGAATCCAAATTGGAAAGGATAAAGTTGGTTGTCCTTGCTTTCAGATGACATGATAGCTTGGAAAATCATTAAATTCCACACACACACACACAACCCCAAAAACAAATAAATGAATAAGCAAACAAAACCCCAAACAACACAACCACAACCACCCCCAAACAGCAAAAAACTAAAACCAACCAACCACTACCCAACAACAACCCAACCTGTTCAAACTGAGGAGTAAATCAGTTTCAGGATACAAAATTAACAGGCAGCATTTTAATATAGTAATAATGAGCTAGCTGAAAAGGGAGTTGTTGAATGAATGAAGCAGAGTTCCATGGACCACATGAACACTTTTTTAAAACTTGTAATTGCAGTAGGGATATGCAATAAGTTTTTTTTTTTGGTATGACATGAATTTGTTAACCATAGATATGATGCTATACAGAAGATCTCTGGAGTCTACAGTGCTCATCACCCCTCCTTCTCCAAGTCCCAGACAACAGCTATTCTATTCCACTTCTAGGAGTTTAATTTGATAGACACTACTTTAATCTTTCTGTGATGGCTCCATTCACTAAATGTAACACCTCCAAGCCTCACCCATATTATTGTCGCACATTGCAGGCACTCCTCTCCTTTTAAGGATGAATAATAGATGCAATATCTAAGTACCACATATAATTTATTCATTCTTTCACTAAAGGACATATTATGCCATCTCACATCTTTGCTGCTGTGATTAATACTGCCATGAGTACAGAGTTCAGAATGCACAATCTCTTCTGATTTTAACACTTTTGGATAAACATCCAAAAACCAGGTTGCTCGGCGATATGGTAGAACTTATATTTTCTTTCAAGTGTGAAGCTCTCTCAAGTGGAAGAGTCATATGATTTGGTTCACATTTCAAAAAGATCAGTTAAAGTGTCATGTAAGAAATAGCATTGGTTTCCACAAACAGAAAGCTTGGAGAACAGATAAGAGTTATTACAGCAATCAAGGATAAGAAGGTCAGGGTCACATAGAGATATTTGAGATTTTCACTAGAGAATGTCAGCAAAGTGATGAGGTAAGCGGCCCACATTTGCTGGGCTACTGTGCTTTGCTATGAGTCTGTGGCTTCACAGAGGGAAATCTGTGCAATACCTCCACAGGGACTAGTGTTAGCCTTAGCACTGGAAGTGGCTCACACTGAATGGTAGTAAATTTGACCCATTTCTTTCTCATTTCTGGCTGTTTGATGGATTCTGTTGATGAAATGAGAAATCTTCTGCAAAGGAGAAAGTATGTGATTAAGAAGGTAAGAGGTGTAGGGCTGGAATGTCTACAAAGGTGTGCATTTGCTGATGTTTATGCTCAGGAACATGCTGTGTGTTACTTTCTTGAAAGAAAATTTATCAAACTAGGGGTTGTAGAGATTCTACTCTGTTTGTTTTCAGTACGTAATGATGACAGATAGGGCCAAATAGGTTGAAGAACATGTCTGTTCCTATGTTCAAAACAGGAAAGAGAGCATTTTGGAGCTTGGATACTTGGAAAGAGTTTGGGAACTTCTCAGATGGGTAGATCTCAATGTCTGTTGCTCACTTTAGAAGAAATCTAGATAATAGGCAGATAAACCACAGTCAACTGAAACAAGTCATAATCAGGAGAAGGGTTAAGAATGCATGAAGAAAGTTACCTGTTCTTTGAGGAGGATCTATGTGGAATTTTGATATAGTTGTTATAAAGGGCATCTAAAGGCAGAAGATGATGGGGGTTTCAGATCCTAAATAAAAGGAGTTATGAAGCCAACAGGTTTAGATGGGTCTGCCTATGGCAATCATGCCCACTAGGGAAATGAGTCAAGTGTTTTCTATTCTGTGTTGGTTTTTCTATTGCCCTATTGTCATCCATAGATTGAAAGAAAATTTGAGGCAAATATGATCTTATAATGAAAAATAAATTGCTTCTATAGGATATTCTGCACTCAGAAGTTAAAAGAACTATTAGTTCATGTTTATCAAGCATTTCCTGTGGGCTATTAACTCTTCCAAGACCTATACATCTACTTGAAATTTTGTATCAGCCTATGGAATTTAAACAATTCTGTCTCCATTTTATAAGTGTCAGATTCCAGGTTTGGTTATGTTAAGTTGGTCTAGCCCAAGGTTGTAGCCAGGCTCAATTCTGATAGCATGTACTGTTGTCATGGTAACACACTTCAGAGAGATTCTTGGTTGTTCAGCGTTCTGAAAGCAATGATAGCCTGCTAGTTCAAAGCATCACTTCTGAGGTCAGTTTTCTTGGGTTTTAATTCTGAATTCACTGCCTAGGCTAATTGCACAAGAGTCTTTGAGCCTCAGTTTCTTCACTTCAACAATGGAATAGAAATTTAGTACAATGCTTGACCAACATGAATGACAGGTGATTTTTTTTTCTCATTTTCTATCATGTGTTTCTTCTTTAGAAACATCAAATAGCTTTGCAAAGACTTTGAATTCAAGCTAGAATCTAAACCTACATCATATTTCCCAAGATAACACAGGTATTCATGATCAAACAAATTTAGGTAACGTATCTTAAAGAACTGTAACGCAAGCCAGCATGTTAACGACTGTAAAATTCCATAGTGGAGAAAGACTCAGATGGTTCAGTCTCCGGTCTCCAGCCAGATGAGTTTTCCCTGTCCCATACTGCAATCACCAGATAGGAGAGAATAAACAAATGAGAACTTTATTAATGGATTTATAACCTATTATAACAAATGTGAACCCAGATTAATAGGTTTATAACCTATTAATTAACAATTAGAAGGAAAATTAACAAGCTTGAAATGAAAACAGGTCACCAAAGGGGAATAAAAACTTGAATGAAGAGTGAGAAACTTGAACGTTTGGTAGCAGTGGAATGCTAGCTGAGTGCTTGCCAGTAAGAGCTATAGCTTTGGGAACTGGTTCAGTTTTGCAGTCTCTGGAGCAGCAGCAGGAGTTGAAGTTCTCAGTACTGGTGGGTTTTGGAGAGGACTCCACAGTACTGAGTGAGTTTCTGTCTGCAGCCAGAATGTGAAATCTCAGGGGTTGATGCAAATGAGACCCTGCTTGAAGCTCAGAATCTTAGATGCTAGAGCAGTGGGAGCCAAACAAGTTACTTGTCTAACATAGAAACTTATGACATACTGAGCCTCCAATGAGTCTGTTTCCTTGTGTCTGTCTCCAGTGAGTTTCTAAGGCCTTCCTCATTCTTTTTCTCCTTGAAGAACAGACCTCACTAATCTGAATGTCCCACATACTCTCTTATATAGAGCAAAATGGGCCCTGATTGGATGAATTTGTATGCAAGCAAATGAGGTGCACAATAGAGAGTCTGGAAAGAGCTGTTAAATTTGGAGTGATGAGGGGAATGGGGTGGTGGTAGTTGTGGTGTAGCGGTGGTGTGGTAGAGCTGAGCCTGAGTGTTCCTAATCATGTTGTTGGCCTTCCTTTCCCATCATGACGGTGGTGTGGATAATCTACTGTCAGAAGTGTGTCACAGGACAGTTTGCACTGAGAAGTTTTGATTTTTTGCTTGCTATGATGACATTCCAATCATCTTTGTACTCAGAGCTCTTGCTGTGATCTCAGCCTGGAACTGTCATCAGGCTCCAATGGATGGCTGTAGAAAGGACACTTCAATCTTTGTTCATCATTGTTGACTGGGCCTACAGCTTGTCCCTGGCCCAACTGGTTTGGGGCTTTTCACAACAGTTTCTGTTGAGCCAGGATTTTCACATTTGGGTCCTGGTTACAGCTTTGCTGATAGCTGGGACCTTCCTTAAACATGGCAGGATGTTCAGATTCAGCCCACTACTGCTAGCTCCTTGCCCATAGGGCCTGAACTTCAGGTTATTATAAGGTTCTGAAGCTGGGGCCCCTCTTATTACTTCAGTATAATTTACTTCATTATTCCCTAAGTGATTAGGCCATGGAGCATTTTATATGGTTGCTCTGGACACTGGAAAGGGAAAGCAAGGTGTTGGTTTTAAATTTAGAACCATTATGTTTTTCCTTGGTTGGATCTCAACCTCTTTAGATCTTAATTTTCTCATCTGTAAAATAGCAGTGATGACAGAAATGTGTTCATAGAGTAGAGGAGGAAATGTGTGGACAATGGGCACATCAAGTAGGTCCTTAATAAATATGAACTCGTTATTGCTATAACTATTTTATTTAAAACCCGAATTCTCATATCAATAATCTTTTGTATATTTTTCTGTGGCCCCAGTATTTATTTCTTTAATTCATCACTCCTATTACAGAGTGAAGCTTTTGGTTGTATGTGCATTTAAATTGTAGAACTACATAGATTGCAAAGAGCACCACAATTGCCCAGAGCATTGCTTGGCACCACACAATGGATTGCGGACAGTACCACACCAATTAAAGTGTTACTGTAATTCACTCCTCTCTGAACTTTCAAGCCTTGAGAGATAGGAGGATTAGGCTGTGTGATCACCTCTGGTGAGGATCCTGCTGTCACTAACCTCCCATCTTTGATGGTCTCTCAACCTTTATCCCTGTGCACCCTCCTTCAGCCATTCATTTGACACATCTAAAATCTACGACCCATGGGAAGAAAATTAAAGCTCATTTTTACAAAAGTGTTCTCTGTGAGTCATATCTACCTGTCTTTTAAAGAAAGATCCAAATTGATTTTGGTATTTGGGTAGTAAGCCTGTATCTCAGAAAGATGTTTGTTAGTTTCTTTAAAATGATAACTAGACAGATAAAATTTTGGAAGATTAAGATCTTGTATATCATTAATTTGCTTTTTTGCATAACTACTGGAGAGTACAACCACACCTCCTGGGGACCTCCTATTACTGTTAATTATTTTTCTAATTAACATATACACTAATTTATTATATGTATATTGAGAGGTTCTTGGGTACTAAGTACCATGTTAAGCTATTTAAGGGCAAAACTAACATCAAAGTCTTGACTTATCTAAGTTCAAAGAAGGAAACATATATGTACAAATAATTTAAATTTAAAATGTTTTTAAAGTAAGTAATGGATATATGGCAGGAAAGAGTTTCTTAGCCTGGTAGATATAGTATTTCTTCCTGTACTCTTACATCATCCTGTTATCTTTAATAAAATCTCTTTCCTTCTAGTCCCCAGAGAAAACCTTCTTCTTCCAGATAACTTCAGAGAAAAGAAAGAAAGAGTGGGACAGACTCAGCAAATGGACAGAGAAAGAGAATAAAAGGAAGGCTTGCAAGAAACACTTAGTTCATTTAAATTTCTCTTATTAATTCTTCGAGAATGCCATACAATGTGTTTTGATCATATTTACCCCTCTCATATGTTTCCCAGATCTACCCCCTCTTCCTTACCCATCCAAATTTGTGTCTTTTAAAAGAGAACTATCCAGAACAGTTTGTGCAGCCCAATATTTGTGGATGTGTGGCTTTCCACTTGAGTGTAGTCTACTTATTGGTGCCACACCCTTAGGGAAAAATGACTCCCTTCTTCCAGTACCTAGCAATTTCCAATAACTCCTCAGCAAGGTAGGGCTTCCTAACCCACTCCTCTCTCTACTTGGGTTTGGTCTGTATTGGGCTTGCACAGATGTTGAATACACTGACACAACTGCTGTGAGTTCATATGTGCAGCTGCCCTGCTGTGTCTAGAAGTCATTGTTTTCTTGCTGTCTTCTGTCACTTCTGGCTCTTACACTCTATTCCTTCTACTGCAATGATGTTTGAGACTTGGGAGATGGGTGTGTGTTATAGATGTTCCATTTAGATCTAAGAATTCTGCTATTTCGTCTTCTCAGCACATTGGCCAGCTGTGGGTCTCAGCATTAATTCCCATCTACCACAAATGGAAGCTTCTGGGATAAAGAATGGAAGATGCTTTCATTTATTGGTATAATGATAAGTCAGTAATAACCGGTGTAATACTGTGACCTTTTAGAGGACAAATGGCAGTAGGTTCTACCTTAGGGCCAATGACTTGTTTAGGCACAGGTTCTTGGGTTTCATGACTTGATCAGAAAGACATGCCCACAGATCTAATAGTGGTATTGACATCATGGGAGTGACCAACCACTTTCTGGTTGATTACTTTCTGGTGTTTCTCTACAAGAGGAAAAAATCTAATTATTTTGATATAATAAATATGATAAAGAAGATGTGGGGTAAAGTGGGAGATGCTTGTTGAAGTAGTGATTAATCCACTCTAATCTTTCTGGAGGCAGTGGCACAAGTTTCTTGCTATTGCCCCAATGGAAATACATACACACTCAGCCTTCTATTTTAATATGCCTTAATCAGCTCAATGGCTGGGCCACTTCCAAACTTCCACATTGCTAATGCCTCCCCTTTGATAATCCTGAGTTATTACTTACTAAAATCTATATTCCATCTTTGCTACCCTAGACCTGGGGGTAGGGTCTGGGGCCACTCTTCCCTGGCTCTTACACGATTGGTACTCTGTCTTCTGCAGATCTCAAGCTTGCATCTTATTCCTTTCCTGGCATGACGATTTTCTTACTTCTCTTGGTCCCCTTGCCTGTGAATCCTCAAGTTCTGCCTCTGTCTCCCTGTCCAACCACTGACCATCAGCAACTCTATTTATCAATTAGAACGAACTGGGGCAGGGACCATCAGTGTCTTAAATGTGGGATTCTCATTCAGTTTGGGGGACCCAATTAACATAATATAATCATAAAACCAAATCCACAATAGATGCATCATTATGTAATACATGTTTGTTGGTTGACTTTTGTTGAATGTATGGTAGGAGAGAATTTCTTAACTTTGGATATAAAAGTTTCTCAAAGGAAAAACACTAATGGATTCTAGCCTTCAGAGAGTTTTAGACTTGGAGAATCACGGAAATTCAGAGGACACAGAGATGCTAGAATAGAGATGGCCAGGGAAAATATGATTCAGGGTAAAACTTTTGAGTTGAATGTTAAAAAAAGAGACAGATGTTGAAATATAAAGATTTGAAAGAGATACTGTAATTTAGGCATGGGGCACCTTTTAAAGAAAGCAGCAGGGTAGAATGTTGCCATCAATATGCATAGAGGTAAATTGTCTGTGGTTTATAGGGCACTAATGAAGTAAGCCTGAAGAGCTAGTCAAGGACAGAATTCGGTGAATGTGTTGTTTTGTTTTGTTTTTTTGTTGTTGTTTTGTCAACCTGATGCAGACCTATACATATCTGGGAAGAGAAACCTCAACTGAGAAAAAATGTCATCATACACTTTTTTTGTAGGCAGTCTGAAGGGCATTTTCTGTATTAATAATTGGTATGGAAGGCCCAGCCTATTGTGGATGGTGTTACCTCTGGGCAGGTGGTCCTAAGTTAAATAAGAAAGCAGGCTAAGCACGGTGAGGAAGCCAGTAAGTAGCAGTCTTCGATGGCTTCTTCATCAGTTCCACACTCCAGCTTCTATCCTGGTTGAGTTCCTGCCCTAACTTTTCTCTGTGACATGTAACCACAATAAACCTTTTCCTTCCCAAGTTGCTTTTGGGTATGGTGATTTATTGCAGCAATAGAAACCAGACCAAGAGTGAACTAGCCACTAAGACAATATCAGTTTGCCATGGAATGTTTCAGTAAATGGTGAATTTGTGGTAGACATACCTACCTATTAGTTAGTTTGTTTTTGTATGATTGTGAGAAAGAGATACACTCCCATTGAAGCAAATTCTCTTTCCCACATACATCCACACACATCTTGATAGCATAATGCTAGGGAATCACCTTTCAATGCAGATTCAAGGAGGTCAGGTCCTCTTTCCTGCCTTCATAAAATTTCCAGACAATATGTGATCTATACTCTGCCTTCTGAAGCATTATAACTTGAGTAGATGACCCAAGCAGAAGAGGAATGCTAGAGAGGATTTATTGCACCAGCAGTTATGTGGCACCCTGGGATGCAGTGGAATTGGCCTCACCTTATAGCTGTTCCACCTTCAAGGCAGTTGTCACTTTTCTACAAAATGTAAATTTAACATAACCCCTGTTCCCTCTGCTACTTAATGCCCTAGCTACTTTTCCATCTCCTTCCTGCTCTGAAGGATTCCCTACAAACCCTGCTCATGTTAAATGAACATAATCATTTTCTATTTCTTACCCAAGAACCCTAACTGACCCTGGGGGCAAATGCTCATCATCATCTGGGAGCAGAGACACAGTAGCTCAAAGGCATAGCAGTGGCACAGCAAGCCCTTCCCTGTAAAAAACAGCACGTTGATTTAGAGGGTTCTACTTTTTTTTATAACTGTTTTCACCTTGTCACATAACTTCTCTCAAGGCAAAAGCAGGATAATTGTTAACTTTCCCAAATACCACAGTGGAAAGCTCTGGGAGGTTAAGTGACCATCCCAAGGCACTAGAACCTGTCAATTTTTAATCCAGGATTAAAACCCAAGTGTCTGGTTTCCCAGTGTATGAGGGCAGAAGGTTCAGCCTCAAAGAGGGACAAAGACCTTGGTTATCTTTCTTTAAAGGAATTAATCTCCTTTACTCTGAAGAAAATGGCAGAAGAGCTGGCTAGAATCCCCTCCCAATGTCCTTTTGTTGTGATCAGAAGTTTACACACATACTCTTTAGTGGGGTTTTTTTTTCCTCATAACCTAGGTGGCACCTCAGGATTCCTTACATGTGCCACTAATTCTTTGGTTGCTGAGTTGGATGACTGCAGCTTCTTAGCTCTGCCAGCTTTTGGATACAGAAAGGAAAACAAACAGAAAACCAAATACCCCACTACAAATCTACCTCCTCCCAAAAGGGAAGAACAGAAATTCTTTCCTTTGATTGTCTCAATATGTGTCTGACTTCTGCTCTTTCATAAATTCCCATCCCATCCTGATGAAAATGGTGTCTTTGGAACACGTTACAGTTTTATTTTGTGTCACTGCTGCACCAGTTGCTGTTGTAGGTCACAGGCTTTACATTTAGGTGATGCTGATGATTGCCTTTCTCCTCTGTACCATGCAGAGGACCTTTCAGCACCATTAATGATAGTAGTGGTGAAGCTTCAAGTTAGACACTAATTGGACTTCTCCACGTTCAATGATATGTTTTATTCTGAAGTGGGGCTTTAGCATCAGGTTGTTGATAGCCTTGGCAATAGCTTGTGATGTTTCAGGATCCCATAGGACCCCTTTAGCCAATGACTCAAAAGGATTCTTGGGACTGGGGGTTTTTACTTGGTAGCATGAGATATATAGTTGGGACATTCTCTTCCCTATTATTTAGTGTTTTACTTTGTAGCCAACCATTTTTTTTATTAGATTTTATGAGTTCTATGAGATGGAAGCCATACCTGACACCATTAAAGTGGCTAATAATCTGAGACTAAATAGATCATGGATCTAGAAGAAAACCTAATCCTATTATTTTGCTAAAGGAACATAGCAATGAAATGATATCCTTGGGAGGCCTGCTCTTTTCTGAAGGGAAATGGAGGAGGCATAGATCTGGAGGGAGAAGGGAGGGAAAAATTGAGAGGAGTGGAGGGGGGAATTATAGTTGGAATATATTGTATGAGCGAAGAATAAATAAATAAACAAATAAATAGAATGACTCCAGTGACATACTGCTATACTCATAGACCAGTACTTGATGAGCCCACATCAGAGAAGCTCCTTCTTTCTGCAGATGGGAATTATCAGAGATAATGGACAAAACACAGAGAATGAGGGACTTTGGAGGACTCACTTCTAAAGACTGTGGTAGTACACAAAACAGCTATGTTCAAGAAAGACAAGATCCCAGTTCTCAAAGATGGAAGTGTACACGGAGGTCCATCCTTAATCAAGAAGCTATTTGCAACTGGCAAAGGGAAAATTGGTTTTCTCCGATAGACTGTACTAATACTGGGTATATCAAACACACTCCAGAACAAGATTCATGCCCAGGAGTAGTTGCCTAATACAAAATGAATGAACCCCACCCCTTTATCTGTATTTTTCATTTAGTTTTCTGTCCTTTTCGTCTGTTGATTGTTTCTTTTGATTTTCTCTTCATGAGTTTTTGTTTTTTGTTTTGTTTTTGAGAAAGACAATAAGGAAGAGAAAGAATGTAAAATATAGTGAAGTATGGTAGATATGGAGGTGGAGATGATCTGGGAATAGTTGCAGGAGACAGAAAGCATGAGAAAAATATATTTTATGAATATATTTTAAATTTAGAACATTAATGTAGATTTTTCTCAATTTTTGATATAAAATTGTACATGGGTTTATAACATTATTCTCATACGTAAAAGTAATGTTTATTCACATTTATTTCTTGGTATTGAAGGAAATCAAGTTGATTGCCAAGTAATTGTAAACATCAGAAAAAATATGCTGAAGAAAATAATGTTAAATGTAGAAATAACTATTCACTATTCTTCTCTAGTCTCTTTCTATAGCTCCAGATTTATGTTTATTTATCACTATAGCTAATTCTTTGAAATTCTTTGTCTTATTTAATTATTCATTTTGCTCAATAATGTAGTGTCAACATTTCTTCGTGATTTTCAATGATTGTGTAGTATTTTAGTCATTTGGATGTACTGTAATTCAGTTAACATCTATTAAACTATTAGCGCGTTTATGTTCTCATTCCCCCTCCATAAATAACATTATTCTCATTGATTTCATTTCCTTTAGATAAATTCTTAAAAACAGAATTGCTGGGTATTTGAGAAGAGTTAATTTCTTAATTAGCTTCCTTGGCTTTCTTTAATTTACTTTGTTGTTTAATACAGATGCCAGGATGGGGCCAAGTAGCTTGAGAAAGTTCAGTACTCTGGAGCATATATTATGAAAAGCTAACTAAAACTCAGGGTCTTAAGGAGTTATCAGTAGAGCCCAGGGAAGAAGGATTTTCAGACTTAATGTAACCTAACCAGGGACTAGAAATGATAATAAAGTATAGACAAACAATACCTCAAGTTCCAAGGCCAACACTAAAGCTTTCAAAAGCTGCACAGTGCCATAGATGGCTATGAGAAAGAAGAAACAATCTTCCTTTCTTGACAACAGTAATAATCCTTTTGATCTATGCCCAGCTGTCCAAAGCATTCATCCAGATGTGCACTCCAGAATTTGGCTCACTTGGTAAGCTTCTTCCCATTATCTGTATAGTCTCTGAATGTAAATAAACCCCAGAATAGTCTAGCCATCTGCTGTGCCAGTACCTCTTGAGACTTGGAGCATGGAGCTCCCTGACACTGTGAATACAGTTAGCTTAGTAATCACACAAGTTTGTAGCCATTTGACAATCTCCATTCACCAGTACACAGGCATTTCTACTTCCTCCTAAGTTGTTGTTAGAAAATACTTTAACCACATTGTATCCTTTTCCCAATATATACTAGCTATGCCAGTAATTTTCTCCAGAGGTAAAATTTAAAAATCAGGAAGTTTATTAGAATGTTCAATGGGTATGGACTGTTATGGTGGGAACAGTACAGGAAAGGGTTGATGTTTAAAAAAGACTTCTTTTTTTTTTTTCATTAGTGAAGAGTCACAGAAAATGAGTAGAGCTTTAATGTTCTTGAGAAAGTCTGAAACAGAGTGAAATCTGGAGCTCAAGGAGCATTCTGTTTGAAAAATAGCCGCTATGATAGAAAAAGACAATGCCTACAAGCTCAAGGGAGAGCTAGCAGGAGTATGAAGAATGACAGCCAAGGCCATGAGACAAGGCTGGAACAACTGGAAAAAGAGAGGGAAGGGGGAATGTGGAGGAGTGAATTTTGGACACTGCATAGTCCTGGAAAATCTCAGTTAGGAGATAGAGTGTCCACAGGAATTAGCAGCCCACTAGAAAAAATGGGTGTCACACCTTAACCTTGAAGATGCCCAGTCACTGGCTTTGGTCCAGAAATGTGAAGACTAGCCCTCGTCAAACATACACTTTTGTTTTGAACTTGTTCGCCATTTCCATTTCCTTTCAGCAACTTTTTCAGGTTCACCTTACATTTCCAGGTCTTTACGTGTTAGATTTCCCAGGCTATTTTTCTCTTTGCTGTATATTTACTATTTCTCAAGTTTCTTACTAGTGTTGATTTTATATGTCATCAAAATACCCAAGAATTACATGTTTATATCTCTGCTCAGAGTCAGCACCTGGTTTTTCCAGCTGTACATCTAATTGTCTATTTGAATATCTATTAGATATTCCATGTTCAACAAGTCTAAAATGTTGCCATAAAAAGACCTAAATGATGACAAAGTTCTATGTGTGTGTGTGTTTATCTTCACCTATGACTGAATATAAGGCCTGTGAAAGACATGAAGATAAGGATCTTCTTTTGTATTTTTCCAACTCCTACATCCCCAAATATAGAACACATTACTGCATATGTACATGCAAAAGATATTCCTAAGGATTTAGGATGTAGGACTATGTGGGTCCCTGTGGGGAATGATTAGCTCACGTGTGGGCACAGGCAAGGGTTCTTGAATCTTGTTGGGCTGTTGTGATTCCCATGCTCCAAAGGGACTGGAGTGCAGGAGTCTTGACTGAGTTTACTACAGGGCAAGAGGCCACAGAAGGACTGAGACTGGGGACGTGTGGGCATGCAACTGGCCCAAAGCCAAGAGAAACAAGATGGGGGGGAGAGAAGAAAGAGGCCCCAGCAGCACCCCTCAAGAGAGACTTGGTTATTGTACTCATTTAGAAGACTTGGTGGCCCAGCTAGCTTGCTTGAAGAGGTGGTCCCTGTGACTGGAATGCAGAAAAGGTCCTCCAAGAGGGAAGTTAGGTGCTGATGTTGTGGCTACAGTGGCTCATTAAAGGCCTTCTCTGTGTTTTCCCATGGCGGGTCCAAATGACATGAGAAAGTCCATGGTTCCAAAAGGGTTTATTTTCATGGCAGATGTAGATGGATCTTGCAATAGCCCCGTGAAATGCAGGGCAGACCTGAGTTAAATAGGGAGGGAGTGGGGGGGAGGGTCTGGGGATGAATGCTTAATTGGCTATGCCCTCTGGCCTTCAGGTATCTCATTAGTATGTAAATCTCTCTAGGGCCTGAGGCCTGTAGTCACACCCTCTACCTGTGCTCTTTGGAAGGGGCTGCATTGTCCTATGTGACTGAACAGCGCAGGTTAATGGAGTTCCAGGTCATGTGTTAGGAGCCTGGATTCTAGGCAGCGGAATAAATGCCCATCCCTTGCAGGTTCTCCGGGCTACTTCCAGCCAGTGCTTCTGCCAAAAACCAAGACCCCTTTCACGGCTCTACAGGTCCCTGTTTCGGAGGGTTTCCCATGAAGATCTCCAGCACAGCACAGCTGGATGAGGGGGTCCAGGCCAAAGGGATAGAGTATGTGCAGGGAGGGGAAATTGCCTCTGCTGTCTCCACTGCTGCTTCTGTCCGTGTCTCCGCTCTCAATATCCAGTTACTCCCAGGTGCTGCATCTGTCTCTCCAAGCTGACCTGGCCCCAGGCTGGGCTGGTAAGAAGCCACTGGCAAGGAGGGGAGGAGGGTCCTGAAGGTGCTTCTGGAGAGCAAATCTCTTCTCAAGTGTTACAGCTCTTGTCAGAAATTCTTGGACACCAGGATTATCCTCACACACCTTTACTTCTCCTGAATAGGCTCTTATATATAGTTTTGGGGTGAGTTAGGGTCTGGCAGCAGATAACTCCTACTGACTTGGAGATACCTCATTTACATGTGGGAGAGCCTAAGGCACTATTCCTACATGACTGATGGCCATAGACCGCTCTGTGGGAGGGGCTGTGGAGGGCTGAAGCTGAGGGAAAGGAGCCAGAATCCAGGAGCAAACCTGAACGCCTTCCGTCCCATTAGGGTCCAGGGTTCGAGGCCTGTGTGCTATCAGGAGTCCAGCTGCCTCTCACAGCCCACCACCCCACAGGACTGAGCAAACATGAGTTTGACAAGAGAATCTAAGCTGTAGCCATGACATCATTTAGCACTACCTAAAGGATAGGTAGTAATTGGATACCTAAATCTATCCCATGAGATGAGTTAATGGGCACACCTAATTACTACTCAATGAAGAATTTTTATTCATTGAAAAATGTAGAGTAAATAAAAATTTAGGGTTTGAATTAACTCACCATGTTAGCAGAGTCTAATGAGCACAATTAAAACTAACAACATTAATATGCTGAGCTGATTGTTCTTTGTGTATAACCTTCATAACAGACATAAGGAAGTGATAGTAACATCATTCCTGCTTTAGGGTTAAAGAAATGACAACCAGAAAGAATTTCTAGGACATTTTCTATGAGTCATAGCTAAAAATTCAGGGGATTAATCTGAAACATTTTTATGTATTGAAACTGAGGGCAAGTCTGCTCAAAATGAAGGTTTCCCTGAAGAGGGCCAGCAAAGCAGAGCAGAACAGAGCAGAGCAGAGCAGAGCAGAGCAGAGCAGAGCAGAGCAGAGCAGAGCAGAGCAGAGCAGAGCAGAGCAAAACAGTCATCACTAAGGTTATTTAATGCCAACATTAGACAAAATGTCATTCTTAAACCAATTTTATATGGGCAGTTTAGACTGATCAAATATAAAATGAGGTTTCTTGTCTTTACCCATAATAATAGTAATAGCCCCTGATAGAGCTAACAGATCCCCTGCTTCATACACTCCTTAATCTCAACACCATGATCCTGTACATTGCTTATATTTCAATGATCAAGCTTCCAGAAAGGGGGACAGAGTTCTTGGGAATAGGGATGTTTGCAGTCTGTCCTAGAATGCAGGGAGTCCATACCATCAAACCAGTAAAGAAATGGTCATCAGACTCAGCACGGTTTAAGAGTAGCAGAAGTAAAGCTTTGGCCTGTGCTATGGAGAAAATGACAAAAAATAATAATTAAAAATATACAGAGGCAAAGAACATTTTCACGTAGTGAAAGGAAGGTGTCATCAGATCACATTTCAGAATACACCAGAGAACCAACACGTGATACTGGAATTGGTGATTATAAAACCCATGTTTTAGGTCTGTCCTAAAGTGGGGATAGACTTTGAAGTTGAACAAACTATCTTTCATTTTCTCAGTTCTTTATCTATATAGAAATGCCCACACCCACCCCAGGTTTACCGTGTATGATTTAATTCTTTCCTAGAAGTAGGTTACTTGGAGAGCATACTGAGGAGAGACCTAGCTATGGCATCATTCATTTCAGCATAGTTGTGCCAGAACTCAACTCCAAAAGTATTACATTTTTAATTTTAATCTTAACCCTTGCATAGATATCACATAAGGTTCTTCCTTATCTTTATACTGCTCAACTAGATTTTAGGATTATTCTGTACATTTCTCAATCCAGTTTGTTATTGTATGCTCTCCACTTTTCTTCCCATGTACAATTCATGTTTTCTCTCTCATTCTTAAAATCTTTCTTTTCATATCAACCCCTGTCCATATTTCCTAACTATTAACCTTCTGTCTTAGTCACGGTTTTTCTTTGATGAAACACCATGATAAAATAACAATCTAGGTGGAAAGGGTTTATTTGGTTTACACTTTATATCATGGTTCATTATTAAAAAGTCAGCACAGGAACTCAAGCAGGGTGGGAACCTAGAGGCAGGAATTAATGCAGAGGCCATGGAGGGGTGTAACTTACTGGCTTGCTCATCATGGCTTTTTCAGCCTGCTTTCTTCTACAACTCAGGGCTACCTGCCCAGGGATAGCATTGCTCACAATGGGTTGAGTCATCCTTAATCAACCACTAAGTTTTTTTTCTTTTTTCTTTTATTTATTATTTTTAAATAAAAGCCTTACAGACTTCCCTGTAGCATCATATTATGGAGTCAGTTTCTTAATTGAAAGTCCCTTCTCTTAGATGACTTTAGCTTGCATCAAGTTGACATAAAATTATCTATCACGTCTTTAGCTTGACAATTTCTAGAATCTGTGATACTAAACACTATCCTAACTTTTCCCTTCCAGATTCTTTCTGCATCTTGATTGGTTGTTTATTTAATATCTGACAAAATAGGTTAATATATATTCACAAAATAATGGTAGATTCAATTTCATAAAACAAACATTGCTACATGCAAAGATACATGTTAGCTTTAATACAATAACAGAGAGTTACTTAAATACTCTGTACACACCAATACACAGACCATCCCAAACAAAACATTTTGATTAAGAATAAAGAGACATTCGAGAAGACTCTGGTAAGGAAAATAGGATAATGAAAGGGTGTTATTACAATAGACACAAAAACAGAAAATCATTAGGTTATACCTTAAAAGCTTATATTCTACTAAATGGGAATTGTAAACATAGAGTGTTGTGGGAAAGTTGAATACCTTTTTCTCTCTCTGTAATAAAATATGCTCCAAGTGGATTCAGAACATTAATTTAAGTCATGAAACTAATATCTATAGAGGACAGAGTTACAGGACTCATTTGAAGATGATGGTGTAAGCTCATGCTCTATGGATACTACTTCAGCTGCTCAGGAGTTATTGCTACAGAGTGAGACCTTGTCTTCAACACCTGAAAAGATTAAGAAAAAAGAGAGAACATTCTTAATGTATTCATGAGTATTTAAGACCCAGGCTGTGGAGTTCCAAAGATTAAAAGTCAGTGAAGAATGGACAGAAGAACTGTGACCAGCCAACGCCTAGAGGAGGCCAAGTTGTATTCAGCTGCATAGACTACCTGCTTGTTGTTTGTTTTTCCTAGTGGACAGGTTCTGTTTTTAAAACATCTGAACACAATGAAGAAGGCTCTTATTTTCTGGAATCTGATAAGTAGCAATATCCACGAGTACCAGAATGCAAAATAAAAGCTTATTCAAGAAGTAGTTTCTACAATGAAGGAAAAACAAAAAAAACTAAGCAAATAAAAAATAAACCTGAAACTGAGGGCAGCAGGGAGATGTGAATCTAACCTGACTCAGTCTAGGCCAGGGAAGGTAAGAAATAAGGAGAAGCTAAAAGAGAAGAGTCTTCAATACAATGTTCCCTAGAAGGCGCCCCAGTGACTTTCACTCTGGTATTCAAGCAAACTCTAAAGTGTTCGTTAATCCTCTCCTTTGGTTCTTCAAAGCTGCGGTCAGTTTATGAATCAGTCAATCAAATGTTTCAAAACCATTAGATTTGCTCAATATCTCTTGTTGTCTCTGTCCTGTATGTCTCTTCCATTCCTTCCAAGGATATTATGCATGTAAAATATCTAATATTATTATGCTATCAATTAAAATGTAAGTTATTAAATGCAAATAATAAATGCCTTTATTGATGAGCACTTGCCAGAAATGTTGAGGTAAGCTCCTTAAAATCCAGGAGTAAAGAAGAGTTCTTAGGTCTGTTGTTTGGGCTTGCAGCTTCCTAAATGTCAGCCATTCATGGATATGAGTTCTCCTGCCATTATCTCTGCCCTCTCTTCTAATAGTTGGAAAGCTGATGTTCCTTTTAGCTACTGCTTGCTTTATAATGTCAACCTTCTTCCAAAACTGTCATTACCTGGAGAATCTTAGGATTTGCATGGTATCATCTGTTAAAAATTTGGATGACCACAAGCTATGAGGGATTAGTGTAACCTGTACTGGGTACATGCGGTACATGCATGTACTCTGCTTCAGCTGCTCTGGCATGCTGTAAACTTGTACCCTCATTCCTTCTATATGTGATCGATTGTAACTCTCAGAAAGAGCTGAGAAAGGAAAGGTGTAGTGTGTCTCACCAAAGCATATGCAATCAGAAGAGGAACCATTCTGTGCCTATGAAGAGATGGTCCAGAACCAGTGGTGAAAAAACAGAATGACTGAAGATCATACAATCATTTTGGAAGGTGAACTCTGACTACATAGCCCCTAGTGCTTGATTTTGGAAAGGCTTTCTTAACTGTGGTCTGCACTTCTTTGTGTCTTCCACACTGGCTTCACATTACACAAAATGTAGGCCTAATTAAGCCATCAGTAGTAGACAAGTTCTTGAACCACGAACTACCCAGAAGCATGGAGAATGCTTTTAGCCTTGGCAGATTGTGTAATGTCTTGGTGCCTAGGAAGCTGTGTTAGGAGTTTCTCCAGTCCTCCAGTGCTGAGATGGTCATGGCATAGAGTGACGTGGAGTTCTCTGTGGAAAACTGATGAGGGTGAGGAATGAGTTTCCCATTAAGCATCTTTCTATAGTGAGAATTTTGGTTTCATTAAAAACTTAGTTACGTTATGGGAATCTGTTTTTGTTTTGATCCCAAGTGTGAGATTGCTTCAGTTTGTGCACAGCCATTCACTACTGTTGCCTTGTGCTCTAGTGGGACATGATTTTTTTTCCAGCTTCAGACAGTTTAATTCTGGGGACTCTGGAGAGGTTATAAATGGCAGGGGATCCAAGGGGGGATGTGGTGGCTGCTACCCTCACTGCTGCTGCTCCCTCTGTTGCTGTCCCCACTGCTGCTGCCCCTACTGCTGCTGCCCCCACTGCTGCTGCCTCCACTGATACTGCCCCTACTGATGCTGGTTCCTACTGCTTCTTTTGGTACTGCTAAATTGCTTGTTTGCTGTCACATTTTCTGGATTAGAGATATCCTAATGACAAAGAATTTTCGAGTGTGAGATATTCTGCTTTTTACTATACAGCTCCAAACCACATTTTCGTTTTGGCAAAAGAACAGAGTCCAAGCTCTGAGAAAGGATAGATAAAACATGCCTGTAAGATGTTAAGCACAGAATATGAAGTGAGGTAGATGGTCAGAAACATGATCACACAAAGAAAATAAAAATAAAAACCAACAGCTTACCTAGTTAAAAAACCAAAAACCTCTTTTGACATAGTGCCTGGCCTGAAGGAATATGTGAACCAAAGAATCAAGTGACACATATTTCGAGAGGAAATGAATTTAAGAGCTATTTAGAAGCATAAAAGCCAAGATCTATGGGACTGAAGGGGAGGAGCAAGCATCTCTAATTTAGGATGCTAGAAAGAGGTTCATCATAAATATGACATATATTCATATTTGTGGTTATAGGAGGTGGAACTGAAGGCCTCTGTGCTAGGCAAACATTGTGCAACCAAGGTCCATCCAGCCCGGGAATAATATTCTTTTTACTTTATTTTTATTTTTCTCTTATATATTACATCCCAACCACAGTTTCCCCCACCTCCCCTCCTCCAGTCCTCTCCTTCCAGACTTCTCCTCTCGGATCCATCCGCCTCTGCCTCACCTCAGAAAAGCACGAGCCTCTCAGAGACAGCAACCAGACACAGCATAACAAGACCAGGCACATACCACTACATTAATGCTGGACAAAGAAACCCAGGAGCAGAAAAAGGGTCTCACAAGTAGGAAAAGGAGTCAGGGACTGTCCCTACTCCAACTACTAAGATTCTTCCAAGAACACCAAGTTATTGAGCCATAACATATATGCAGGCTCCCTGATCTCTGTGAGCCTCCATGAGTCTCTTGTTATCCTGGTGTGTCACTGAATTCCTCCAATTCTTCCTTCTTCTCTGCAAAGGTTCCCTTAATGTTAAGCTGTAGTACTCTGCATTTGCTCCCATCAGTTAGTGGATGGAGTCTCTCTGGTCTCTTTAATGATGATTAATCTAGACCCCAGTCACAACACAGTCTGCAGGCAGGACAAACTCTAGGTCTAAGATTTTGTAGCCGGGCTGGTGTCTCAATCCCTCCACTTGATGCCCTGTCTTGTTGCAGAAAACAGCATGTTTAGGCTCCATGTTCTCTATTCTAAGGTTTATGTGAGGGTTGCTTTTGTAGATTCCATGGAGCTACCATTCCACTAGGTTTCCACCTCTTAAAGAGAGGATACCTTGTAAGTGATAAGGACATCGATGTAGTCAGGTTCAAGTTGCAGAGGAAGCTGGAAATTGCACATTTGACAGTCTAAGCAAACATGGAGGAGAAGAAAAGCTTTGCGAGTTAAAGGAAAGAAAGAAGTCGAGCTGTTTTACAAAGAGCAGAAAGAATGAGGGTCATTTGTACACGGAAAGGGGTGGGGAGGGGGAGGGCTTCAGGGTGGCCTCAAGATTCACAACTCACACAGGAAAGGCTGAAGCCCATCTGCTGGTTGAAGCACTAAGACTAAGCTAAAAATCTTCATGTTTCATGTTTATAGGACCAGGAAAGGAAGAGGGTGAGTGAAGTCGGCCAGGGCAGCTTTGGAATGTGATGAAGGAAGTTGCCAGAAGAAGCTTAGTCAGGCTTCACTATGAAGAACAGTTATCAGAGTTTTATCTGCTACTTTTACTGGGAAATTCAAAATTATTCTGATGTTTTTCTTTGTTAGACTCAATTATTTTTAAATACCTTATCAGCCAAACAAAATAAGAGGCTGGATTTGAAGATTTATTATGTATTCATACTTGATTTATGCTTGACACTTTTGAGTATATATTTGTTTATTTAAATTGAGGTTTCTGTTTCCATATATTGTTTCCATTGACTTAGGATATGTGTGATGCATATGTAACTGATTACTGTTACTAGAAATCTAAGGCACAGAGATCTGTTTGCATTTTCTAAGGAGCCAATTCCACAAGACATTATAATATTTAATTTCAATGGCTCCCCAGACATGGCCAATACTTTAACACATGGACTCTGAAGTAAACACATGGTTTCTCACATTATAAAATGTGTGTGTGTGTGTGTGTGTGTGTGTGTGTGGTGTATACAAGTGTTTATTTATGTCTTTGCTTATACACGTGGGTATTTGTACAAGCACAAGTTGTGTGTGCATGTGTGTGTGTGTGCACACACGTGCACATGCATATGCATACACTCTTGTGTGTGCATGCACAGGTGATTGTGTGATGCTTATGTAGCCTGCTATATAAAGGAAAGTATGAACAGTTGTAATTTGTTTGGGTACAAGGCATTCATCACGTATCTTCAACCCCAACCACTGGAATTACAAGGTCAGTAGCATTATTAATAAAATATAGAACTACTGGAACTTGAAATGCAAGAATATAAAAGAAGATTAAAAAATTTTTAAATCCTGTGTAAAAACATAAAGGTGGCAAGATCTATCTATCTATCTATCTATCTATCTATCTATCTATCTATCATCTATCACCTATCACCTATCTATCTAGTCTATATCTATCTAGTGTATATGCATGTGTATGTGTGAATTTTCATATGTATATGTATGGTTAAGACTTTGTGCAGTGTGCAGCACATGTGTGCACATGAATGTCAAGGTTAGAGAACAGCTTTGGGTTTCATAACTTGGGTGCTTTCTACCTTTTATCTGAGAAAGGGTCTCTGATTGGCCAGGGATTTTGACAAGTTGGCTACACCAGCTGATAAGCAACTTCCAAAGATCTGCCTGTGCTCACCTTGATCTGATTATCACTGAGATGAAAAGGATTTCTCATGGTATCTACTTTTTACATGGTTTTGGGGCATTGAATGAGGATCCTCATGCTTCTAAGGCAAGTGCTTCCCAGTCTGATTTTCTGATCTGCTTTTAAATGAACATTAACAAACTGATTGTTCAATCTAATCACAAAAAATATCTCTAGCTTCTGCATGGAAGTATGGTGCTAGCTAAAATATTTATTTTGAGCGATTCTGAGGAAATACAGTGTAAAAATGGTATATGACATGACAGCATGGATGTCATTGAAGAGAAATCCAAATTCATCTTTCAACACACTATCATAAAAACAAGCAATATAAACCTTATGTAAAACTAATCTTCATATAGTAATCTTTGATGCTACTGAAACAGCAGACAAATCTTTTATAAAAATATATTAAAATTCCAGAAAATAAATGTATGTGTTTTAATGCTGAAAGTTAATGGCAGAGACCAATGTCTGAAGCATACATCTGAAGATAAAATGGATCAATTAATTCCTTTTGCAATTATTCAATCTTCTTATTGTGCAATTCATCTTATCCTGGTTGCCTGGTAACTTGGTGGCTATTTGAGATCATGACACAGTAATGGTGAGAACAATTGTGGTTAAGCACACAGTGCCTGCCTCCTTTCAGGCTGAACAGATATTGGGACAGCCCATGGGTCCAAGCATAAGAACTAGGCCTAAGGATGTGAGGAAGAAGATAACTGTTGCATCTCTGCTAACTTACTGTCTGCAGATCTTGTGGAAGTTGTTTTAATTTAAACATCTTCCCCTTTTCTCAAACATGTAATGAAAATTGTCTTAGCAAGTATTCCTCACAGCTGTTATGAACTTTATATGGGGTCATGTATGCAAAACCAATGCATGCTACACTTATCTTCCATTTCAACAGTGCAGCCATTGCTGCCACTGAAGGGAACAAACAAGGTTTGCTGTTGGGAAATTTGAAACGTGTCATTACTGAAAGCTGGACCTGAAATCTATGAAGATGCATTGCTAACCATAGAGAATTTTTTAATTCAGATAGGAACAATTTGACTTCAATTATAGCATAAAATAATTTATTGAAAGGATTCCCATGGCAAATACTATGAAAGTGGCTGGGGATGTGCACATAGGCATTCAGGAACCAGAGCAATTTGGGGCAGTAGTGTCACCATGCTTAATTAGCTGGCCTCCATTTTTACTACTTCTTTTATTTTTTGAGATTATAATGTAATTACATCATTTCTCCTTCTCTCTTTTTCCCCATCAACACCATCTTTTAAGAAATCTTCTTGGTCTCATTAATTTTGATATTCCTGTTCCACGCATGAAAGCATGGCTGACTGGGCTCCTTTGTGTTGTAGGCTTTCTCTTTTTGCAATTTTGTTTACCAAAAGGGAATCGAGACACCATAAGAAATAGTAAATGAGAACTACACAGTCAAGAAAACTATAAAAGCAAATTTCTCAACTCCAAGAAATAGAAACAGCAACAAAATCCTTTATGTCAACTGTCAGAATTGTGTGGGAAAAAACCCCACTGAACTATGCATAATGAAGTAAAGAATTTGATTATGTAGAAGCTCGAGAATTATTACTGTAATATTTACTCAGTGCTTATTATACGCCAGGACGTGTGTGAAACTCAGCAAGCAGATTACACAACATACATAAATATGTGAAACATAATACTGAAAGCCAACTAATGGGTAAATTATGAATTTTCTGAATTAGGAATTTTTATGGATAATTGTAGCTTTCATTTCATTTCCATCCTAATCCTCACAGTAACTATTTATTACAGTTATTGAATTACCCAGGAGTTTTTCTGCTTAAAAATAATAGAAATTCAACTGCAACTGAACTGACCCTCCTCCCAAACTCATGAATTAATCATCAGGGAGAAAGCTATGGTAGTTCTTGGACTCCACAGACTTGCTTACTACATGAAAAGGATCCTGGTCGAGTTGCAGTTAGATTCAGCACTGCCAGATCTATCAATATCTCTCCTTGGGTCCTACACCTGCCAGGGTTTAGTAATTTCAGTTTGTCCACTGCAGAAGAGGCTTCTCTGTGTGCTGTTGAGATGGCTGCTGGGGTATTCAACCTTCCTGTCCCTGGCATTCCATCTCCAACAGAGAAAAAAGAATAGATGGTAGTTTTTAGATATCCCATCTTTATTCATTCTAATTCAGCCTCAGTCTCCCTATGGGTGGTAGAACAGATAAGTGGAATGAAATTGATTGTTTTTTTTTTTCATGTTGAGGACCAAATGTTCTATGGAAAGAAAGGCAGAGGAGCCATTTCCTAAAGAGTAGAGACAGAGATGGCTGTCCCACTGGAGTCTCACACAGCCACCCAGCCCACAAATTCTTTACTTCCACTTATTAAAAATTGATATTTCATGTTGATTTGTGTAAGAGAAGGAAATCACTCATATTTGTCTTAAAAAAAAGTGTTAGTATATAGAGACCCATGATGTCTGCTGAGCTTTGCCCCTAAGAACAAGTAGTTCCCAGCTTGCACCCCTGTAGAGACTACTAGATAATTTACAAGCTCTCTGAAGCCAGAAGGATTTTGTATGTAATGGGCAGGGATTTTGCATGAAGAAAGAGGGGGGAAACAGCAAGAGTGATTGGCCAAGAGATAAACTTCTATCAATGCAATACAAATGTGTTTTCTGCTTATTCACTTCTTTGTTTTAATGGGATATGAAAGCATATGATACTTTGTACTGTTTCTGTGTCTGGATCAGATGTTTCCCAAGAGCTATTTTCTAGGGGAAAAACCATTGATATGCAACTGTGAGTCCTTGAGTGTAGAGTGTGCTATGTGGCAGTGGAAGTAGAGTTTGTCTAGAACTTTTCTTCGGTATTGCTTCACTTACGGAGACATTATATTAACAAATTATGAATACAAATATACCATAAACTGTTAGACCCTGTGGTTAAAACAATGAGCCAATAGGTAAAATTCTTATTTACTGAATTTATAATGTAAAATAAAATAGAAGAAGTCCCTTAAACTATAACAAGTGTAATAGAGCTTATCATAGGAAAAATAGGTATTTTTATATCATTTGGGAAAGTCCAGTGAGTTTTTGGCCTTGTGCTTGGGGCCTACATTAGGTTAAAACTGAGAACATTCCTCCATTGCTGATAGGAATGCAAACTTGAACAACCATTTTAGAAATCAATTTGGCAATTTCTGGGAAAACTGGGGATAGTTCTACCTCAAGACCCAGCTATACCACTCCTGGGCATATACACAAAAGATGCTTTACCATACACAAGGATACCTGTTCAACTATGAACAGCTTTATTCATAATAGCCAGAAACTGCAAAGAACCTAGATGTCCCTCAATTGAATAATGGATAAAGAAAATGTGAACATTTATACAATGAAATATTACTTAGCTATTAAAATCAAGAACATCATGCATTTTTCAGGCAAATAGATGCAACTAGAATATATCATCCCAAGTGATGTAACTCAAACCCAGAAAGACAAACATGGTGCATTTTCACTTATAAATGGATATTATCCATAAAGTATAGGATAACCATGTTACAATCCACAGCCCCAAAGAAGCCAAATAGCAAAGAGGGCTCTGGGGGGCATATGAATTTTACTGAGTAGGGGTATAGAATAGACATGGGGTAGGTAGAGGGAGAGAACTGGATGGGCAAGGGATAGGAAGGAAAATGGGAGTGATCTAGTGAGGGAAGGATGGAAGGAAAGAGAACTAGGAGAAAGAACTGGAATCTGATGGGGGAGCATCTCTCAGATGAGCTAGAAATCTAGGACAATGGAAACTTCCAGAATCTATGAAAGTGACCCTAGCTAAGACTCCTAGCAATGGGAGTATGGAACCTGAAATGGCCATCTCTAGTAACCAGAATAGACTTTCAGTGGAGGGATCAGGACACTAATCTACCTTCAACCCATAATTTGTCCTGCCTACAAGTTGTGCAAGAGTAATGATGGAGTAAAAATTGAAGAAAAGGCTAACCAGTGAATGGCCCAACTTGAGACCCATGTCATGAAGGAGAGCCCACCCATGACACAATTCATGATATTCTGCTATACTTGTTGACAGGTACTTAGCATAACTCTCATCTGAGAGACTTCATCTGACAACTGATGGAAACAGTTACAGAGGCTTACAGTCAAATATTATGTGAGACTTGGAGAATCCTGTGGAAGAGGGGGTGGATGTATTGAAGGAGCCAGTGAGGTCAAGGACACTACAAGAAAAACTACAAAATCAACTAACCTGGGCCCATAGGGGTCAACAGAAACTGAACTGCCAAACAGAGAGCTTGCATGGGATGGACCTAGGTCCTCAGCACAGATGTAACAATTGTGCATCTCATTCTTCATGTGGGACTCCTAACAGTAGGAACAGGGGCAGCATCCGACTCTATAGTTTGTCTTTGGATCCTTTTCCTCTAACTGGGCTACCTTGTCTGCCCCATTATAGGAGAAGATGTACCTAGTCCTAATACAACTTGATATGCTAAGGCAGGTTGATACCTACGGGAGGCCTCCCCTTTTCTGATGAGAAATGGAGGAGTGGGGGGTGGGGGTGGGGAGATGATCGGTAGGGACTGGGAGTAAAGGAGAGAGGGGAAGCTGATATCTGGATGTAAGCAAATTAATTAATTAATAGACATTTACATAATTATGGGATTAATATAGAAACACAGTTTTATCTCCTTCTCCTTTAAATCCATGTCAGTGACATCGAGAAATGTGTATGTGACTTGGAAACATAACCAGTAAGCCAAGCCTGTATCTAGAGTCCTTGTTCTAGGCAGATTGACTGATGGATTCATACAGAAAAATTTTTTTATAGACAACCTAAAAGTCTCAGTTAAGACCTCTGCTTTTATAAATGCTGTTGTGTGCATTTTTTTTTTTATCAACAAAATACCTCTCAGGGTGCTAGCCACAGGTTACTTTGACAAAAGAATGAGGGCATACCTTATGGATAGAGGCATGTTCTTTGATGACTCTAGTGCTCGGGGATCCCTGGCCAGGAACAGACATGTGGTAGGAGTGGATGGATGGGTGGATTTCAGTGATTAAGATCTCCATTTTTTTTCAGCATAGGCATCCAGGATGCCGAGAAGTTGACAGTATGACAGATAGCAAGAAAGGAAGCCAAGCTAGTTAGAGATGGTCTTCTATTCATGAGTGACAGCCAAAAATAATTCATGACTAAGAGAGCAGGCAAACTCACATTCTATATACATGTTCATTCTGCAAGTGTTTGTAGTGATGTGACCTCCACGGAGCTCTGGCTGGCTTGGGATTTCAATCATTATGTAGAATATCAATATCTTTTGTTAAAAGTCCTTTTAAAGTGTTTGTCTAATTTGAAACAATTGTCCCCATATATTATAGTCAGATTTATTCCAGGATTAAGACCTCTGCAATAACTATTTGCACTGTCCAGAAGATGTGATCTTCAGATTATCGCATGCTTAAAATCTCCTTTCTCAAGTTGTCAGGAAGCTTTCCTTGGGGTCCATTTAAAGAAGCTAGATAGTAGCTTTCTGGCATGCTATATTATTTTATTGTCAAGCATATTTTACTTGTTGGAATTGTAAAGTTTCTGTAATTGTACATCTCTTCATTTGATTTCCTTCCAGTCTGTAGAAAGCTGTTTTCTCATCACTGGACTCTGAGTGTCTAGAAGATCTCTGGCATTTTACTACTGTGTTCCTTGAAGGTAAACATCATTTCTTAAGACAACTTCATAAGCCAAATGCCCACGGAATACACAAATAGACAAACCAAATTCTGTTTTAAAATAATTTGACAGTAAAGATAAAGTGAACCTCTTTATCTGCCAAGTCGCCCGGTTAGCAGTTGTCACATGGTATTTCATAAAGCTTATTTGTATCTATTTGTGAGGACTATGTGTAAACGGGCACCTTTAATGTTCGCTTACCATGTTGGACGTTTATTTTCTACTTGGAGGAAAGCAGTTTTCTATCATTAGTATCAGTTTTGTGAGTCTATGGAATGCTCCTGAGGTCCCATGACTGCAATTCCTCCCCAAGAGTCTCTTTCCAGGTGATTTTATATTGTGTCAAGTTGATAGTTAAAACTAACCAGGACAAAACCTTCCCCCTATTTCAGAATCTTTTTTATTGATACCTCTCAAAATACACCCCATCATCAACATTAAAGGGCAAAAAGTAGTATTTCAGTAAAAAGTGAAGCCAGGAAAAAGACATCCACTGCTATTATAATATCTGACAGGTTGAGCTTCAAACCAAATCTAATAGAAAAGATAAAGATGATTTCTTCATACTCAAAGGAATAACTCACCAAGAGGAAAATATAATTCTAAAGATATATGCACCAAACACAGGTTCATCTACCTTCACAAAACACCAGATTCCACTAGATTTAAAAGTTACAGACTAACCTCAGGATACATCTGTTGGGAAGGAGGATTATACAGGAGGAGGGGTGGGTGAAACAGACTAATAGGAGCCAAAAAGGACCAGAATTTATAGTTGCACACATGAAACTGTAGAAAAATAATGAATACATTTTAAAAGAGCAAAAAGTTCAGAATACACTAAGAATTAAAAAAAAACTGTAAGAGGAAGTACAAGTAACCCTTCTCTTAATTCTTCTCTTAATAGCATAGCCCTTGTCTTATAACACATAGACGAAATACCTCCTCCCTTCTAATTGTTGAAAACAGTGGCTATCTTCTTACTTATAATGGTATTTTTAAAGATAAGGCTGAGTAAGTGAGTGATGCAAGAATTAATGACTGAATAAAGAAGAGAATCATCAGGGGCCAAGGGGTCAGATATTACATTATAGAGGCAGAGGGTGGGGTTGTATCATTGCCTGGACTCTTTAACTTGTGAAGTGGATGGCATTTGTTTTGCATTAAAGAAATCCAGTTTCCTAGTGTAAATACCACAATTTCATCCTTTCTAGAATGCTCTTCAGGTTCTATACCTGTGTTCCCCACTCCATAGTCAGCGTATGTTCAAAGTTTAAGCACAGAGAATAAAATCATATGTTATCATTTCATTGAACCTTTTTCTGCATCCCTTTTTACTGCCTCTGCATTCCTCCAATGGCCTATTGATTCATATCCTGCAGCATTTAGGTTTCCAATTTTGAATCATTATGCTTTATATCTCTGAGTAGTCTTATTTTAGACTCTCAGCTCTTCAAGGGTAGGCTTCATTAATGGTTTATCTGATAAGGTAATCCTGCATAATTTATGCAATAAATCCTCCTGGAAGATATATGACATTCCAAGTGAGGCATTAGTTTTTGAGAAACAGTTATGAGCAACTGATATAGAGGAAAGAATTACCACTTTGTCCTAAAGAGTTTAATAATACAGTGTAGCATTAAAGGCTTTTACTCACTGAGCACTTCAGCCAATTTTACAGGGCACTAATCTCAACATACAGTAGTAGTTAAAGATGTAGGACTCAATTTATAGAGAAAGATCCCACTCTTGGCTTTGTCATTCACCAAATGTGAGCTAATGTGATCTCTGTCTGGGATATCAAAGTAGGTTTAGAAAAAAATCCATTGTGCTCATCTAGCTCGGAGTTGCCTGGACAGTTCTTTGACCTGGGCTAGTCTGGCTCTTTCTTATTTTGGATAGTTTGTGTCTGGGCTGAGTTGTTGAGCTACCTGGCTACAAGATTGGTTTAGAATAAACTTATCCAAGATGGCTCTTTTACACACAATCACTCATCCTTCACCATAATCCTGTTTCTTTAAATATGGCTTTATGACCCCAAATAACTACTGGAAGTTCAGAATTAACACAGTATCACTACTGTTGCATTCTATTGGCTGAAAGGAATCACCAGGACCACTGAGAATCATGGGGTAGGAAAATAAATCAATATTTTGATAAGAATTGCTACAAATTCACATTGTACAGGGTATGAATACACTGAGCATGAAAATTATTGGTTATTTTTGTACGTTACTGGTTATAATTTTGTGGTTATTAAGCAAAGATAAATGAGATTTTATAGATGGATTGTGAATTATATAGAGAACTTTGAAAAGGAGGACACATTGCTTTGCTTTTATAAAATAATTGTTTAATGTTGACTATTATTGTATCATTTGATTTCACAGTTAACCATATACATGCAATATTATAATTCTCATCTTAGACATGAAGACACTTAGAGCTTCAGCTCCTTGTTCATATCGTGTTGTCAGTGTGGAGCCTGCATTCAAAGCAGTTTGTTAAACTTCAAAGGTTGTAGCAGAGAATGTATGTGTGTGTGGTTTGTGTGTGTGTTGTTGTTGTTTCTGCTGCTTTCTTGCTATTGACTGGCTGTGTGACTCAGTGCTGAACAGTACTACTGTGAGTGGCCTCCATATTGACCTTTAGAGGCCTCCTGTATAGGATTTCATTTTTCTTTTCTGTCTCAAGCTTGACATAATTTGTGCTTTAAGCATCCCACTTAAACTCACACTCAGTTTAACTTCTATAAACTGCTGTGTTGTCGCCAAGACTCTCACAGGTGATGCTTTCATCACATGGGGTACTCTTATCATTTGCTAAAGAAATGTGTGTATTCTAAAGCCAAGCCAAGGTTTCATACACTTAATACTGTGCACTGGTTGCGTTGAATCTCATTATCTACCTGTGAATTTCACAGTTTCTTATCACTCAATGCAGTGTATTTCTCATGGTCCAAACCAGATTGACTATAGTGCTAATATACATATAATCTCTCCCAGAAGATCATATTTTATAGATTAATAAGTTTAGGATGCATTCTATCTACATGAAAAAAGGAAAAAATCATAATTTCAAGCAAAATGAAAAAGTGGTTCTTTCTACAGATGAAAAATGTTTCTTTTAGGATCTATAACTCTTTAAATTCTTAAGCGATTGTGAAAAGGAACTTTAAATCAAATTTTCAAGTAAGTGAGAGCTTAAAACTGAAAGTGAAGATTATAAAGGCGGAGAAGTAGAGGAAACAAGTAAACGTGAAATAAATCAAATGCCATGTAATGTACAAGGTTTCTCTACACCAGCCTAAAGGAGAAGTCTTGCTAATTGGCATCATTACAGAAGCTTCTAGATGCATTTATAGCCTTTATTTTCTATTATGGCTATACGAAATCTTTATCATTGCATCATTCAATAATTTTTTATTCACTTAGAGAACCTCAGAATCACCGATAGGCTGATTATGTAAATTTGGATCCATGGAATATGAGGTCCAGTTTCATTCCTTAAAAGAGAAATAAGTCACATACAATAAAAGGAGAATAGACAAAGGGTATGTGGTTCATACACAGATGTTTTCATCTTTTCATCTACACAGAAGAATGGAATTATCCTGTTTGAATGAAAAAGGATGTAACTAGAGGTAATCATAGTAAGGTAATTAAGTCAGTCTTTCAAAGACAGATACTACATTTTCTTTCATTTGTGGGTCTGAGAATTTTAGACGTACAAATTTTTGTATGTACAGATATCATGGAAATAGAAGCAAAAATGTCTAGGAGAACAAATGTGAGCAATGGACATTGGTGGGAAATGTTGAGATTTGTTCTTTTGCTGTGTATTGTAATGCTAAGTGTGAACCCCCAAGAGTCTGGTTGCCTCAGAGACTAGAGAGTCTGCATGGAGACCCAAGTGAGCTATATGACCTTGCCCCCAAATTACTTCTGATTGGTGAATAAAGATACCAACAACCAATAGCTGTGCAGAAGAGACATAGGCAGGTTTTAGGGTCCCAGGCCTGGGGACTCAGAGGAGAATCACTAGAGGAGAATAAGTTGAAGGAGAGAGAAACCGTCATGGGTTAGATGAGTCAAGAAAACACAGGCCTGAGGGCTGGTCAATTGGAGTTAAGATCAGTCCAGATGAAACACAGTAAGTAATAACTTGAGGTTATCAATAAGAAATAAAATTTCTATAATAAAAAGGAAAAAACGAAAAAGAGAAATACAAAATATACAGTTTGAGGAGAAAAGAAGTACCAGAAAATGTAGTGGAGTCCAAGTACAGTGCTCAATGAGAAAAAAGGTTTAAAATAAAATTTAATGATAAATGGAATAAAGGGAACAATGACTTCAGGACAAGAGCTGACTTAGCTAAGTTTCCAAGTAAGGAAAAGGAATTAAAGAAAAGCTCAAGGAGCTAAGGAACAACAACAACAACAACAACAACAACAAAACCCATCAACAACAAGAAGCTAATGTAAATGGAATTGAAAGAGGGGAGTAGAACGTGCTTGTGGCTTCATAGAACGAATTGGGTAGTGTTCCTTCTGTTTCTATTTTGTGGAATAGTTTGAAGAGAATTGGTGTTCAGTGTTCCTTGAAGGTCTGATAGAATTCTGCACTAAACCCATCTAGTCCTGGGCTTTGTTTGGTGGAGAGACTTTTAATGGCTGCTGCTATTTCTTTAGGGGTTGTGGGACTGTTTAGATGGTTTATATGATCCTGATTTAACTTTGGTACCTGGTATCTGTCTAGAAAATTGTCCATTTTATCCAGATTTTCCAGTTTTGCTGAGTATAGGCTTTTGTAGTAGAATCTGATGATTTTTGAATTTCCTCAGTTTATGTTATGTCTCCCTTTTCAGTTCTGATTTTATTAATTTGGATACTGTCTCTGTGCCCTCTGGTTAGTCTGCCTAAGAGTTTACCTATCTTGTTGATATTCTCAAAAAACCAGCTCCCTTTTTGTTGATACTTTGTATAGTTCTTTTTGTTTCTACTTGGTTGATTTCAGCCGTGAGTTTGACTATTTCCTGCCATCTACTCCTCTTTGGTGTATTTACTTCTTTTTGTTCTAGAGCTTTCAGGTGTGCTGTCAAGCAGCCAACCATTGAACTGATCATGGAGTTCCCAATGGGAGAGTTAGAGAGAAAACTGAAGGAGGTGAAGGGGTTTGTGGCCCCATGGGAGAGCAACAATACCAACCAACCAGAGCTCCCAGGGTCTAACCCACCAGCCTGGGAGCACATAGGGAAGGACACATGGCTCTGGCTGTGTATATAGGGGAGGATGGCCTTGTTGGGAATTGGTAGGAGTGGAGGCCCTTGGTCCTGTGAAGTCTGGATGCCCCAGTGTGGGGGAATTCCAGGGAGGGGAGGTAGGAGTCTGTGGGTGGGTGGGGACACACCCTTATAGAAGCAGGAGGAGGGAGGATGGGATGGGGGTTTCTGGGTAGTGGTGGGGAATGGGGGAAGGTGATAGCATCTGAAATGTAAATAAAATATTCAATAATAAAAAAAAGAAGTAAAAGGGGGAAACAAGTTCCAGTCCCATCAAGGAGCAGAATTTGGCAGTGTTGGTTAAATTATTCTGGCTTTAGAGTCAAGAATCCAAGAGAGGGGTTGTGGAATCTCCCTCTATAGCCAAGGAAAGCCACTGAGGCCAGGCATGTGTCAGTGGTGTCCTTGCATGGAGAGACAGAGGAGCAAATACAAAGATGGAGCTTGGATTATGTTGGAGATCCAAGATATTGGAGAGGCCTGGCTCATTGAATACTTGCCAATGAAAGCTGATAAGAGGTGTGGAAACAGCCCAAGAGAGACAAGTATGTTGTAGTCAACAAAGGTAAAATGAGTAGGAAATCTGAAGAGTGCTTTGACATCAGACATGATGATCCAGAATTCAGGGTTTCCCTTGCTGAGTTTTGGTCCAGTATTTCCTCACTATGCTCCCTTTCCTCTCGTTTGGAATGGTAATGCATATTCTGTGCTACTGTATGTTGGAAGTATGTGATGAACTTTTAAATTTTGATTTGCAGGGGTTGTAGTTATACCTTGAGTCTCAGAAGAGACTTTGGGTTTTGAATCAGTTTTAAGACTGAAAGACTATGAGCATTTTTGAGGCTGGACTAAATATGTTGTGCGCTATGATATGGCTGCAAGCTTATGGGGGGGACAGTGTCAGGGAATATAATGTGGTAACTTGAATGAAAATGGCCTTCAAAGGCTTTTATAGGTATGGCCTTGTTGAAGGAAGTGTGTCACTGGGAGCAGGTTCTGACATTTCAAAAGTCCATGCCAGAATCTATCTATCTCTCTTGGCTTATGGATGAAGATGTACTTCTCGGCTATGGCTCAAGTGCTGTGTAGGCTGCCATACTTCCCATCATGATGAAAGGAGACTAAGCCTCTGAAATTGTAAGCAGGCCCCTGATTAAATTCTTTCTTTTGTAAAGATTGTGTTGGTCATGGTCTCTCTTTGTAGCAATAGAACAGTGACTAAGACATATACTTACAGGAAAATGGCCTTATGTAACCTGTATACTAAATTGAAAATATATAAAATAATAAAAAACATTTTAGGGAAATAGAAGTTTACTTTTAGCATATTTTGTATTCTATTCAGCCACTCTAAAGGAAGTAATAATAAATAATAATAATAATAATAATAATAATAAATTTAGTGAACAGGTACTCTGTGCCAAGCATGTGAAGCTGAAATAGAAATAGAAGTTTGTGAATAGTAAGAATAACACTGAAATCAGGTATTCTGTGAATGCAAATCGTTTTGAGATGAATAGATTTCAGAAGACACACTATCCACAGACTTTGGTTGAGTCTTGGTTCCCACATATAAGAGCATCAGCTTTTTCAATGCTCAGTTTTCTCATCTAAAAACTAGGAGTGATGATATCGTTTCCTTAGTGTCTTTTGGCATGAAATACACAAGATATTTTTCTAAGCCATAAAACACAGTGCAATATAATTATATTGAAATCAACTCTTTAATTCACACATCTACACACACACCAGTTCTATTTCACAGTGGACATTTTGAGAAAATTTAAAAATATTTCACGCATTCTTGTTTTACATAGAGCAAAACACTTCACGTGTCACTATTATTTCTTTATTTTCCAGTAATTGCGAAGAAAATATCTAAATAATAACATTTCAGAAAGATCCCATATCAAAAGGAAAGGGACAGCATTCAAAGACATCTGCAGATGTTTGCTGTGTGTTGGAGAACAGTAAATGAGGTGATTCACTAATAAATGTCATTACTTCCAGTAAGTCATTAGATGCTTAAGAGAAGTAGCGTATGCCAGTTTTACTTGTCATTAAATATTCATATTTACTAATGGAAATTGTTCTCACAAATTGGGTAAATTGAGCAACTTACAAATTTATGCCTCAAAAAGAGAAGTTCTAGAACTCCCAGCGAGCAGGCTAATGCTGTAATCATTAACACTCCATTGATTTTATAATTAAAAAGTAGGGAAGTAAATAGAGTGTGTGTTTTAAACGGTGTGATATCTGCCCATCTCAATGCGTAGATCACAAGCCTTCTGATGGAAGATACCCATTAGGTATGAAGGATGCATCTGTGGTTCCATCAGAGGATGCTTTTTCTGTTCTCTGGGGATGAAGCTCTTCCCTTATGTCACCTATAAGGAAGAAAATGCCAGAAGATTATTCTTGTCATTTGTGAGGTGGGGCAGGGTAAGTTCCAGAAAATCATAGAGCAGAGATTGATATTACTTTTAATTCTTTAATAAATAATCAGAGTATATTTCTTGTTGTTGCAAAAGCTGGCAAACTCAAGATCTAATACATTTGGTTCTGGGGAGGGTTTGCTTTTGACCTGTTCATAGCTGTCTTCTAACTGAAAGCCCAGAAAGCAGCTTATAGACTCAGTTCTCATTCTTGGAGGGTCAGGGGAAGCATGAGTTTCTGAGGAACCCAGATAGAGAACTTACCACCCCCATTATTCAATAATAACCTAGTCAATATTTATTAAGCATTTACTATATTTTTGGTGAAGTGTTCTAAATATAGTGGTAAATGAGAAAAATGTGGATCTTGATGTCAGAGGCTTCAGAAGAAAATGAATCCTCATTGGCACCACACTGAAGCAGTTCTAAGTCCCTACTTAGGTCAGGAAGGATGAGCAGGACAGCTCAGTCAGTCAAAGGGTTCTCTAGGGAGGGAGCGAGGATTAAAAAAAAGACAATTAGATAACACTGTAGCATAATCCCAGCCAGTTCTGAGGCTGAAGCGTGTGATCACTGTGATGACAAACTGTATGGTGATCAAGAAACTGGGAAGAGCATAGACATTCTTCTCAAAGACCCTGTTCACACCCCAGGTTCCCTCTAAAGCTTATTTCTCCTATTTCATTTGGCAAGGCATTTGCTTAAAGGGATTTCTAGCATAGCTTTTGTCTCTGGGTTTCACCACTCTATTTTTTTAAGGAAATTATTACTTAACCTTCTATATTGTTTAGTAGTAGCTATCATGACACGAGTCCGAGAGGCATATCTTAAGTTCAAGCCAGGTCACAATGAAGCTTTGTATTAAGCTTGTAGCAGGAACCATGTGAACCAGGTCCAGTCAGAGATAAAAGAACTGAAGGCTTTTATTTAAGTATAAAAGTCTTTCTGTTGTCTTTTGCCATCTCTCCTTTATCTTTCCCCTGCTGGTAAAAATACTGGTAGGGTAGGATACAGAATTTACTCTATAACCATAAGGGAAGATTCCCCTTGAATTTGAGCAAATACAGAGGAATGCTTTGCACAGAGATTTAAAAACAAAACAAAACAAAAAAACAAAAACTAATGCTTTGAGCAAATATTTTGTGACCCCAGATACATCTATACCTGAGGTTAAAATATCCATTCCTGATGGTCTATTCTCATAGACCTCTATCGTTTCTGTTTCACTAAAGAGTTTTCGATATGGAGCTTCTGTTTCCTGCAAGGCAAACAACTTTAGCAAAAGTCCTAAGTAACATAAGCGTATGTTATCAACTTTAGACAGCTTATAGAATAGTTTCCACAACTTTCTTGCAGGAAGACTTGGTTAAAGTAAACATTCTAATGTAGTTAAATATAGATTTCATCTTAAGAAATATTTTTAGCTGCTCTTCGAGTAAAGCATTTTCTTATCTGTCTTAGTTAGGGTTTTATCGCTGTGAAGAGACACCATGACTATGACAACTCTTAAAAAGGAAAATATTTAATTGAGGCTGCCTTCCAGTTTCAGAAATTTAGTTCATTAACATTATGGTAGGATGCATGGTGGTGCACAAGCAGGCTTGATGCTGGAGCTGAGGGTTCTTCATCTTGATCCACAGGCGGCAGAAGGAGACTGTGTACCACACTGGGTGTCCTTGAAAATATGTAACATGAAAGCCTTCAACCACAGTGACACATTTTCTCCAATAAAGCCACGACTACTCCAACAAGGACACTCCTCCTAATAGTTCCACTCCCTATGGCCAAGCATTCAAACACATGAGTCTATGGGGGGTATTCCTATTCAAGCCACCACATGATCTATTCTATAAAATTCTATTGCAAATAAATACTCTATTAGATACTGCTCTGCTTTAGCAGTTGTGACAACTGTTTACTTGCTGGTCTTTCCATTTCTCCATGGTCTTTTGAATGATAAAATACTTCCACTAAACCCAAAACTCAAGGAAAGTTCTAAAAATAAAAATAGGAGTGAGATCTTTCATTTGAAAAGTTCTAAGTTTTCAATATACAGGTTCTGTGCTCTTTAAGAAGACGATTAATTTTATCACCTCTTGTCATAACAACAACGACAACAACACACACACACTACTAACTTTCTTTATAATTTTCTAGCTATAGTTTTGGAGCAGTTTCAAATAGATTTTCTCTCTAAATTGTCACTAGAATAAATAAGTATATAAACAGGCAGTTGGAGACTGAGCTTGCATTTAGACCTCCCTTGTACATCTGAATCCACCACATGATTATTTAAGAGAACATTCCAGATCTCCCTTTGTTCACACATAGTAAATTTGAGGCTTTTGTGGTATAAAATTTATGTTTTAACCACCTCTCTTGGAGAAATTCATGCACACTAAAGTTTTATAATTCTGTTCTTGCTTCAGAGAAAAACCCATAAGCATGGTATGATCTATGGCAGGCATGCATTGGCTTTGAGACAAGGATAATAACACTTAAATATGATTTATTTGCTCTAATCTACCTGATAATAAAGGGTTATTTTAATCACTATAAGCATTTTACACAGAAGATGTATTTTCTAAACTTTACTTGCATATTAATGTATGAACAGAATGTTATTTATCATATATAAACACTAAAGATTTTAATGACTGTTTTTAAATTTAATTGTAGACTATGACCTTTGTCCAATGGGAGGATAGTGAATCAATATTAATTTGGAAGAGCTGGGCTACTGATTTATATTTTAAAAAATGAAGAAAAATATTGTTCCTATGGTTTTTAAAAATCATTTCATTCAAAATCTTGAAGCTACTTATCCAGACTTCTTTCATATTGTCCTAAATTAGGAGTGCTCATGTTTATTTTTAATTTTCTTTTGCTCTACAAGCATAGTTATTGCAATGGATCTATGGTGTAAGAACTATGTCCAAGGATGGAGTCTGTGATATAGTCATAGTCCCAGTGACTTGGAGGAGTTGAAAGCAATATTCAGACAACAGCAGTTACTTAAGATGCTTTCTTTCCAATTTTATAGGTCAGACAGGTTTTATTGTGCCCCTAGTACTTTCTGGGTTCTGGTAATTTCCCCATTTTGTTTACACTTTGGGTAAAAAATTAAAGCCTAGCAGTGAAACCATGAAAAGTTTTCTTTCCAAAGACAACTGTTCACTCAACGATGGCCTCTGATTCTGGCTGACTCACTTACTTTTATTTACTTTGTCATTAGTTCAGCTTACAATTGTCAAGCATTGCACTACTGAATGTAATGAACCAGGCTTGTCATCCTTCAACTCATTATTGGTCACTACTTCTGTCCTTGAGCCTATATGGTGGGATCCACAGCAATTTTTGGCAATTTTCAGAACATTTTTTACTTACCATACGTTAAAAGACTTTTTAGTTTACTGAATGGTGCATACACTGTTACAAGTTTTATAAACGATGTCCTATTGTCCTCAAATGTCCTACACTATGAATGTGGGAATTATTCTATTAACTGTCATTGCCATAATCTATTTTCTTGCAGGAAATACTCTCACAAATGGCACAAGATGACCATGACTTTTGCTAACTTATTACTCAAATCTTCAGCACACATTCTCTGATTTCCCTCATTAGGAAGAAGTGTAAATATTTAGAATGACCCTGAATAACTTTAGGAAGAGGAAATCTGTCTCCATGGGCCAGCTGTGACCTTAACCATTCACTGGATTCCATCAGGCAATGCAGCAATTATGATCAGTAATGCTCAGGATGATAATTAGACCAGGCCACGCAGGTGTGAGCAATTGTCCTCCATTGGTAAGCGTGGGCTCTGTAGGAACAAGGGCTCACACAGAGCTGTTCAGTGAATTGTTTAAGACATGCCAAATGACTGTCATCATGGCTAATGAAAATCAGGTAAATCTCTTCTAATTACCCAGATTTCTAAGTGGTGAGATTTCCATTGATAATGAGACATAGTTTCAACGACTAATGCTTGGAGAACCTGATCAGTCTTTTCAAGTTTTATAAAATAATCACAAGGAAGAGAGATTTGATGTAATATTAAGGCCATGAGAACACTGCATGAAGGTGACTATAAAGCAATGTTTCAATTTTTAAAAATTACACAGCACTCATCACAAGCACAGCTCACATCAGTGCCTTTGGTTTCTGTGTTAGCTAGGAGGGAAACTGAGTTAGAAGTTGATAGTGGTCTTCAGCACTTGGGCTTGTCTTCAAGGGGACATTACTTGTACATGCACCATTTCAGGTTAGCAACTTTTTTTCCTATCAGCATCAGGATGAAGGTGATGCAGGCTATTTCTCGTTCTGTTAGTGGAACAGATCCTCTTTTCCTGGTATTTCTTGAGTTTATTAAGAAAAAAATGACTTGGTCACGGATTTTAGAGAACCTACAGCTTCCACTTTACTAAGCCAGCATGATCCTGAACTGCATTCTAAATATTCGTCCCTTGTCTTAGTTAGGGTTTTACTGCTGTGAACAAGCACCATGACCAAGGCAACTCTTAAAAGGACAACATTTATCGGGGTTGGCTAACAGGTTCAAGGTAAGAGCATGGGAGTATAGTGCAGGAGAAACAGAGTTTTGCATTGTCATCTGAAGGCTGTGAGGAGAAGACTGGCTTCTAGAGAGCTGGGGTGAGGGTCTTAAAGCCCATGCCTGCAATGACACACTTCCTCCAACAAGGCCACACCTCCTAATAGTGCCACTCCCAGGGCCAACCATATTCAAACCATCATATCTCTATACATACAGATAAGTGTAGTCCTCACTCCTCTTCAAGGAAACTTCTCTTCACAAGACAATTAGAAAAAATCACAATGAATCAAAATGCAGAGTAGTGGAGTCCAGTCCAAAGATTGCAGCACAACTACATATATGGCACATTTTCACCTAAGGCTCAGGGCTCATTCTGGATGAGGGAATGGAAAGATTGTAAGAGACAGAGAAACAGGGCATTTGCTGTGAGACAGTGTCTCTAAGAATGCCAGAATCTATGCCCATGAATTCTCATCAGCTTGGCTACCTAAGCATGACTTGAATAAGGATGGCAGCAACACATGTGCTAATGTGAGTGGGAAAGTAGTTATGAGGAGGAGTTCACTAGGCCTCAACCCCGGACAAAGTACTATAGGTAACTAAGAAATGCTGAGGGTGAAATAGTTTTTCTCAGCAAGACCCTACCAATTGTCTCTCTAATAATAGAGTCAGTTGTGAAAATAAATACATATAAGTAACATTATAGAGACTGAGAATTTATATATTTATGTTTATGTTATCTATATATTTATAACAATACAAACATATAAGATATTATAATATAAATAATATTTATAATTTATACATTATCTATATATAAGTATATAATTAAATATAGTTTTATAATAAATATATTTATATCAAATATATAGTATTTATATATTTAGAATATATGTATGTGTATGTATGTATATATGTTTGTAACTACAATTATTGAAAAACGAGGACATGAACTAGAAAAAGAGCAAAGTAGCAAGTACATCGAGGATTTAGAGGGAGGAAAAGGGAAGGAGAATGATATAGAAAGAAACAAAAAATAAAACAAAAACAAAAAATCAAAAAAGAATTAAAAGTGGCTTCTGAAAAACTGAGATGTTGGTAATTGCAGTAAAATCAACAAAATCAATATAAATATGCCCACAGCATACATCACACTATGCAAAACATACTGCACATTTTTATGTTTGGTCTTTGAGGCCACTCACCCACATGTGAGTGTTATTAACTTAATTTTAAAAATTAAAAAAAAATCAAGGTGCAGTGAAGCCTCAGTTAAGGCCACATGGCCTGGAAGAGGCAGAACTGAATCCAAATCCAGTTTCACTTAATTAAATGTCCTGCCTTCTTTCCCTAGGTACTAAATGTCTCTCATAAAGGGCTATGGATGGTATCATGTGTTTGCCAAGTTTTATTCTAAACTATATTTGTAGGTATTCAAAGGATTTTAATAAGGATCAAAGATACTAACAGTATCAAAGCTATAACAGGTTAGTGGTAATGCATGCATTCTGATATGTTTCAATTTCAAGTATACTACTGTGTGATTAACTTTGAGTACATGGTCTAAATTATCCAAGACCTAGTCACCACAACATGTGTTACCGTGTGACACTGTAAGGATTGGTCACATCACCCATGTAATGAGGGTAACATGATGATGGTGATGAATGTTGAGGTTTGGTCTTTTGTTATCTATTTTAATGCTAACTGTGTGCTCCCAAGACCTAGTTTTCCCAGAGACAAGAGAGTCCACATATATACCTTGGCTCCAAGTTATTTCTGATTCGTAAATAAAAATGCCAACAGTCAAGAGACATAGGTGGGGTTTAGATTTCCTGGGCTTAGGGAAGAAGTGTGCAGGGGGAGGAAGGAGAAGCTGCCATGGGTTAGGAGTCAAGACAATGTGGCCTTGAAGGATGGCCAATTGGAGGTAAGAGCAGCCCAGATGAAACATAGTAATAACTCAGCATTATCCATAGGAAAGTAGATCTAATAGCATAGAGGGTAGATATCTGTCTAGCTCTTGGGATGTTTAAGGCTTATTATAAATGTAAAAGTTGGGTGTGTCTCTCATCTGGAAACTTAAATAGCAAAGGCAGGGTATTAAATTCCTCAGGCTGGAATTTAATACTTTTTACGACAGACAAGTATGTCATCTGCTTTCTTGAGTGTCCTAAGTGCCAGTCATTCTCTGGATTGCATCTATGAGAATGCTTGGATCTATTTGCTATTTGGTGTCTTGCTATGAAGGTAAAGCCTCTCCCCCTTCTCCAGACATTAGAAGAAGCCACTATAGGCAGAATTTCCCCATTCACATTGCTCCTCGACTTCATTGGTACGAACTGTATGTCAGAGAGCTCAGATGCTATACCTGCTCTCTGTTACACACCCGCTGATAAACAAGGACATTCAGTCACTTAGCACATCTCAGCCTATGTTTTCTTTTATGGAAAGTGGGGCTATGATGCTGATCATTCTCCTACAAAGTCAAATAACCAGAAGCTGTACCTGATAAGAAAATGGTCTCAATATTGTGTCTGCAGACAAGCTGTAGCAAGACAGAACCCACTCTTCTTTGTTAATATACTGCCAGGGTCCTAGTCATTTTTAAAGGGATCAGGTGAGTGCTTCCTTCTAGAACCAACTCCTCAGCAGAGTGAAAAAGTTAAAGAATTAAGACAGCAAAATCATGGTAGTTCTGTAATTCCACAGCAGCCCCTTTGTGAGATAGGGATGGAATTCTTATTCCTGTTGACTGTCCCATTCTGTAGCTGGAGCTCCCAACTATCAAGGACCCTGTGGCACTTTATTCTTCAAAACACATTGTTTCCTGAGAGTGAGTTTAATTCTGTTTATTGAAGTCAATGGCTACAAATTCATAAATGTTTGAATGCACATTTACTTTATTTCAAGATACCATAAATTTTATATGTATCTTGAGTTCTTCACAGGCAGTGAAAGCATTGCTCAGACAATTTACATCATTACGGTGATACACACACACAGACACACACACACAGACACACACAGACACACACACACACAGACACACACACAGACACACACACA
>NW_021604736.1:3675980-3701508 GCF_004785775.1 Grammomys surdaster | reverse complement strand
ACACACAGACACACACACACACAGACACACACACAGACACACACACAGACACACACACACATTGATAGGTCAGAATAATCTTGAGAATGGGAAATCAAGAACAACAGAATGCAAGAAGAATATGCTACAATGGAGAAAGTGGAGTCTGCACATTATCAGTTTTAATAAATTAGAGCAAGACAGTGATGGCAACTGAGTATCTTAGGTGCACAGTGCTTAGGAGGAACCAGGGAAGGATGCCAAAGGAGCCAATTCTAAAACTCTGGATTGCTTCTGTGAGAATACTTGGATGTATTTGCTTTTTGGTGCAAGAAATCTTTAGCTTGGGCTGTCAGCTAATTTCCAAAAGTTGCAGGCAGTTCCAGGCTTGCTGTGAGTGGGAGGTTTGTAGGAAAATAGCAGAGCAGCCGTAGGGATAGGCTCTCTGAAGTTGTTCGAATGTACCTCTAATGGGCAGTTATCGTCCAGAGATTCTGTAGCTTGCTACTTATAGCTGGTGAAAAATTAGCCTGCATCTTAGAGGAGGTACTTGTCAGTTTGGCTCCTTTTCAAATTCAACTTTACTAAGTACTTAGTTCTTAGGCTTCTTCTTCTTCTTCTTCTTCTTCCTCTTCTTCTTCTTCTTCTTCTTCTTCTTCTTCTTCTTCTTCTTCTTCTTCTTCTTCTTTATTACTAACGTAGGCAAGTCTGATCTGATAACTATGTAGCTATGACTAATAGATTAATGGTCACTGCTCCCCATAATGTAACGCTCGTCATTGGCCCCAAAGAGCTATGCATTATCTCCAGGGTTAGGCAGAAGTGAGAGTGCTGTTCAAGCAGGCACGGGGGGAGAGAGAAGGCAGTTTCTTTGAAGACAAAGAAATGCTCTCCAGCAACAATTTTGGAAGTCACTGATTTGACTTGAACGTGGCACTGACTTAATTGGAAGACATCGTAATGATAACAAACTACAGGAGCATTCAAAACAGGGATCTCTCAGTCACTCCAAGCCCGCTGGCTCCACAGCTCTTTCAGTTTCTGTTTTTCAAGGGAAAAGAGCAATTACTCACATGTGACTGCCACTGGTGTTGAGTTTAACGATTTAGAGTTGCACCTTGCATGACTCTGCTTTTTCTAGCTGTGTGGTGTATACACTGGGGTGACGCATCTTTGCTCAGTTCCTTCGTAACTCCTTTAACAAGGGCAGTTATGTAATGCTTATATCCATCCTAGTTCCTCATTTGGAAAATGAGGATAATAACAGACCCAACTTGTCATTGTTTTATTATAGAAATCACTCTAGTGTCTGTGACAGGTTTAACAGGATACAGAGTACATATTCAATAAGTGTGAACTGCCATCGCTAAGTCATGTGAACAGATAAACACTTGTGGATGATAGCTGTGCTGATGGTTTATTATTCATGTTGGCAGAGGATTGGACAACTATGGCCCTGGAAGCACATGTAAGCTACTCCATGTTTTTGTAAATAAAGTTTTATTGGGCCATAGTACACTCATTTGTGGAGACATTGTCCATGACTTCTTTCTATATAAAGAGTTAGTCAAAAGCAAAATCCTATAGCCCCTAAGCCTAAAAATTCACTCTTCAGACCTTTCCATGGAAAATGTGGCTGACGTCTGCTTCTTATCAAGTAAAATAGTCAAGGTTCACACTTTGTATAATTTACATTTAGTAACATACTGACTACATTGCAATTTGTTTAATCTTTCCTCTACTGATAATGAATAGCTATTTAGGAGATCCTGTTTTCTCACTCATAAATAATCATGCAATGGACTATATTTCTGGGATGATCTCGACATGTGAAGAACTTAAGGGCAACTGTTGGGGGCATATCATCTGGTGTGATCCCAGATTTGCTGATGGGACACCATGAAATTTCTCAACGCTGAAGCTGTCAGAACTGAGTACAGAATTAAGCTGTCAGTTCTAATTTCCTGCAACAAGGTTTCTCATTAATTAGCTTCTTTGATCTAGCCAGAGGTTGCAGTCCCCAAAGAAAAGAACCACAACACTGACGCTTAAGGAATTGACTACTTGTCGGACGAAATTAATTATCAGGATTCTCAGACCAAGATTCCTAGTCACTGTGGGCAATCCTATGGCTGGTCACTGCTTCCACCTTTTAAGTTGGTGATGCTGAATTTGGACTGTGAGTAAACTGTGTGGACAAAGTCACCAAGCTTAATGTAACGCACTAACTGGCCTGTAAACATCTGTTATCCCTATAAAGCCTTACAAACTCTGAACAACACTATTCTTCTATATATGGTGATAGTAGTCCTGAAGCCCAATACCTTTATAAAACATGACTCAGTACAAAGATTTGAGTGTAGGAGTGTTCAGTTTTATCCTTCATAAGCCTTTAAATCATGGCACCTCCAAAGATTCAGCTGAGGAATCCCCATTTCTGTACAAGTTGACAATACATTGTTAATAGGTTGAATGTACTCTCACTGTGCCCCAACACACACACATGACACTGAGTTAGTATGTTAAAACCAGAGAGCAAGATCTCATGTCCAATCATGAATCTGAACCCTGAAAGCCGAAAAGGGCCTAGCAAGATATATTGGTAGAAAACCGGGATTCAGTCTGCAGAGATGAACTGATTCTGCTATACCATCTTATTTTCCCAGTGGAAGTTAGAAAAAACATATCCTCCTGTGAAAGTGCTCCAAGGTTTAGACTAAAGCCACAAAACCAAAAAAGCACATGTTGTAGACCATTCAAAAATTTTTTGATGTTTTAATCCACTGTGCAAACCATACCCACAAATATCATATCCACAATGTATATGGATGAATAATGTGGATGAATAGTATGCCCACAAAGTCAGAACTAGGATGATTGATATAAGTATTGCTTAGAAGTGGAGCATCTACCACTAAGCTCAAGATTTCCATCAGACAGACCTCCTACAGGATGACAGAGTTTTCAGAAAGTAAAATGAGAACCTATAAGTAAAGTACTTTGTACAGTCTTTCATATGGAATAGGCCTTTAGTAGACGGTAGTTAGTATAACATAGAATGTAAAATGAAACTGACCTTATGAAAAATAGCATGAAATTCATCATTGATCTAGAGTCATTTTATTCTCTTTAGGTGTTAATGTATTTAAGCCTGAGAATTGCATGCAAGATTTCTGTCTCCTACATAGCCACTGGGAAATCCTGCCAAATTGCCACTCTGTCACTGGTTCTGGTGTGCTAGGAACCAGAGAACTGGGCATTCTAGAGTACAGATGAAGGCTGGAAACACTGATGGCTTAGTGCTTTATTTTCAATAAAATCACTTTATTCTAAGTAAATACAAGTAAAACATCACACAGCCCTTTAAGGAACCACTCTTGACTTGTCTCAAACTCTGTATATCTTGGTGAAGTCCCTTAGAATATAGCTATTCTAAAGCAATGGAGCTGTGCTTAGAGTTTACAGTTTTACTACCAACTGTTCTCCCACCCCCTTCCCTCCCTTCCTCTCTGTTCAGCTCCCCTCCCCTCCCATACTCTTCTCCTCTTCTCTATCCTCCTCTATTTCTTTCTCCCCTTCCCCTTTCTTCCCCTGCCCTTCTTCTCCTCCTCTCCTCCCTCTCTCTTTTTCTACTTTAATAACCAGGAAGTTAACTTATTTACCATAAAAAGAAAACACTATAGCCTAGTTAAACCTAGAAAGAAATTAGCTTTGTCACCTTTTTCACATATTCTTTTGTCAAGATTCTGCCCTTCCTCATCACCCAATATTATTACTTTGATTTAATAGTTGTTCTTGTTGATCATTGAGTCATATATATATATATATATATATATATATATATATATATAGAGAGAGAGATATATATTGAGAGAGAGAGAGAGAAGAGAGAGTGAAAGAGAGAGAGAGAGAGAGAGAGAGAGAGAGAGAGAGAGAGAGAGAGAACTAGTGAATGAGTGGTTCCTTAAATGGCTGTGTGATGTTTTACTTGTGATTTACTTAGAATATATAATATAATATCATGTCATGCCATATAATATTGCTATTGGAACTAATAAAATGTTGAACTGATATTAGCAGCACATTTTTTTTTAAGTTTTAATATTAGAAAATTTCTAATTTTAGTAGACAAGAGAATTCTGAATGTGATGGAGAGCAAGTTTGCAACGGTAGATGTATACATTCTTTGTTGGAAGTTGGGTGTGACTTGTATAGGAATGAATTAGAATTGAGGCCTGGGGGTTGCATTTAGATATCTGTCCTGAAATTTGAAATATTAGACTGCACTATCAATTTGACCTACTTAAGTAGAAAAATACTATTTTCTGGGAAATCACTGTATCTGTATCTAAAATGTTTTATTTCAGGCTCTCAAGGGACACTGTAGTCTTAGATAATTATTTAACTCAGTGATATAGTATTTAAATCAAAGAGAAATCAAATTATGTAGTTTGGCTGTTTAGACAAATGGATTATCCATTGTCATAGCCATTCATTTTATACATATAAATAAATATACATGTAAATATATGTAACACAGTATACTTAATAATCTGATTTTATCAACTAGTATATTATTTAATTTTATATTAATTTCAATAATATTTCCATGTTGTAAGCCATAGGCATAATTGATGTTTTAAATTGTGTCACCAAGCCACTTACTTTTCATTCAGTTCTTATATTAATCATAATGAAAAACACTATTATAATTTCTCTCAAGATATTAATCTTATCAAGTTGTTACACTTATGTGTGTATTCACACTTTGTCATTGTGGTAAGATAAATTTCCCATGGAGAGTATCTTCTGTAGTTGTTACATATCTGTTTCTCTCACTCATTTTATGAATCATTGCCCACTGTTAAGCTTTCTGACTTCTGTGATTTTTCTCCCAACCCCTAGTTCCTTTAATGATTGGCTTATTTGGCACAGCTGCAGGGAAAAAAAAATCCCTTTGAGATAGAATCTCATCACATGGATCTGTCAACCTCCAGCTCAGAGCACAATTTCTGATGGATAATTATAGGTGTCATTAAAACTAAATCCGTGATAGTCAGGGTGTCAGAAATCTTATTTATGAATGCTCTATTAATGCTGCATTGGGATTTCTGTTTTGCCTTGGAAAAGCATTTGAACTCTGCACAGCTGCTTGAGTTTGCTCCTATACCTGGTCTTTCCCCACTCCACTTCTGTTTGAGAATCAACTGTGGAGCTTTTGAGGGGTCCAGACAGGGGTAACTTCAGCTACTGGCATAATTTTTCTCAGCTAGTATTCATTATTAACTAGTACTATCTAACAGACTGGAACCATTCTATGAACATTAGACATAACATTAATTTGGCAGTTTTTTCAATCAAGTTTGTAAGTCAGCTACTATTTTTGATTATTTCACCAATGGAGATCCTGGAACTCAGAAAGTTTCTATAGCTTGCTCAGGATGACATAGCAGTATCTAGTGAGTTTATAGTTTTAGATGTCTTTATATGCTCTTGATCTTTTACATGTGTGTGTTTCATGTTTTTAAACTCTGTTTTGTTTTTAGACATATGTCATTAAATGTGATTGAATATTCACTGTAATATCTTTGGTGTGACACATCCACTAGGATAACATCACAAAGAGTAACTCAGTGTCTGGTTCCTCACTGTAACTGTTTTGACTTAAATACTGTATTTTACTTGCTACTGAATATGCATAAATACATCTGTGCATGTATGTCTGTGACTACATCTATCTGTGCAGTGCCCAGAGGGTCACAAGAGGGCAATGGATCTCTTGGAATTAGAATTACAGACAATCTTGAACCACCATATTGGTGCTGGAAACTGAGCCCAAGTCCTCTGGAAGAGCAGCCAGGGTTCTTACTCTGAGCCATCTCTCCAGCCTCATGAAAGCCTTATTTGAATCGTTTGACTTTCAGATATACTGGACAATGACTTACACATAAAATAGTGTCTCCAGAGTGGACTTCCTGACTCTGAAGCTGATGGGTGGGGTCTCTACTGTGGAGTTCTTAACTCTGATTCTGGTGGATGGACCCTGAGCATATGTACTGGAGACAGCTTCTTCGGTGTTTCTGAAATGTCTGACGCCTGCGATCTTGGATCAGAGGATACATTAACGCCTGCATTGCTGAGTAGACTGAGACAAGGACTCTAGCAAGCCTGGAAAAGTATTCCAAGGACACGGGGGGGAGGGGCAGAGGGAGTGACATTGAATTCACTGACAAGACACTAAATTGATGACATAGGAAAATGTCTCCAAAAATTTGACAACTACAAAGTCACAAGGAACATTTGTTGAAAATACCCTAGGAAAATACCCCAGGAAAAAATCTCATTTGAATCCTCTCCTAGATGATAAAACTAGACATGTGATAAGATATACCTCTTGTCTTTTTCTAGGATAAGTAGTTTTGTTTCTGGGTGTTGAAAATATTTAAATGTTGGGCTTTCACTTGAGAAAGCCTAACACCAGAGGACTACTATCAGTCATTAACCCTTTAGTTTAATAGTATGCCACAAACCAAGGAAAGTGGATAGTTTTCCTCTTTCTAGCTACATCTCTGCAATATAACATGCATAGGTGGTGGATCTGTACAATGGCTCCTCTTCCATTCGTGGCTACCTACTTACAAGTGTTTTTGCTTGGGTTGGCTGAAATCTCTCTCACAATTGGCAGATTTATTAGGAGAGGTGAAGCCTACATGGCTTATAGGTTTGTTGAGTAAAATAGTCTGAGTTGGCATCTGTGGTCTTCTAGAACTTAGAGATACTGCTCTAGGCCGCTCTGGCTTTAAAGTTTCCATTGTGAAATCAGTTGATATTCTGATGGATTTTTCCTTCATAGGTGACTGGTGGTATATTCTTACAGGTTTTAATGCCCTCTCTTTGCTCTCTATATCAAATGTTTTAATTGTAACACAATGGATGGATTCTGATCATGTCTAGTTGGTGTTCTATATGCTACTTGTATCTGTATAGACATGTCCTTCTCTAATTTGGGGAAGTTGTCATCTATGATGTGTTGAAGATTTGATCTGTACCATTAACCTGGACCTCTTTTCTGTCTTCTATGCCTATCATTCATAAAATTAGTCTTTTTATGTCATATTGAATAGAATGTCTCTGTATTCCTTTTGGTCTTAATTTTTTCATATTATTTTGGAATGGTTAAACTCCTCTACTTTATTTTTGAGTTCTGATATTCTATTTGATATACTCTACTGGTTAGGCCTCTTCCTGAGGTTTCTAGTCGGATTGTTGAGTTTTTACACTGTCTTCACTTCAGTTTGGATTTTCTTTAGTATTTCTATCTCTTCACTGAATACAGTTTTAAGATTCTAGATTTACTTTGCCATTTAATTCATTATTCTAGTTGTATTTTCTTGGACTTGACTCTGGAATTTATTCCTGTTCCCTTCAAATTCATTAAGATATTTGTTCTGTTCTTCTTTGAACTCTTGGAATTCATTTATTATGTTTAGGTTTGTCCTTTCATATTTATTTCTTGGGATCCAGATAGGTAATTCTTACTGGAGAACAAATCTACAGGGCTGGTGGCCATGGGTTCAGGAGCTAGTGGCACACTATCTTGTCATTTTATATTGTTTGTGTTTGTGCAATGTGACCTGAGCCTGAAGACTTCTACTGTTGATTGTGTGGGGTGAGATTGTAGCCTGCTTCTGTCAAGTGGATATATGATTTTGGTTTTGGTTTTGTTTGTTCAAGCTTGGCTCATTTCAGATCAGATATAAAGAATTGAAAGGTCAGTTCTTTGGATATCCAGTGTTGATAACTGGTTGAAGGGATGGGTGATTCCAGCTCAATGGTAACCAAGAAAGACTGTGAATACAACTTCTGACTGAAATTTCCTGTGCTAGTATAGGAGTTGCCCAACCTAAACTCGCCTGGGTAGTATAGACTGGTGCAGGTAGGCTGGGATCTGTATTACTAACCAACTAGGCTTTCATGTGGGCTTTCATTTGCCTGGTTTAGGCTGCTGTTTTAGGGAAGTTCTAGGAGACTCTTCACACTTGACATTTACAAAAAGCTAGGCCTAAGAGTTTGGGATCAGGTTTGTATATTCAAAATATGAAACTGTGGGTGGCATTTAAGATTTGAACCATAACGTATATTGCTACTTCCTTATCATAGGTGGGAAAAGTAAAGCCTGAAGGTTAATTATATTTTCCAAAGATATATAGCCAACAGTCTGTAGAGAAAGGCTTTAAGCCAATTAATTTTAAACATATATATTACTTCTTACTACTTATATACCAATCTCTTGCTAGTAATGGAATAAAGAGAGGGGTAACCTGAGGTCAGATGAAAGTAGTGTCAATTGATTTTTCATGCTCTGCAGCACTGAGTTTCTATCACTCTGACTTGTAGCATTCTCTCACTTGTGTACACCCACCACTCTCATTTTCTCCTCTTTATCAAATTCTGTCACAAAATATCTAGGAGGTTACTCACAGCATGGCAGAAATGACTATAACTTGTTTTCTAGGTTTAGGAATTATTTATTTATTAAAATGGATCATTCCACAACTAAACATAATAAATTTCTGATTATGGCTCAATAAGACATTTTTTTGGATGAGTTTATATGAAAGAAGATATATTACAGATTCTTCTACTATTATATCACCAAGCTATTATCGCTGCAGTCTGATGAGGTGGTATATCATGATAGAAATCAAGGTCTTTGGATTCAGTGTAAGAATTCAATCTTTGTTACACTTCTATTGTTTATTTGACTTCAATTTTTTATCTTTAAAATGAATTTAAAATGCCTCATTTATATGTGTTGTGAACATTAAAGAGGTATGGAACAGAAAAGCTGTGCAGTGTATGATGTGCCCAGTAGAGAGTCTCAGAACACAGAAGATAGCAAATAGCAAACAAGCATTGGTTAGGGCCAGGAAAGGGTGTGATAGAGATGAAAAGTCAGAGCCAAGTGTGAAGAAGGTTGAGCTTGACTAGTGATTTCATGGACTCAATGAAGAGACATTTATTTGTCTTGGTAGATGAACAGAGCATTTCTAGGAAGAGTTAACTGAGGAGAAAAAGGTGTCCCCTATAATGGATATCACCTTCTGGAATCAGAAAAAAATGCATTGCTACTTGCTTGCCTGCCTTCACTTCTTGCTGACATTCATCTAGTTTTGATGCTTCTGCTATTGCTTCCACTATCCTGATTTCAATGTATTTAGCTTTCCGACAGACTTGAGGCAAGATAAAAAGACAAGGCAAATGATGGGGATGCCTAGAGAGTACCTCATTTGTGTGTAGACTGTAGGTGAAGCATTTCACCAGCTGGAAATTGAGGATGCCATCACAATGAACAATTGCTGTGAAGGATGACCACGTGTGGTAGTCCTTTTATACAAAAATATCTTCAAATCAAAATACTAAAGTAGTAATAAACTTGACTTCAGTACGGGCTTATATGAAGCAGAGCTAGAGCTTATTAAGAAGGCATTGCTAATATATTTAAAGACAGGGGTTAGTAGAAAGGTGCTCTGAGAAAAAGTGAGACATGCCCAAGTGTGCGTGTGGGTTTCTCAAAGAAGATCAGAATCATTGTACTTATAATAGCTATGTACATACCACATTGGTGGATTTTGAACCTGTTATTCTCAAAGGATTTTTCAGAAATTTTTATGAGTCTTCTTTAGGATATTTCCAGACAGACTAAAGACTGGTACTTCCCAAGAATACTCTAGGTCTTCAGCATTAATGGAACTGCTAATGCATCCCAGGGTGTTATATTGGGCTACTATCAGGTTCTCTGCCCTCCAGCACATAGACTGTCATTGTCTGGCTATCCAGACTCTCCTGGACATAAGCCATCCTAGTAAATACTCTACAAAGTGGCAAAATCATTAAGGTCATGTTCTCATATAAACCAGATCTTTGAACTATAGATGTAGATGGTTATTGGGCAGAGGATAATGTATTTGGACTCTATATACTAAAAGTACACATTCTATTCTTGTTATTGTAACAGGCAAGGAGATGTCTGCTGTGATAAGGTGGTATGGATGGTAGCAGTATGATCATGCTGACATGTGAAGGACAAGACCTTGTTGAAACCATAGCCTGGCCAACTGGCACAGGAAATAATAGGGAATTAATTACATTTTTGTTGTAGTGATCTCGAGAAATATTAACAACATGAGTTATTATGACTTTTGGTCACTTTTGTGTTGTTGAACTAACAATTCTCCTGAGTCTGTTAAATTACAATTGCTTGACTGTTTTCTGTGGATTCCCTCTAGAAAGCAGAGACAATACAAAAGCAGCAAGATGTTGCTCTGAGAATTTGGTGACATACTAGGATAGTTTTTGTTAATCGTTGTACATTTCAGACTAAAGACATTTAAATCTGGAACCATGCATATGTAGGGGAAAGTTTCAAACATGAGGAAAGTAAATGTATCAAAACACTATGCCTCTGAGTTAAATTGCTATTTAAATAGTCTTATTCATGGAGAATTGCTATTCATGCATTCATAAGTGGTAACTTTAAGTGAGGGACTGGGTTTTATGGGGAAGGGACACATATTTCTCATTGTCCTTCCTTGTGGAACACGACACAGGAGTTTCTGTCATGGATCTCCATAAGAAATCTCACCAGTTCAAAGTAAGGAGACATTTCTAATCTCAGTGATTCAGTTGTGATGTGTCATTTAGGGAAAACAGATGAGGGACCTGTGAGCTGGCCATTATATATGTTCCAGATTGTTGAGTCCTTAGAGAATCTAGGACATCATTCCCTGGGGACATTAGAATGTTTCAAATTGGTTTAGATATTCAGTTTAATCAGCATGGCGGCCTTCCCCCCCACCCCCCACTAAGCTTGCCTCTGCTTCACTCCAAAGAAATGTGAGGATGACTCACGGAAGACCAGGCTGTTCTGTACTCAGCTCTAGGGGGCTGATGACATCTGGTTTTTTATTTCCTCTAAGGAAACAAAACCGATGATAATTCATATACATGGCCCACTGGCCCATCCTTCTTTAGTTAGAAGTTAGTACTCTAATTTCTCAACATGATTCTAAGGATTCTAAGCTTGCATACTACATTATTTTAAAACAAATAGGGCTACATTTAATTTTAATTGCTTTTCTTTTCGATAGTGTTTATCATATCATTCAAATACTTGAATGAATTGAAATCATAATTATGGGTGACTGTGAAATGATGATTCTAGGGAAAAGATAACTTTTACCTACCTGCATTACTTATTGTATAAGGGTGACTGATTTGAATTGTGATTGTGGAGAGTTGGGATGGTGCAGTTCTAAAACAAAATTATCATGGTGTATTTAAAACCCATAATAGATATCCATTGCTAGCATCTGTATTTGATCTAATACCCTGGTTGTTTATTAGGTAAACCATTTCAGAATGCACTGAGACTACTTCCTTCTACCAGGAAAAGAGTAAGGATGTCATTAGATCTGAATCCTACAGCAAAGACTCCCCTGCTTTTCTGTACCCTGCTTGCTCTTTGTTTTCATCCACATGTTTTAAAATGTTTTGATTTATGACTTATTTTGTTCTTTTTCTATAAAAGTTTCATGGAACTGTTACCCTAACAGAACATGGTATTGAGATAAGCTAAGTCTATGTTCTCTAGCTATGATCACTTATATTTGGTTCCAAAATAAATGGTCTCCTGTTCCCTATGAGAGGAGAGCTGTTTCTGCATCACAAACATACAATCTGTGTATGTTTTCTTAAAATATTTTCTCTGTGTATGAGTGGCTTTAGCACTCTTTATCACTCTTGGCATTTTGGACACAATAATCCTTTTTCTGCTAGTGGCTGACCTTTGGATTCTGGGGTGTTTATAGAATTCCTGACTTTTCCTAACTAGATGGAGAAATTTCTATTCTCAACCACATACTCATAGGAAAAAAATGCTTTTGAGCATTGCCAGTGGTTGGAGGTGGGATATAAAAGCAGTACTTGCTGAGAAGCAGCATCAACCATTCTAACCAAGTCCAAAGATGGTGGTAAAAATCTTCAGTCTACTAACTTCTTATGAATAAAGACTTCAATATACCAGGAAAACTGACATTTAAATCTTAAGCAAAACAAAAGCAAACAACAACAATAGCAGTAGCAACAGCAGCAGCAGCGACAGCAACAGCAACAGCAGCAGCAGCAACAACAAAACCCAGATCACAAACACTGCAACACTTAGTGAGGAGCACTAAGAAGTCATATTCATACAAGTGTTTTTATTCTAAGGTAAAACAGAGCTGTGAGGGGTGGTTACATGAGACAATCACACTTCTTGAGCTTCATTGTTTTACATCTACAAAATTTGAATTTTAACTCCTGCTTTGCAGTGATTTTAATATGCTATTTAACATATATTCATTTGTTTGTGTGTGTGATATATTATGCTTGATGTACTTTTGTAGGGTTAGTGGTAGTTAGAAAAGGAAATTCGAAAAGTGAACACAGTGAGCTAACAAGCATTTTGGGTTGCAGATTGAGGGTGCTATGTCTGTCAGGAAAGGTTTCTTTGGGAGATGGAGACCTGAGAGCTGATGTGTGACCCACAGGCCTCTGGCCATTTTCAAATTCTGTGACTAATCTGCTACAAGTTTAAGAGCACAAGCTTACTGTTTTGAGAAAGTCATGCTAAAAGCATCAGGAGAGAGGGGGCAGCTTGCTGAGTCACATGGTATACATTCCAGTGTCCGGACCATCTCCTTTAGGCTTAAAGTAGGGACACTCTTTGCTGTTAATTTTACTCTTGGGAGCTGTCCAACCTCTTATTGCTGCATTAAAATATAAACCGACTTTAAAAAATAATGAAGGAAAGATTATGCAGGCAGTTGTCAAGGGAATACTGGGACTTAGTCCTGAGATTCTGTTGTATCACACCCCACAGATCTTAATCTGTCCCCTCAAGGTTTTTCTTACTGCACATCCGTGGTGGAAAGAGAGGGAATTAATCAAAGAGTGAGCAAGTGTATTCATCACTATTGTGAGTTCAACACAGAATGAGACACCCTGGGGGATAATGAGAAGACTTGAGACAACTCACTGCCCTAAAGTTGTCTAGTCTAAAATGCAAAGGCAATCATATGAAAGCATCAAGACATTTAAAGCAATATTGGAGGACATGGAATCATTAAATGCTTCCAAATGAAGGACTTAGTTGTTCAGCAATCAGGGTAGATGAGGGCCAGGGAGTCAGGGAAATGTTCCTGGGAGAAGAGAAGTTGGTGCTAAGCCTTGGAGGGACAGCTGACAGAGGCCAGGAGAACTGAGGTCATGGATGTGTGAGAGCCTGTGTTGTGTGGATAACACTTTAGTATGAAGCTAAGGCATGTTAAGAATGTCCCTGAGGGACTCGGAGAAAGAAGCTCTGAAACTTGGGATATGAAAAATGACTTTGGAGGTTAAGACTCAGAAAATTTAAGAAGTGGAATCCCAGTTGACGATTCTTGAAATAGAAGTGATATGGGAAAAATCATGTAAGATAGCCATAGGATTTGGGCAGAATGATCATTCTCAGCTCTCTAGGAGAGATCATCTGTACACTGTGGGCAACACCTCTCCACATATCTATGCCTGGTGCACTTTCTGAGTTAAATTACATGATAAATATGAAAGTGCCTTATTGATCTTTAGTTATGTTCATGGGAACTGTGGTCACCATTATTATCATATGCTTTCTTTTGGCCAATTCTCTTTTACAGAATTCAGGCCAAATAGCTGAGTAAGCTTTACCTTGCCACTGATGAATTTTTGCACTGACTACCAGAGTGTTTTATGCAGAGCTTGTCCACAGGTCCGGTGGTACCTTGTCATCTCTAGAATCATATGTGCATCTGGTTTGACAGAATCCAGTCTGATGAAATAACTCCACAGATGAAACAACTCCACAAAACAAGGAATTGAACCAATGGTTTAAATCAGTGAGGAGGTTTGATCAGCTTTAAATTTTAAACTTTGATCTGAGTAGGGATTTTGCAATTATGTTTTAAGTCTTCTGTGTCTTTCAGGGTTCCCTGTGTATTACAGGATGCCATGTAGCCTCAGTAACTAATGACTGTGTAGACAAGTCCATGAAGGACTGTCTGGCAGGTAGATTATGCTTCTACTTGTGGTGAAAAGCACTGGGTTAGTGCTTTTCCATCATATCCTTTAGCTGATTTTTTTTTGATGACCAAGATATTATAAAAAGTAGTGTTTAGTGAGCTATCTTCAGGGCTTCCTTTCATTGCAGCAAGGCTGTTGTGTCTTCAAACTCAGCTGTACCCGCTTAAACCTTTGACTTTTCTGTATTTTCTGCAAGGCCTGTGCTTTTATTTTTGTTTTTGTTTTGTTTTTATTTTTTTGTTTTTGAGGAGGTGCTATGCATTTTTTCTGTAGGTTTCTATGCAGTAAAGATCTACATAGACATGCTGTTTGATTGATGACTGTATTTAAGAAGCTATTTAAGTATTATTAGGTTCCCATGTTCTCTTTTGCTCACAATCAGCTTTTAAACTGCTCTTTCTCAGCATCTTCATTCTGACAAGGAACATTCTGTTTGCATTTCATTTTTATTTTTAGGAATTTGCAAAAGAGCCTGACTTAACCAGCAGTGTGCTTTATCCAGAGGGGGGCAGAAGAGTGTCAGAATTCCTGTGTTTATCTCATCACCATTTATCCAGCAAGGGAGGCATGGTGGGCCATGTTTTAGGACTGTGTTAGAAGTAGCTCAGTAGTACCCTCAAGGAGTTCATATATTTGCAAAGATATTATGGCTTATAATAATACTTGTCATAAAGGGGAAGTATTGGGAGCTAGTAGAACATTCTGAATGTGGACAAAAATATACAATAAATGTAGGAAAGAGAGCAACGCACCTCAGTTGTATTTCTGAAATGTATCCCATTTCAGTAGCATTTGAGGGATAATGGTGGCTTGGAAAAGAACCAGCTGTGAAGATGGAATAGTGTCCTTGAATGACAGTAATTAGAAGGTTAACAATGGCAGGAGCCAGCAATTGTGAGGACGTATGTACAAAGGAAAAGGAAGAAGTAAACGGTATGTGCCAGTTTCTTGGCATTGCACTGAAAGTGAGGAAAGGAAAATTTGATGTGAGTAAAGGTAAGAACCTTTACCTTTCAGATCGCCAGGAAGAAGCCACCACCCATTAGTCACTCACATTAACTATCTCAACTCCTTATCACCCTCACAGAAAGCATCTCAACCTCTAATTGCCAATGGCCATGAGCATTGCTTCCTCAAAGAAAAAAGGATTCTCCCAAACAGGAGAGGTAATTACTCTGAACTCTCCTCATGATGGCCCCTGTGGCAAAATTAATTTTTGATATTAGTTGATTGCTCTTTAAGCATTTACTATCCTTCTGAGCATGTGTGGCTTAGCCAGTGTCCAGTCACACTTTATTAATATGTTTATGCTAGCGTTCTGATAGTTCATTCCTTCTACTTTGGAAGTGTTTTTGGTTTTTTAAGCATCTCCAGAAACCATTGATTTTAACTTGAGAGATTTCATCTTTCACACTGACTTTAGTCGTGGCTGAAAATTTCTCTAATCTCTCTGTAGACACAGTGTTTGGCTCAAGTACTCAGATATTAGGACTTTAAATGAACTCTTGAAAAAGACACAGTTTCTTTCTTGAAGGAGTGAAGAACCTTAGGTATCTGGGAGATGACAGGAGGGTCAGCCTGAGAGCAAAGGCAACAACCGAGGTAACAGCTAAGCGAGCCATCTGCAGAACACTTCTTGATGATGCCATTTGTGATTCTTGGTGTTTTGTTCTACCAGACCTCAGCATTATCAGTTATATGATCCAATATAACTTCTCTGTTTTACTGTGTTCAAGTTGTTTTTCTGTCACTTGTAACTAAGAACTCTTTCAAATGCAGCATTCTAAGACAGCGATCAATAGACAAAATCACTGTCTGATGGTAATGAATATTTATTTAGCTCTTCCTATATGTTGGATGTCATGACAATCAATGTAAGTTATCTAAGTTTAATCTTCCCAACAAACTTAGGACAGGAGTATGATGATCTGCCCCCAGAACAGATGATTCTTACTCAGAAGGACTACCTAAGGTCATTGAGCTAATGTTCAAATAGAGGCAACCAATCTCCATTAAGAGCTCATGCTTAAGACTTCACAAGAATAAATAAATAAATAAATAAATAAGGCCATGAACTTAAAAGAGAGAAAGGATGGGTAAGTGGGAAAGTTAGGAGGAGGGAAAGGAAGAGAGAAATGGTGTAATTATATTACAATCTCAGAAGAAAAGAAGAAAAATAGTCAACCTTCTTTAATAATAAAAAGAGATACCAGTTAAAGACACATCTTAAGAATAACAAGTCCTCCTGGTTGAAGGATGGGGCCACCCACCTATCTCAAAATTTTTAACCCAGAATTGTTCCTGTCCAAAGAAAATGCAGGGACAAAAAATGGAGCAGAGACTGAAGGAAAAGCCATCCAGAGACTGCCCCACATAGGGTTCCACCCCATCTTCAAACACCAAACCATACATTATTGCTGATGCTAAGAAGTGCTTGCTGACAGAAGTCTGGTATATCTATTCCCTGAGAGGCTTTGCCAGCACCTGACTAAGACAGATGCAGATATTTACAGCCAACCCTGTGGTGGGGCAGATGTGGGACCCCTATATAACTCAACAATAACCAATAAAAATCACAAGCCCTCTATTTTTAAAAAATATTTTCCATATAATAGGAAGAGGAAATAAACAAATAAAGGTATCAGTTACGTAGCCTAGATTAAATCTTGCCCATTATTACTGTGTGATATCTAACATTGACAGATTTGACTATATGAAAAATGCTCCAATCCATATAGCCATGAAAACTCAATGATAACAGCAATAGTTTTATCTGGCTCAGTCTCAGTACTGTACAGCCAAGTACCTTCATGACATCTGAAATTAATTCTTTCATAGGATTACAAACTTTGCATGTCAAGAAAATGGATTTCTGATTCCAAATGCCACCTCAGCCTGTTCCCCTTGCTGATTATTCTGCTTCAGCCAATGGAAATACCAGGTTCTTGCTTTCTCGATGTTTTAGTGTATGAAAGCTTACTGAGCCCCTTTTCTTTTCCTTTTTCCCATTCATCAGCTAGTTGTCAGATAGGTATTTAAGTTATTTCTAGAAAACACTCTCCATCCCCACAGGACTTCATGGGTTATCAAGACATATGATGCCAATAAGTATAATAGGACATCTATTCTTTAAATTTCTCCTGCCTCTGATTCTTTCTGTGGCTATCAACTTCTCATAACTGAACTATCAGCTTCACCATCCGTCTTCTAATAAGTTTTTCTGGATCACCCAGGTGCCATTCTCCATCCTGGGGCACTTTCGGTCATTTTTCTCAAGGAGGCTTGGTGGGGGGGTCTTCTTACTAATGTTCTTACTTATCTCTTGTATTCTCCATCATTACAGCATGAGCTTCTTAACCTGGCTCCTTTAGCGCAAGCTCATATCACCACTGGCAAAGCAATAGTAGACATTTCAGAGTTTCTTAATAATGTAAAACACATGGACAAATGGGCTTAGACAAGAAAGAGGTACAGAGAGGCAATCATAGCTTTTCCTCACATGGTCTACTTATACCCTACTATATGTCTTTGAATCTTATTCTTCTTGTGTGTCAAAGAAGAGAAGGAGGGCAATTATTACTTTCCCCTCCATAATAGACAGAATTACAGACCTTCAATTGCAAAGAACACTGGCAATGTAAATATCCAGGAATAATCATTCATTTGTGACCCATGGCTCAAGAGCCAGGTGCCTAGAGATCTGGAGGAATGACAGTAATGACAGTGTTAGGGCTCAACAAAGCCAATCAGTAACATTTTCACAGCAATTTGTTCACACTGAGTAAAATATCTAAATTTGTTGTAGAGACATATTCAGCAGTGTGGAATTCTCTCTGAAACTGGAAGAATAATTCTAACTTCAGCGTCCATGCTAATGTGCACCTTTTTAGTTAAAGGTTCACTGTTTAGGGTATTTTCACTCAGTCTAAGTTTTCTGGCTGACAAAATTAAATCACTGGTCAGAATAATTACATGTAAATGCTGCTGGGCTATTAGTCTCAAGGGCTCAATTTTTGAGGCATTGTTGGCATCTAAAATGTCAAATTTATTACACAAAGAGCATGAGAATACACACAACCTCCTATAAATAGGATATGAAAGGTATCAGTCAGGACAGTGGCAGCAAATGCTGAAGATGGGAGATGTTGCTTGAGTTAATGAGATGATGTCAATTAATTTCATATACTATTGTAAGGAAAAGAAAACATTTCATAATAGAACTACCACCTGAACATAAAAGTTCATTAGTTCAAAGACCATTGCTTTTGAGAAGGCTATTTGTTTTCTATCCTCTCATATGCTCATAGCCTTTAAGGGTCCATGAGACAAGGCACAGAGTGAGAAAAAAAAAGCCACCTTGTCTCTATTGGTGTCTTACTCTGTGAGCCTGGGAAAGCCACTTAACTTCTGTGAACTTCACTGTTCTCTTCTGTAAAGATAAGGCTGTGTTGCTCTGATAGCATAGCATCCCTAAGGGCTTGAAAGAAGGAATTGATATTTAAACATCTTGTAAAGCTGAAGATGCTATGCCTATGTAGCTCTGTGCTCTATGTCATCAGTATTTGCTGATATTGACCTCCTTAATGTCATTTCTTCTGATTTTATTAATGGACACGGATCCTAAGCATCAATTTGAACTAGTATTTCCTTTATTTTAGTTCACACAGTCTAGTTCATCTTTTCTAAAGACTACATAACTGGGACCAGCAAGATGGCTCAGTGAGTAGGAACACTTCCTGCTAATATTGTGGGCCTGTGTTCAATTACTGAGCACCACATAGTTAAAGGAGAAACCCAACCTCTAAGATGGTTCAGCGGTTAAAAGTGCTTCTTGCTGCTGAGTCTGAGGATCTAAATCTGATTTGTGAAATTCACATGGTAGCAGGACAAAGCTGACTACCAAGAGTTGTTTTCTAACCTCTATGTGTGTACTTCTGTTCGTGCATGTAAAAACCCACATGCATGGGAACACACACACACACACACACACACACACACACACACACAGAGAGAGAGAGAGAGAGAGAGAGAGAGAGAGAGACAGAGAGACAGAGAGACAGATACAGAGAGACACAGAGACAGAGACACAGGCACAAAGATACAGAGACAGAGAGTGAGACACAGAGATGAAAGACACACACACACACACACACACACACACACACACACTCACATGGTGACAGAGAACAAATAATGGAAGATAATCACTTGTCCTACTTAGCTGTTAAGTCTGAGAAGCACAACAATGATCAGCCTGGCAAGATCCCAATGGTACAATAGTAGCACTGACATCTTGGAGTCAAGCAATCAGTCTAACTGAGCTTAAAGCCAGCTCAACATGAGGGAACTCATACTTGGTTCTGTAAATCTAGCCAATATTCATGCCTGAACTCATGTCATAAACACTAGAGGACAATCAACTGCTACTACTTTCCTAAACCTATCTAATTTCTATTTGTAATCTTAATACTTAATTTTGTGTCAATAAATAAAGACATTTCTTGTCTTGGTTGAATTTTTGTCAATTGGACCACAAGCTAGAGCAATCTGGGAAGAAGAACCTCAGTTAAGAATATGCTTCCATCAGATTGCCTATAGGCAAGTTGTAGTGTATTTTCTTGGTTTATGACTGATTTGAGGAAGTCCAGACACTTGGGAGTGGTGTTATACTTGGGCAAATGGTCTTGTGCTATATAAGAAAGCAGGATGAACAAGCCATGGAGAACACTCAGTAAGCATTATTCCTCTATGGTCTCTGCTTTAGTTCCTACCTTCAGGTACCTGCTTTGACTTTTCTCAGTCATATTCTGTTACCTGAAAGAGTAAGGTGAAGTAAACGCCTTCTTCCTCAAGTTGCTTTTGGTCATGATCTTTTTCAAAGCATCAAAAACCCTAACTAGGACATCTCTCATCAAGGAGACTTTTTCTTTTAGTGCAAGGAAAAAAAAAAACCTTTTTTTTTTCCACTGCAGTAGAGATCCACAACTGGTGAAAATTCAGAACCAGAGGATCAGGACACATGCTGTCATGGAGTGTCTTGTGTATAGGACAGGAAGATGCTCCCATGATATTGCAACCATATGGTTGCTTAATAAGACCTGTACAATAACCACATCAGTTAACATGCTAATGTGAGTAGAGGGAATTTCACAAGGCCCCACCAACAGATCAAGAGCTTCAGGCAGTCAATGGTTGCTAAGGAAGGAAGAATCAGTTTTTTTCTTGGAACATCTTCCCTGATAGGTACCCATTCCCCAGTGGTCAGCTCTAGACCCACGTACATATGAGCAACACTAAATGGACTCATTAGGTGCGTGTGTACGTGTGTGTGTGTGTGTGCGTGTGTGTGTGTAAAACAATAGTAATTACACAAGAAGGGGCTATGAGTCCAAGAGTGAGTGAGTAGAGGCTTTGGAGTCCAAATATCATATCATGAAGTGCCAACCTTAATCTCCTTTCTAACTAGAGTGATACTATTGGTGACAGCTTCATATGCTTTTAGGACTCAGCAAAACCCAAGATCCTAGGAGATACACCCAAAGCCCTGCCTCTGAAGTGCTAAGAGAGCACTTTGTAGTCATAATATTAGAACTGGAGATGTAGCTAATTATTCTGAGAATACCATGGGGTATTAAGGGATGATATAGCTAATAATTCATCTCTTGCCATATAGAGGAAAAGCAAGGGATGTATTAAGGAGAAGTGTTGACAATAAAGGTGAAGTGACAGTATCTTCAATCCATGGTGAGGTCTTGGATTTTACTAACAGTCTCTTCCTATGAAAAGCACTGCAGGGAGGAAAACTCAGGTGCTTGTGAATTAAACTGGGCCAAAGACCAACTAGGGCTAAAGCTCACTACTGGTTTCAGTCTTTGGGTGGAGTAGCTTGGCCGTCCCAATTTTGGCTCTCCTAATAGGTAAGGCAGACATTTCTCCATGTGTCATATATGAATGGCACATAGTACTCTGCAAATGGTAAATCCATATGAAAGAAAATTGTTCATGAATAAATGACAACAGTGTTCATCACAATGACCTTTGCAACCTCCTGTGACCCCTGGTGGAGCACAGGTCAGAAAGGGTAATCGCTTTTTATTGAGATGCACAGCTTTCCCCTTAAATTCATTAAAAGTTTCTGAAACAAATAAATAAAACATAATTGATACAGATCCAACCTCCTTTCTTTCTGTAGATTATTAAGAAGCTGTAATTGCTTCCCAACCCCCAGGAAGCTCTCGTCTCCAAGAATAAAGTGTTAGTATGTGACTCCCTAGCAATTGTTATTATTTGGAAGAATTAATTTACTCTAATTAGTTTTAAGCCTATTAACAGAAATAGAAAGTGGAGCAAGGAAGGAGAGAGCCTGAAACAACATTTTCCTCATCTGTCATAAGAACTCTACACACTCGGCATTATGGTCACTGTCAACCAAACCTTGTTCAAAATCATCTACATCACCTATAAATCACAATTTTACTAGTTTACTTTCTAAAATCTTCTTTTGTTTTTTCTTATTTCCTAGAAGTGAGAAATATTCTATAATTTCCCTCTTCCAGTAATGATCCTTAAATCGAGTCCCAAGAGAGCCTCAAATCAGAAAAAAAATAATGATACTTGGGTTCACAGATGGCTGGTTCTACTTAGGTACCTTCTTGGAATGATTCCTAGGATTGAGGTCAGGCTCTGTTACCTATGTGTGTGGATTCTGTATCCTTAGTCACCATAGGTACAAGGCCCCCATGACAGAAAGAAAGCAATGCCAACATATTCCTTTATCTGCATCTAAAAATAGCATCTTTATGTAGAGAGGAAGATGCATCATCCTGATTATCTCAGGAGGGCTGATACACCTTATGGCTTAGCCTCTAGGCAGTCCAGTGCAGGATTACTTTGAAGAGCAGAGGCCAATGTGCTTATACAGAAGTTCTCTGGAAGACAAAGACACTGCTCTCATCATCGAGGCAAATTAGGTGCTAAGGTAAAGGTTATGAATTCAGACCTGATTTTATTGGCATGGGGAGAGCTCGGGATATTTAAACAAAAGAATGGCAGACAGAGAACCAAGGTACTCCATGGAACATGAAGGATCTAACTCAGGAATAGAATAATGATGTAAGGAAGAGAAGTCAAGATAGTTTCATGATAATGATGGAAAACCCAGACAGAAGGACAGTTGAGGAGGCAAGAAAATATGGATTTGACATGTTTCTGGGTTTGGAAGAGGAGAATGTAGTGAAGATGTGATGCCGTTAAAGAGACTCAGACACTTGGAGCTTAGATAGATAATGTGCCTTCTGAGAGTAGTACCTGAATTAGGGAGATTCCCAGTGTCTGTGACAATCAAAAAGTTTCATTTTAACTAAAAAGAGTGAACACTACTTTTTAAAATGTATGACGTCTGTGAAAAAATTCTATTGTCTGTAATTCAGACATCACGTTTTTGTGAAGCAGATACTGGCAAAACTCATGTGGGGTTTGAATTAAGAAGGAAACAAACGCAGGCTGGTCATGGGGGTTAAAGGCCATGTCCATACAAGGCCGTGTCCAAAGGTGAGGCTTCCATCTAGCTCCAGAAACATAAGAATTTCAGGAGGAGAGCAGAGTCTTTAAGTCATCTGATCCCTAGATTCCAAAAGAGAATTCAGAAATAGAGACCTTAGGAAAAACATCCAGATCCTCAATGTTCACAACAAATTCTATGAATTTGAAATGTGTCTGTCTTTTTTTTTTTTTATTCTTGTCATTAAAAGTCCAGATGGACTAATTCTGGGAATGTCTGCTGAGTTCCCTAATGGCTCCAGTTTGAAACCAGATGATTTAAACTGAATTATTGCAGAAAGGCAGGGAATGGTTAACTGAAGCATCCTGGGCAAGCACTTTTGAATGTACTATAATTTTTCTAGCCCAATGATAGAGTCTGGGGAGACATAGGCTATGCTACAACCCTCAGTGAGCAGCTAGCCTCACTGGCTCACAGAAGAGCTCATCTTATTTTGCCCATCAGTGTCAAATGAGGACATGTAGGAAAGCCTTAGGAAAGCTCCGGGTTTCACACAGACAAAGGAGAGCATTAAAGGGGAGCCAGAAGGAGCAGCAAGATCGAGAGAATGGTCTCTAACATTAATTTCCAGGTCAGCTGCTGTTATCCAGTAGGTTTTATGATTTGTCCAGGGAGGCAGACATGGGGTTTCTAAAAGCAGGTGGAAATGAGTAAATAATAGGTGGAAAGCCTCTGCTGCAGAAATGCCCACTAGTGGGATACTTTGGCTACTTATTCTATTTTATTCTTTTAAGGGTTTCTCTGTCTCAGTGACTATGCCATCAGTATCTTGTATATAAATACACACGTTTACATTAGGAGATAGTGCATCTGCCCAAGATGGAGATAATTGCTGAAGCTGGAGCATTTCATCCGGGGCTGGGTTACTTGGCCTAGGCCAACGAGTGTGAAAAGAGTATAGGAAAGAAGCAAGATACCCAAGATACCCCAGCTTGGAGAGGATGGAACAAAATGGAGGACATGTCATGTCAGAAGACTGACCTTTGGGATCCTGGAGTCTGTTGCATCCAGATAATAGACTCTGAGTTCCCTTTTCACTTTACAGAGCATTCTCCTCTTTATCATTCTATAACTTTTTTTTTTCATTGTCAAAACCTCTGACATTAACATTGAGGACTGACTTATTTGTTAAGGACTGAAGAAAATACTTTGTCCTGAATTGGTAGCGTCAGTTTATTTAAATGCGCTTGTTCCTGATAGGCAGAATGGATTTGTGAGACACATCAGATCCACTTTGTTCAGTTCCTGCAGGAGCTGCTTCTGGGCCCAGGTGAGCAGAAATGAGGACACACTTTTACATTTCCTCTCTAAGAGGAGGACAGAAGAGTATAATAACTTCTCAGACCTCACACAGCATTTGACAGACTGCCATGCTTTGGGAATGGGTAGCTTTTAATGATCTATCTATCTATCTATCTATCTATCTATCTATCTATCTATCTATCTATATCTATCTATCTAGTCAGAAGTAAGATATACCTTTCCTCACACATTTAAGCTGAAGTCTACATCTTCTGTCTTCTGCCTTTTTAACCAATTTCCAGTGTGTTGGGGTGAAAATGTCAGAATGATCCCCCCCCCAAGGATAACATGCAGGTTCTCATGCATGATAAAGTGTTTTGCGTCCTTACCATATAGAACAGAGAGAAGGGAGAGACTGAAGAGAGAATGTCCACAGGGAGTGCTCCAGAGGACACTGGGCCTCCCAGATCTCTCTGAGGCTGTCAGTGGTGATGGAGTCACATAGTTCATTGAATCTAGGGCTCTCACATGAGTCTGCAGAACTAAGTTAAGATCCCTCCCTAGGGATACTGCCTTTCCTGTTATGGCAAAAACTGTTTTCATTGTGTGCACCTAATGGATGCACTAGATACCAGCTAGAATTCTCTGTATAGAGAAAGCTAAAACAATAATGGTGCTTAATTGCTTTCTGGCTGACCTTGAAATTTTCCAATGTTCTTTAGGTATTAAGTATGCTCTTTCTTTTCAATTTCCGTTTCAAGGGTTCTGGTTCCTTCTTTAATAATAAACTCAACAAGCAGTGAATCAATCACAGGATTATTTCTTTGGGTTATCAGTTAATGTCATACAAATCAGAAAAGACTTAAAATGTATGTTGGCTTGAGTTACAAACAAGAGATTAAAACTAGCTCTTACCCAGGATAGTAATATTGTCTTTTTATTTTGTTCATCAAAGGCTACTCTCTCCATACAGCTACTGAGATGCCCAACTCAGAAAGCATTTTTCAATGGCTGATGTGTAGTCTAAAATACTTCACAGCATGGTTCATCACACGCTTTTGGAATATATTATCTTTAGGATATTGGGCCTTGTACTTGGGGTGAGAAGATAAGTAGAACATATTGCAAGTAACTTCTGATAGAACAGAAGGATAGTCTTGGAAACAAGACTTGTTAGTGTGATTTGTGCTAAGTGGTAAGGGAGAAAGTAACAGGAGACCTTAACTTAGCCTGTAAAGAGATGAAACGTTCCTGCTGCAGATGATACCTGACCTGAATCCTAGAGACACAGCAGTAATAGTTAAATGTGGCAGATATTTCCCTATCCAATCTATTTGTAGCAGGGGCCTATGATTGGATAGGGAAAAGGGAGGCAGAGCTAAGGGTGGCAGAAATAGAGACGCAGATAGAAACATGGGAGGAGAATGAGGAAGGCGAAAGAGAAATGGCAGCAGACATAGACCCATGTGGTTTCAAGTAAATAGGTAGATATGAAATCTAAAGGTTAGGAAAATTGGGATAACTTACTAAGTTGTGTGGGCATCTTGTGTATCGATATTTTGTTAGCCTCTCTCTCTCTCTCTCTCTCTCTCTCTCTCTCTCTCTCTC
>NW_021604736.1:3653810-3675580 GCF_004785775.1 Grammomys surdaster | reverse complement strand
CCCCCTCCCCCTCTCCCGCCATCACTATCTCTATCTCTATATATCTCCATCCATCCATGGGTTAACTTTAAGTCTTAGAGTTTTTCTTTAAGCCTTAGAGTTTTACTTTACTGGGCTACTGGGAGGTGGGTCTGCCAACAACTGAGTGGTTACGGCTGTGAAGGAACTACTGCCTCCAGGAACAAGCGAACCAGAGCTGGAAGCACAGCCACTGGTCACTACGGGGACCAGCTAGAGATAGTAGCCTGGCAAAACCAGCTAAGGAGCTCTCCAGCCATGCCAGAGAGCTTGCCGAGACAAAATGAGCATAGTGTTTGGAACTTGGCGGCAGATACGGGTAGCCAGCCGGATGCCACTTTTCTAATATCTCCCGCTACAGTCAAAAGATAGGAAGGAAATATCTTGTACAAATGCCCACCCATGAACAGGTAAGCAGAACTATGCCAACATCTCTGCATTACATATACAGAGCCACAAAATATATCTGGCTATGTGAAGATTATTCTATAAATGATAAAATAAAGTTTAAGAAAAAGCATTTTATGCACCTATGGATCTATGCTTCCTCTTTACACTGAGAGAGAAGGTTTCATTCAAAGCCTGATGTCAAAGTTCAACCATCTTAAGTCCCAAATGTTGCAATGCTACTCTGGCCCACAAGACATGTATTGACCATAATAATTTTCCCCAAAGAAACCTCCTATTAGGTGAAATGCATATACATCTACTTGGAAAATGGTGAGAAAGAACCAAGAAAATGTAGCACAGACATATTAGAAAGTCATTGGCCATTAAACATTAACAAGATTTTATGTAACACTGCTGAAATAAAGTAAGTCAGTGAGAACATTTAGATTGATTTAGTACAAGGCTTGGTATATGAGTATATTCATGATCTGTGGTGAAATGCTTTGTTTCTATAGTATCCACTTGGACACATTGTCTGCCTTTCTACTTCAGGTCCAGCTGCACAGGACTCTCTACTGTTCCTCCAGTTACCAACAGCCCTTGGTCTAGAGGACTTCGGTGTTTGCTGATCTATGGTGAATTCTACCTACATCTCCTTTCTTGTCTGATTCCCTCAGAAATCAGGTCAAATGCCACTCCCTCAGAGAAGCATTGCCCAGACTCCAGGATAAATTAGTATACTCTTTTTTAATATAATAATTTTTCATTAATTTATTTATATATTAATTGTATACCCCCCTTTCTCCTCTACTCCCAGTCCCACTCTCAAAGCCACTATCCCCCATAACCCTTCCCTTCGTCTCTGAGAAGAGAAGACACCCCACTCCCACCCCATGTGTACCAACCTAACCTGGTACATCAAGAGGCAGTAGATTAAACACAGCCTCCCTTTCCCACTGAGGCCAGATAAGGCAGCCCAGCTAGGGAAATGTAATCCAAAGGCAGGCAACAGAGTCAAAGACAGTCCATTCTCCAATCAATTGTTATGAGACCCACGTGAATACCAAGCTGCACATTTGCTACTTATGTGTAGAGGGCCTAGGTACAGCCCCTTTGTGATCTTTGCTTGGTGGTTCAGTCTCCTTGAGCCCCCTTGGGTCCAGGTTAGATCTTCTTGTGGTGTCCTTGACACTTGGCTCTCTCAATCTTTCCTCCCATTCTTCTACAAAACTCCTTGAGCTTGGCTTAATGTTTGGCTGTGGATCTCTGCATCTCAGAAGACAATTATTCTAGGTCCCTGTCTACAAGCATAGCAGAGTTTTATTAATAATGTCAGGGGTTGGCTTGCAAGTTGGGTCAGTCATTGGTTGGCTATTCTCTCAATATCTGCTCCATCCTTATCCTTGTATGTCTTGTAGGCAAGACAAATTCTAGGTTGAAGGCTTTGAGGCTGGGTTGGTGTCCCAACCCTGCCATTCAAAGTCTTTTCTGGTTATTGGAAATGGCATTTCAGGTTTCATATCCCCTTTTACTAGGAGTCTTAGCTAGGGCCATTCTCATAGATCCCTGGGAGTTTCTATTGTCCTAAGCTTCTAGCTCATCTCAGAGATGCCCTTCCTATACCGATTACAGTTCTCTCCCTCAGTGAAATTTAAGTGTTTAAGTCTTCCCTGTACTCAATGAGGTTTAAGTGTTTCCTCTTGGGTTCTCCTTGCTAAGTTTTTAGCTTGTTAGCTTCTTTAAGTCTATGAATTTTATCATGGCTGTCATCTATTTTATGGCTAATAAGTACTTATATGTGAGTACATAACATGCTTGTCTCTCTGGGTCTGAGTTACCTCACCCAGGGTAAAGTTTTCTAGTTTCAACCATTTGCTTACAAATTGCACTATGTCCTTGTGTTTAATAGCTGAGTGGTATTTAATTGTGGAAATGTACCACATTTTTTTTATTCATTCTTTGTTTGAGGGGCATCAAGATTGTTTCCAGTTTCTGGCTATTATAATTGAGCAAGTGTCCTTGTAGTATTATAGGACATTTTTGGAGTATATGCTTGGAGTGGTATATACCTGGACCTTGAGGTAGAATTATTCTCAATTTTCAGAGAAATTGCCAAGTTGATTTTCAGGTGGTTGTACAAGTTTTCACTACAACTGTCAATGGAGAAGTGTTCCCCTTGATCCACATCCTTGCCAATATCTGCTTGGATTTTTTTTTTATCTTAGCTGTTTTGATAGCTAAAAGATGGAATCTCAGAAATATTTTGATTTACATTTTCTTAATGACTAAGGATGTTGTACATCTCTGTAAGTGCTTCTTGGCCATTAAATATTCTTCTGTTGAGAAATCTCTGTTTATATCTGTACCACATTTTTACTTGGGTTACTTGGTTTCTAATTTCTTGAGTTATTTATATATTTTATATATTAGCCCTCTGTCAGGTTTAGAATTGCTGAAGATCTTTTCCTATTCAGTAAGCTGCCATTTTTCCTATTGATTGTATCCTTTGCCTTACAGAAGCTCTTCAGTCTCATGAGGCCCCATTTATTAATTGTTGATTCTGTTCAGGAAGCTGTCTCCTATACCAGTTCATTCAAAGCTATTCCCCACTTCTGTTCTATTAGATTTAGTGTATCCAGTTTTATGTTGAGGTCTTTGATCCACTTAAATTTGAGTTTTGTGAAGGGTGATAAATATGGGTCTATTTTCATTCTTCAATATGCAGAGATCCAGTAAGACGAGCACCATTTGTTGAAGATTCTTCCCTTCCCATCCCCATTGTATGGTTTTGGTTTCTTTGTCAAATTTTCAGCATTTGTATGTGTGTGGGTTTATTTCTAGGTCTTTGATTGAATTTCATTGATCAACTGTCTCCTTTTATTCCAATGTCATGCAGTTTTCATTTCTATTGGTTTGTAATACAGGTTAAAATTAGGGATGGTAATACTTCTAGAAGTTCTTTTACTGTTTAAGATTGTTTTTAGCTATCCTGAGTTGTTTTGTTTATCCTTGTGAAGTTGAGTATTGTTCTTCAAAGATCTATAAAAAATTATTTTGAAATTTTGATGGGAATTGCATTGAATCTGTAGACTGGTTTTGGTAGGATTGTTGTTTTTTACTACTGATCTAAGAGGATGGGATATCTTTTCATTTTCTGATATCTTTCTCAGTTTCTTCAGAAACTTGAAGTTCTTGCCATACAGGTCTTTCACTTGCTTGGTTAGAGTTGCCCCAAGATATTTTATATTATTTGTGGCTGTTGTGAAGGTTTTTGTTTTCCTGATTTCATTCTCAGCCTGTTTATTTTTTGTAGATAGAAAGGCTATTGATTTTTTTTTGAGTTATTTATTTTAATTCAGACACTTTGCTGAAGATGTCTATTGGTTGTAGGGATTCTCTGGTAGAATATTTGGGGTTATTTGTATATACTATCATATCATATGAGAATAGATATATTTTAACTTTTTCTTTTCCAATTTGCATCCCCTTGATGTCCTTTAGTTGTTTCATTTCTGTAGCTAGAATTTAATGCTCTATATTGAATGGACACAGAGAAAGTGGGCAGCCTTGTCCCTGATTTTAGTGGAATTCCTTTAAGGTTCTCTTCATCTAATTTGATGTTGGTATTGGCCTGCTGTATATTGCTTTTATTATCTTTAGGTATGCATCTTGTTTCCTGATCTCTCCAAGACTTTTAACATGAAGGAGTGTTGGATTTTATCAAAGGCTTTTGATTATCTAATGAGATGATCATGTGATTTTTTTTCTCTCAGTTTGTTTATATGGTAGATTACACTGATGGATTTTTTTATATTGAACCATCCCTATACCCTGGAAGGAAGCCTACTTTCTCACGGTGAATGGTGTTTTCAATGTGTTCTTGGATTCAATTTGTGAGTATTTTTTTATTTAGTATCTTTGCATCAATGTTCATAAGGGAAATGGGTCTGAAATTCTCTTTTTTTGTTGAGTCTGTGTGTGGTTTAGATATCAGGCTCTCTGTGGTCTCATAAAATGAGTTTGGCAATGTTCCTTCTGTATCAATTTTGTGGAATAGCTTGAGGAGTATTGGTATTAGGTCTTCTTTGAAAGTCTGTAGAATACTGTGCTAAAATAATCTGGTCTTGAACTTTCTTTGGTTGGGAGACTTTTAATAACTGCTTCTATTTCCTTAGGGGTTATAGGAGTGTGTAGATTGTTTACCTGTTCCTGACTTGTCTTTTGTAAGTGGGAATATATCCAGAAAATCATCAATTTTATTTCGATTTTCCAATTTTGTGGAGTATAGGCTTTTGAAATAACACCTAATGATTCTGTGGATTTTCTCTCTGTTGTTTTGTCCCAATTTACGTTTCTGATTTTGCTAATTTGGATCTTGTCTCTCTGCTTGTTAGGTAGTTCTGCTAAAGGTTTGTCTGCCTTGTTGATTTTATAAAAGAATCAGTTCTTCTTGGTTTCATTGATTCTTTCGTATTGTTATCTTTGTTTTTATTTATTGGTTTCAGCCCTAAGAGTGATTATTTCCTGCTATCTCTTCCTCTTTCATGTATTTCCTTCTTTTTATTTTAGAGCTTTCATGTGTGTAGTTAAGTTGCTGATATGAGATCACTCCAATTTTTTATTATAAAGCCACATAGTGCTATGAACTTTCCCTTTAATACTACTTTCCATTGTGTCTCATAAGTTTGAGTATGTTGTGCCTTCATTTTTACTGAATTCTAGAAAGCTTTATTTCCCTTTTTTTATTTTCGTTTTTTTTTCCAACTGGATATTTTATTGATTTACGTTTCAAATGTTATCCCCTTTCATGGTTTCCCCTCTGCAAATTCCCTATCCCATGCCCCCTTACCCTGCTTCAATGAGGGTGCTCCCCCACCTACCCACCCACTCATGCCTCAGCACCCTAACATTTCTCTACACTGGGGCATCATGCCATCACAGAACCAAGGACCTCCCCTCCTACTGATGCCAGATAAGGCCCTTCAGCTTCTTCTGTCCTTCCCCAAACTCCTCCATTGGGGTCTCTGTGCTCAGTCCATTGGCTGACTGCAATCATCTACATCTGTATTGGTCAGAATCTGGCAGAGCCTCTCAGGAGACACCTGTATTAGGCTTCTGTCAGCAAACACTTCTTGCCATCTGCTATAGTGTCTGGGCTTTGTGTCTGGAAGTGGGATGGATCCCCAGGTGGAGCAGCCTCTGGATGGTATTTCCTTCAGAATCTGCTCCACTCTTTGTTCCTGTATTTCCTTTAGACAGGAGCAATTCTGGGTTAAAAATTTGGAGATGTTTGGGTGGGCCCAACCCTCAACTGGGGAGCCATGCCTAACCTCTGGATATGGTCTTGACAGGTTTTCTCTCCACGTTGTGGGGTATTTCGGCTAATGCTATCCCCCTGGGGTCCTGGGAGGCTCTTGTTTTCCTGGCATCTGGAACTTTCTGGTTGCTACTCCCAGTCCCCATTCCCCCCCTTGCTACACACCTCTATTCAATTTTGTAACCCTCTGTACAACTCCTCCATCTCCTCCCATACCAGATTCTTCCCCTCTTTTTTCCTTCCCCCTCTTCTCTTCCTCCCAAGCCCCTCCCACCCTATACTTCCCTCTATTATTCTGTTCCCCTATCTAAGCAGGACTGAAGCATACACTCTTTGGTCTTCTTTCCTCTTGAGCTTCATGTGGTCTGTGAGTCATATCATGGGTATTCCATGCTCTTTGCATAATATCCACTCATCAGTGAGTACATACAAAACACATACAGAACACACATGGTGTTCTTTTGTGACTGAGTTACCTCACTCAGGATGATATTTTCTAGATCTATCCATTTGCTGTGAATTTCATGAATTTATTGTTTTTAATAGCTCCACTATGTAAATGTACCACATTTTTGTATCCATTCCTATGCTGAGGGGCATCTGGGTTGTTTCCAGCTTCTGGCTATTATAAATAAGGCTGCTATGAACATAGTGGAGCGTGTGTCCTCTTTATATGTTGGAACATTTTCTGGGTATATGCCCAGGAGTGGTATAGCTGGGTCCTCAGGTGGTACTATGTCCAATTTTCTGAGGAACTGCCAGACTGATTTCCAGAGTGGTTGTACCAGCTAGCAATCTCACCAACAAGGGAGAAGTGTTCCTCTTTCTCCACATTCTCTCCAGCATCTGCTGTCACCTGAGTTTTTGATCTTAGCCATTCTGACTGATGTGAGGTACAACATCAGTTTTGTTTTGATTTGAATTTTCCTGATGACTAAAGATGCTGAACATTTCTTTAAGTGCTTCTTGACCATTTGAGTTTGCAGCAAAATTCTGGGTCCTGGTTATGTATCCAGTCTGTTAGTCTATGTCTTTTTATTGGGGGAGTTGTGTTCATTGATGTTAAGAGATATTAAGAAATAGTGATTGCTGTTTCCTGTTATTTTTGTTGTTAGAGGTGGAATTATATTTATGTGGCTATCTTCTTTTGGGTTTGTTGAAAGAAGATTATGTTCTTGCTTTTTCAAGGGTGTAGCTTCCCTCCTTGTGTTGGAGTTTTCCCTCTATTATCTTTTGTAGGGATGGATTTGTGGAAAGATATTGTGTACATTTGGTTTTATCATGGAATGTCTTGGTTTCTCCATCTATGTTAATTGAGAGTTTTGCTGGGTATAGTGGCCTGGGTGGGCCTTTTTGTTCTCTTAGGGTCTGTATGACATCTGCCCAGTATCTTCTGGCTTTTATAGTCTTTGGTGAGAAGTCTGGTGTAATTCTGATAGGTCTGCCTTTATATTTTACTTGACCTTTTTTCCTTACTGCTTTTAGTATTTTTTCTTTGTTTTGTGCATTTGATATTTTGATTATTATGTGCTGGAGGAATTTCTTTTCTGGTCCAGTCTATTTGGAGTTCTATAGGCTTCGTGTATGTTCATGGACATCTCTTTCTTTAGGTTAGGGAAGTTTTCTTCTATAATTTTGTTGAAGATATTTACTGGCCCTTTATGTTGGGAATCTTCATTCTCTTCTATACCTATTATCCTCAGGTTTGGTCTTTTCATTGTGTCCTAGATTTCCTGGATGTTATGGGTTAGGAGCTTTTTGCATTTTGCGTTTTCTTTGACAGTTGTGTCAATGTTTTCTATGGTATCTTCTGCACTTGAGATTCTCTCTTTTATGTCTTATATTCTGTTGGTGATGCTTGAATCTATGACTCCTGATCTTTTACCTAGGGTTTCTGTTTCCAGGGTAGTCTCCCTTTGTACTTTCTTTATTGTTTCTACTTCTGTTTTTAAATCCTGGATGGTTTTGTTTAATTCCTCACCTGTTTGGTTATGTATTTCTTTAATTCTGTAAGGGATTTTTGTTTTTTCCTCTTTAAGGGATTCTACTTCTTTACCTGTGTTCTCTTGTATTTCTTTAAGGGAGTTATTTATGTTCTTTTTAAGGTCCTCTATCATCATCATGAGATGTAATTTTAAATCAAAGTCTTGCATTTCTTGTGTCATGGGGTATTCAGGACTTGATATGGTAGGAGAATTGGGTTATGATGATGCCAAGTAACCTTAGTTTTTGTTGTGTATGTTCTTGCCTTTGCCTCTTGCCATCTGGATATCTCTGATGTTAGCTAGTCTTGCTGTCTCTGACTATGGCTTGTCCCTTCTGTAAGCCTGTGTGTCAGCATTCCTTGGAAACCAGTTCTCTCCGAGAAGAATTTGGATATAGAGAGCTGTCACATAGGGTCAGCTTATAGCACAGATGAAAACTGGAAGAATTCTGTCCCTGGCTGTTCTTTGGTTCCTGTGTCCTGAGGACTCTGGGCAGGTCCCTCGTGGACCAGTTATTTGAGCAGAAGTGCTTGTCTCACCTGTGCTCAGATGTGTCAGCACTCCTGGGAGACCTGCTCTCTCCCGGTGGGTTATGGGTATGGAGAGCTGAGGCACATGGTCAGCTCCAGGAGCAGATGGAAACCAGAAGCTTATTTCCTTTCTTTCTTCCTTGACTCAATGGTCATTGAGTAGAGAGTTTTTCAGTTTCCATAGGTATGTAGGCTTTCTGTTGTTTTTGTGATTATTGAAGTCTAGTTTTAATCCATGGTGCTCTGATAAGAAACACACTATTTTAATTTTTTTGTATCTCTTGTGGCTTGTTTTGTCACTAAGTATCTGGTCAATTTTGAAGAAGACTCCATGAGGCACTGAGAAGAAAGTATATTCTTTTGTGTTTGGGTGAAATGTTATGTAGATAGCTGTTAGGTCCATTTGATTCATAACCACTGTTACTTTCATTATTTCTCTGTGTAGTTTCTTTCTTGATAACCTACCTGTTGGTGGAAATGGGGTGTTGAAGTCTCTGTTACTAATGTGTGGGATTCAGTGTATGATGTATGCTTTAGTAATGTTTCTTTTATGAATGTAGGTGCCCTTGCATTTGGGGCATACATATTCTAAATTGAGACATCATCTTGGTGGCTTTTTCCTTTGGTGAATATGATGTGTCCTTCCCTCATCTTTTGATAACTTTTGGTTGAAATTCTATTTTATTAGATTTTTAGAATTTGATACTCTAACTTGCTTCTTAGGTCTGTTTGCTTGGGAAAACTTTTTCAGCTTTTTATTCTGAGGTTATGTCTATCTTGGTTGGTGAAGTATGTTTCTTGTACCCAGCTGAATGAAAGATCCTGTTTTTACATCCATTCTGTTAGTTTGTGTCTTTCTGTTGGTTAATAGAGTCTGTTGGTGTTGAGAAATATTAATGATCAATAATTGTTTGTGTTTGTGTGTGTGTGTGTGTGTGTGTGTATTTATTCATGCTAGTGTGCACTCATCTATTTTTGCTTCCCTTCTTTTGGTTTTGCTGGTGTGGGGTTATTTCCTGTCTTTTACTGGGTGCAGTTAGCCTTCTTGGGCTGGAGCTTTTGTTCTACTATCTTCTATATGACTTGATTTGTGGATAGATACTGTTTAAATTTGTTTTTCCATGGAATATCTTGTTTTCGTCATCCATGTTGATTGAGAATTTTGATAGGTAGAGTAGTCTAGATTGGCATCTGTGAATTTTTAGAGGCTGCCAAGTCATCCATGCAGGCCCTTCTAGTTTTTAGAGTCTCTGTTGAGAGGTTGGTGTAATTCTAATAGAACTGCCTTTGCATGTTACTTGGCATTTTTCCCTTGTAAGTTTTAGTACTTTTTTTTTCTGTAAATTTTGTGCTTTTATTATTATAAGGAAGGGAGATTTTCTTTTTTGATTCAATCGATTCAATCTAATTGGTGTTCTGTACATTTCTTGTATGTTTATAGGAATCTCTTTGTTTAGTTTGGAGGTGGGACTCTTTATCTTTTTCTATTCCTATTATTATTAGGTTAGATCTTTTCATATTATTCAAGATTTTCTGGATGTTTTGTGTCAGAAATTTTTTAGTGTTAACATTTTCTTTAAGTGATGTATCAATTAATTCTATGGTATCTTCTAATCCTGAGATTTTCTCTTCTATCTTTTGTTTTCTGCTCATGATGTTTGCGTCTATAATTCCTGTGGTCTTCCCTAGGTTTTCAATCTCTATAATTCCCTCAGTTTGTGTTTTCTATTGCTTCTATTTTCAGGTCTTGAGTAGATTCATTAATTTCCATCACCTCTTTGATTGTATTTTCCTGTATTGTTCTAAGGGATTTATTCATTTTAAAGGCCTGTATTATCTTTAAAAGATTAGATACCCTGCTTTACCTATGTTAGGTTATATAAGGCTTGCTGTAGTATGATATCTGGGCTCTGGTTACCACCATATTGTCCTGCTTCTTGTTGATTGTGTACTTACACTGGCCTTTTGCCATCTGGTTGGCCCTGGTGATGGCTGGCCACCATGATAAACCATCAGGCCTCCTCTGGAAGACAGAAAGAGCCATGCAACAGGCAATGAAACTCAGTTGACAGTGGGCAGCTCACAGATACTGTTGTGCCCCAGCAGGCCCTGACAGGTGGGGAACTGGTGGGTTATCTAACCTGGATGATCCTGGGACCAGAGCCTCCTCAGAAGGCAGGCAGAGCTGTGGCCTGGATGATGGAGCTCAGGGGAGAGAGTGCTGCTCCTTGTTGCTGGCTGTGCCCCAGAGGGATTGGCAGGGGACTGGGTATAATTACTCTTTCTAACAACTACATTCGACTTCACCATTGCATGTATCACTTTCTGAAATGTCATGCTTATTTATAAGTTTATTTGTGTACTGTCTGCCTCCCTCTACCAAGGGGCAAATTCTAAGAAGTGAGGATTTTGTCTTGCTCACTGCTGTGTTCCCAGCTGTCACAGAAGTGCTTAGCCAATGCACTTGATGGTTAAGATAACTCTGCTAAGTAGAATGGGCATATGTTTTTGTTTCAGTTTATTTTAAATGAAATGAGATTGTTCATAGTTATACGATGAAAGTCAAATAATGAATAAATGGAATGCGCGAGGTTTACGTCTTGTCTCCTGTCTCTCCCGATTGCCCCTGTCAGCTCTCTCAGCAATGCATTGCTTTCCTGCTCCTGCTTTTTTTTTCTTTCTAATGAACATGTGTCAGGATGAAGTTCCCTGAGTTTAAAATTGTTGTGTAATAATCAAGGTAACACACACCTCCGTTTAATTCCCAGTGTGCCACAGGCCTCTGCCCTCATTTGATTCTTGGAGAGAGGTTTTTCCTAATGTGGAGGGTAGGCTGATAATCTGGGAGTGGAAGGAAGTACTCCAGAATGGCAGATGCTTGCATCAGGATTGTGCGTCTTTCATTGCTCAGTACATGACCCTGGGCTTCTCTCTTTTCCTTCCTGGGTCTGATAAAAAGGAGAATAGGCTTAACAATTCTAAACAAGCAATCTTTAGAATGCTGTTTCAGTATAAGGTAGGTAGAGAAAGGACTTAGTTTGATGGTCCTGGCTATGATGAACATGTGTGTCGGAGGATGCATACCTGGCTTTGCGCTTGTATGTATGTGGTATTGGGGAGTGTTAGAAGATAATTTATAAGCTAATTATACAGTTTTATAGTTTTTAAATCATTAAATTGGCTTATTCAGGGTAGCTAGGGTAGATGTTATTGGTCCCAAGTGCTTTGCTCAGTGAACACTCAAGACTAAACATGGAGGGCGTGAAATGTTTGCTGGAGGTTTTCTTAAGAGTCTTAAAATCAGCTTCATTTCATATTCATCACCAACAGAGCCTAATATTAACTAAATGAAACATAAGGATTTGGGTTAGTTTTCAGGGAACCCATAGATTTCAGTGGAAGATGGAGGGTCAGATGAAAGGCTGAGAAGAACTAACTGTTGCAGAGGGCTCAGAGATCTGAAGTATGTTAACAGTTATATTAGAAGAAAAACATAGGTAACCCCTCTGCTACATTCAGTCTCATTTTATAATGGCCTACAATCCATGCTTGTCTTCTAACAAAGTTACATAAATCAACATCCTAGGTGAGCGGACCTGAAGTTGATGGGGCCAGTAGGAACAATGAAATAAGAGACATCTTGCAATGGGAGTTGGCTCATGAGAAGTGTGAAATGTCCAGCATTTAAAATGAACCTGAAACACAGAAGTCAGACTGACACATTAGAGGAAATTACAGAGCCTGAGAGGAGAAATGAAGAACACTGATGTGATTGGAGTCCAGAGGCCTTGAAAAGAGGAATGGGGTGGGTAGGTAAGTCCCAGAGTTCTGAGGAAAGGGAACTGGACAACTCTTGCTAGCATCTTAGGAATGCAGGATGGAGGTGGGGTGGGAGATCCTGTGAGACTAGAGCTCAGACTCTTGCTGAGTGGATTATACTAGTTGGTACCTCTGAGGGAGTGAGCTAAGGATGGTTTTAAGGTGAAAAGAATCTGGACCAGAAGCAGCTGCGGTTGGAGTGGGCATCAGCTAGCAGCTGAGCAAGCAGCTTATCTGTTCTGCTTTAAGCTATTCTTTTGGAATGCATGCTGCCAGACAGCAACCTGACAATAGAGAAAGGGTGTCCAGAAGGCTGTCTGTCCGGCATCATGAAGCAGGCAGAACAGTTACACCAGCTCAGAAAGTCGGAGAACACCTGCTCAGACAATAGACCCAAGGCCCTGTGTTCACCTCCTGGCTATACAGAAGCACCTGTAGGGAGTTTGACCTCTTTCATCTGTCACTGTAAAGGGCTCGTTGGAATTTCCCCCTTCCCCAGTACTGTACACCACAGGCAAGAAGTAATTCTCAATGAGGACATACAGGTGGCACCTGGCACAGATGAAGGATGCTGGGGAGGCAAAATGCCTGATCTTCTGTGGCCCCTTTCTAAGAAATTGTCTTTCTGGTGCATTGGATGTTGGTATCACATCTCATCTGTACAAACAGATGGAGTTGGCCCTTCTTGTCCTTTCATGGCCCTAGAGCTGGTTATTCATGTCTAGTTACAAACTGCAGATCCTGCTTAGATGAGAATTATAAATCCCCTACTCTGAACATTAATTGGGGGCAAATAAAGGGGAAAAAGTTAGGGGTTGTTTTCTTCCATGGTTTGGAGATTTATATAGGATACTTAGAAGCTGTTTATCTCGGCAGGCAGAGAGAGTTGCTTAAATGGATTTTCATGCTTAGGGCTTCAAAACATAAGGCCTTCTGGAGCTGACTGTTTGCTTTGCTTCACACACAAGTTATTGTTTGTGGAAGCGGGTAGGAAAATAGCTTCCAGAGATGCACCCTACTCACCCTCCCCAGTTTCTGTAGTTTATGCTTACAGAGCTGCCCATGGACATGCAATAGATCTGTGCTTAGAGGACTGATTGGTGGTAATTAGTCGACCAGCAGCTTTGGATGTCTTAAAATTAGGAACATTGATTATTTACTCAAATAATAAGCCACTTGCAGATGTTTTATTCCTTTATTCTGGGTTTTCAAAAAACAATTGCAGCTTATTTCCTAAGTCAGGGTTCTCATTGATGGTCTGCTTGTCTGTCTCTCAATGTCTGTTTTACTGCTTAACTCACAAGTCTTAGATGAGAAGGCTCTGAAAATGAAAAGTTCTCATGGAGTCTTGGTTATAGAGAACTACTGACTGCATGTGCGACAGTGGCCAAGATGAGCACACAGTGTCAGTTGAGTGTGAAAATGTGTTAATTGAAAAATAAGAATATGTTAAAATTCCTAGTAATCTATTTTAAAGTAGTGTCTATGAAGAAGTGAAATTCCTTTTTCTCATCAAAAGTAGAGTTGTTATTACTTTATGCTATATATTTAGTTATAATATGGTTGCATATTAAACTGCAATGCTCTCCAGGTCACTATGCATCGACTTCTATGTTATATAGGCAACTTCTCATAATGTATTTAACTTTGTATATCTAGGTTCCATTCCTATTTATTTTGCTACTGGGAACTGAGCATCCCTGAGTACCCATTTTGATACCTGTGTGCCATTATCTCTGTACAATCGATAGAGATTTTCTATATAATGACTTACTGCAGACTTAGTGTTCCATCTTGTTCTGTTTCCCCAGCTTCTTTCAGTCTGAATTTCCTTTATTTCTGCAACTTTGAAACATTTGAAACTGTGTGTCTGCTTTGTGTTATGCTCTTTAATTCGAGTTTGTGTGAGTCTTCCTCAGGGCTAAACTGAGGCTGTGTGTTTGGGGTGGGTGGTGTAGTCTCAATGAAAGACTGTGTGCTCCTCTCTGTCTCCCAGGAGGTGATGCATGATTTCACTGTTTGCTTTGCTGGAGAGGACATTTTCTTTGATTATAAGATTAATCAGTGCCAGCCACCTCCTCCTCACAGTGAAGTTGTTCTGTTTCCCCATGAAGCTAGGGTGTGTTCACAATGGAAGTGCTTTGAAAATCCTGGAATATCTGCTTCCTCATCAAATCTTCATTCTTTCTGTTTCTTTTTCTTCCTTAAGCCAGAATGGAATCACAGCTTCCTGCATTACTCAGTGTGTTACATAACCCCTTTCTTATCTTTACATTTTGCTGGTCATGAAGCCCATGGTGTAGAGATGTTGTAGAGCCATTGCTATTCCAAAACTACTCATGATGTTTTAAACATCTGGCTAGTATTTGTGAGTAGGTCAAAGGTAAGTGTTGCTTTTAAAAATATCTTTTGAATCCTTGAGATGAGTGGGTGATAAATGTGCTTGCTGCTTAAGCTTGGAGTCCGGAGTTCAATCCTTGGAATCCTCACAAAGGTGGAAGAGTGAATCATCTCCATAGAGTTGTCCTCTGATGTCCACATATGACATGGTATATATTCCCCCCACCCCAATACTATCATGACCAAGTGTGTAATAATAATAATAATAATAATAATAATAATAATGATAATAATACTAGCAAAGTGATTTTTATAGTATTTGATATTCCAATCATGCTTTTATAAAACTTTCATTGTGCCCACAGCCTTCTATTTCTTTCTCCCCATCTCCACCACTTACTTGCTCCTCTTACAAGCACTCAGGGTCTCTGAGTGTCTGGGGTAGTCTCAGGAGTGCTATATCCTACTCATGCATTATAGGACCAGTCAGAGGTCATCGTGGGTGTGGTCTGCCCCCATCCCCAGTCTTGTACAGCTCTGGACTGGTGCCATCTCCTGTTTGGGCCCCATACCATGCTGCAGAATTGATAGTCACCTGTGGCTCACTCATCATCCAGGCCTCTGGCCAAGCATGGGCCCATGTGATGTTCATCTGTCTCAGACCCATTCTTGCTTAGGACCCATGGTTCCAGAAAGATTCATCTGAGCTCTCCACCCTGGGGTCCCATCAAGGCCTGTGCAGCACCAGACTGGTGGTTGTCTTAGGCTAGCTCCCTGTCTAGGCCTGGCAGCAGACTGGTGGTTGTCTTAGGCTAGCTCCCTGTCTAGGCCTGGCAGCAGAATGGTAGTTGTCTTAGGCTTGTTTTTTTTCTGGCAGTGTAAGGCTACTAATCATTCAGATGTTCATGCTGAGAGTAGACATAGTCTCTCTTCTCTCTGCTACTTACTGGTGCACATGTGACACTGTAGCCAGACCTGCAGTGCTTTTAGGGGCAGAGATGTTTTTGTTTCTTATGTTTTACTTTGAAGTGTATCAGTGAAGACTACTTGGAGAGTGGTATTAGGGCAGTGAAGATGCTCAGAGCTCTGCCTATTAGGACTGTTTTTGTTGTTGTTGTTTGTTTATTTGTTTGTTTGTTTTTAAAGGAGGGAATGGAATAATTTTTATAAAAGTTCCTCCAGTGGTTTGTTCCATGAAGCATTTTCAGCTGAGCATTTCTAGATTTGGTGTTGTGAGATTTTTCATGGGCAGTCTTTTTCATTCATTCCATTGGATGTAACTGATTTTTCTTCAGGACTCGAAGGCATGAATGGACTTGGAAATGGAGATCCAAGAAGCAAAGTTGACTCAGCTAACTTAGTGTGTGGAGCTACACCAAATCTTTGTGGCTAAGTTTGGCTACCATCCTGCTCTTTCTTAGGATATGGGCCAGCCAGGTGTCTTTGCTCTAGGCTAGGTGGTTAGAGGCTCTATGAGAGTTAGTGGGCTTTGGCTGGTTTCTATCATATGTCTGGAGCTGGTTGGCTATTATGTCTATTCCTGAGCTTTTCTTTCCATGGTCTTTCATGTTTCTTCAGATCAGCGTATATAGAAGCATAGATTGTCTCTGTAGGTTTGGGTTATAGAGTAGCCCATGGTTACATGTACAACATTCTGTTTTTACCTCTTTGTTTTATCTGATTCTTCTCACTAGATGCTAGGTTGGTAGGAAGCTTCTTCTTCTTCTCCTTCTTCTCCTTCTCCTCCTCCTCCTCCTCCTCCTCCTCCTCCTCCTCCTCCTTCTTCTTCTTCTGAATTTATTTAATTTGTTTATTTCTTGACAATTTAGTGCATGTACATAATACATTCCCGTTACACTCTCTCCCATCCTCTTCTAGCCCTCCACACCCTTGTCAACCCTTCTCCTCACAAATCTTCCCCTTGCCTTCTTGTCATTTGTTTTGTTTTAGTTTAGGGATCTATTGCATTCAGCCAGGACCACCCAGAGGTATGGGGTTATCCACTGGAGGATGGGGCCCTCACCAACAATTACATCAATGAAGATAATGAGTACCTTGACAGAATGGGGTTCCTCATGAGACTATTTCTTATTTATTACTGAATGCTGACAGGCCCATCGTTGTGCAAGCCCAGTGCAGGCAAGTATGGTCACTGTGGGTACAAGATGGCAGGAGCAAGGTCATGCCACATAGACAGTGTTTCACAGGCACCTCTTCCATTATCTTGCTCTCATATTCTCTTGGTCTCATCATTTACAGTGTTCTTTAAGCTTTAGAGGAGTGGACATAACTATACTATTTAAGGCTGAGCAATCAAAATTCACCTATTCTCAGCAACACTAGCAGCCAAAAGTCTTAGCCACTTCACCACTGTTTACTGCAAAAGAATCTTCTCTAACATTTTCTTAGAGACCAATGCTTGTCTGTCACTGTAAACATAAATGTTTAGAAGGCAGTTGACACCAGGTTAATATAGCAAAACAACAATAGTAACTTAACCACTAGAGCCTATGACTACATCAGCCACGGGCATAAAATCTCTCCTGTAGAGCAGGCTTCAAATCCAATCAGATAGTTATTAGTTACTTCCAAAACAGTCACAACACTACTATATAAATCAGCACTCTTTGCCAGTCAGGTGAGTGTTACAATATTCAATCTCTGGGTAAGAACACTAATAACTTTTCTTCCTCAGTTACATGCATAGCACCTTCTTGCACTATAAGAGTTTGGGACTAGGGAGGAATCTTCCAGTTCAGCCACAGCTTGATTTCTACATGTCTTGCAACCAAGATCTGTGGTGTCTTCAACAATATGCTCTTATCATCAAGGTTTGGTGGACAGCCAAGAATAATGACAATAGCCTATGTCATTTGGGGAATTCCAGAGACTTCTTGTTGGACAACTCATAAATATTTCACATCTGGCACTGGAAATTTCATTTAATCACTTTGGATCCCAGAATTGGCATTATCTACCCATGCAGGGTACCTCCATCCAAACTCTTATATATGTAAGTTAACACACAGCTGTTAATATATGTAAATCACTGTGTAGTGTAGCAGGTTTCTCTATGAGTTTTTTTTAATCTCCCCCACCCACTAGACTACAAGCTCCCTGAGGGTTGAAAAGCTAGCTGGTTACACTTATTAGAACATCCTCAAACTCACAAACAGGAGATGATTCATGGCAGCCACTGAGTAGTTCCCACATACTTAACACAGTATTTAGTATGTCTATCTGAAGATTGTGTTGAACCATTACACATGACTCTATATGATCCAATACATAAGTATGAGGACTGGATTTTTAAATGGACAACGTATATGAAGTCTTTTCTTATGTCCTAATCTCAAAAATACATATTAGGGTTGAGTTACGGGTCTAGAGGGAGCCGTGCCTATCGTCTGAACAATCAGGTGCCACAGAGAACTTTTGATAATGTATTACTCTAGAGGGTTAAAATGCACAGCGAGGCCTCCAGAGTGCTTCTAGTTCTACATCCCTGGGGACTGCTTTTTGCTGTTTTTTTTTTTTTTAAAACAGTCTTGGTGATTTTCTGCCAGACAACATTGCACAGCATCTCACGTCTTGGCAAACTCGTCCTGGGAGTGAATGTCATCTGTTAACGCCCCAGGAACAATTAGATTTACTTAACAAAAACAGAATGGTGTTTGTAAAGTAGCTTGAAAGAGTCCATGGGGTACATCAAAATTGATTTTAAAGTAGGTCAGCTCTGTTCCATACCTAGTCCAATTGTGACAGATAGGCAAGCAAATTGAGTTATGCAGTGGTTTTGCTTGTGGGTAGGGGAAGCTACTGAATCAACTGCTCATCTTTGGAAAACTTCAAGTATGAGATCTCAAGCAGCTCTCCCAGCCAGAATCCTGGATTCCAGGGTAGACAGGAAGTGCCACATTCATCTTCTCCTCCACTATTCTTTTTCTACACATGCTTTTTATTTGAGGCTGTGCCGTGAATGTGGAGCTCTGAAGTCAGCAGATCTACTTCACATCCCCCGCTGTTGTTAGACAAGTTGTATGATCTTGTGTGGGTCTCTATTTCATCGTCTGTAATGTAGCAATCTCATTAATAATAGAGATCATATAAGATTGGTTCAAAATTAATTAGTGAAGGATGTAGCTTAGGTGGCATATCAAAAACACATTATAAATGTTGCATATTGCCAGGGATTGGCATATCCTACTATATTATACTTTGGAAGCAAATGGGCAGCAGGACTTCTTTTTCCTGGCTTGGTTTTCCTGGAGGAGTCCCTCCAGAAGTTTATATTCAGATTTTACAGCTGCTAGATAACCAATTCATTTGAGCATTAGCCATTCAAGATGTGGTCAAAATCAGTTTTACTTCTAGAATTCATCTGAATCCTCCTATTCCCCTATCGGTTTCTCACGAAAATAAAAATTTAACGTCTGAAAAAAAAAAACAGTCTGTTATCCCATATTGCTCTTGAGGGATGGCATGTTTCCATTTTGGAGAGCATTGATGTGCAGCCCCAACATCCCAGGGAAGCATAGGGAATGTAGCAACAGCCCTGCAGGCAAACGGCAGGAAGGTTCTGAAGATAGACTTTATATCTCTACATGCTTCTGCCAACAAGCTGAGATCTGACAGAGACCCCCCTCTCTTCCCAGTGGGATGTTTAGGGAAAAACAATCATCTTGTTTAGCTTCTCCCTTCCAGAAGGAAGAATGGAGGAACGAGTAGGATCTGCTATGTGCCCAGAGTAATGTTACCGCCTGTGGTTTCAAGGAAGAGGCTGGGCAAAGGTTACATTGCAGAGACTTTTGCTGAATTCATCTGTTTGCTGAATCCATGCTGCCAAAGTCTGAGGCAAAAACAGGAGAAATTTGCCTTGACTTTAAAGTGCATAGTATCTACATTTTTTTCATGTATTAGTTCAACAAACTGTCATTGACAGTCACCAGTGTCAGCCACTCTTCTAAATACTGAAAAATATTATAATGCATTTTAGTTTCTGCAGAAACCAGGTAAGCGTAATCCCCACCCTAATCCAGAAAAGTTCTCTTTGCAATAGATGAAAACCACAATTAATTAAAATGCAGAATTGTGGAGCCCAGTTCCAACTGATTCAACCTACAATAACTATATATATTCAATCTACAATAACTACTATAACTCCTGTACCTGAGGTACCAAAGACCAAAAAGGGGATAGAAGATTGTAAGATCCAGAGGATCAGAGAGCGTTTGTGAGATTGTGTCTCCTAGTAAAGCCAGAAGTTACAGCAATAAAATATCACCAGCATGACTGCCCAAACAAGAGCTGAGCAAGTCAGACACCAATAAGGTAGATGGGGAAAGCTTAGGAGGACTCAACCCTACCTACACAACTACAGGCAACTAAGGAATGCTGAGAATAGAGAAAGAGAACACACTAGCTGGTGAGCCAATACCAAGTGGTCATCCCTGAGAACAAATATAGACTAGTAGACATGTATAGACTAAGCAGGCTGCATTATTTGGATCTGCCCATCCCCAATGTGTGTGTGTGTGTGTGTGTGCGTGTGCGTGTGCATGTTGTGTTGTGTTGTGTTGTGAACATGGGTAGTATTGTTCTTTTCGGAGATTGATCTGCAGTCTAGCTAGACCAGTGGGTAACTGGAGGCAGGTCTATCTGCCTCTGGTTTAAATTCATATCTTCCCAGTCACAATTGGTTAAGCTCCCTAAACTAAGCCACTGTAATCCTCTCCTTCCTCAAGCTGCTTTTGTAATGTATTTTGTCAGGGGAACTAGGAAAGTAATTAACACATGTATTAATTAAAAAAGAAAAGCCAAACACAGTTTCAGCTATCAGGGAGCACGAAATGCTAACTAACAGAGAATCTAACAACAGAGTGCAGTGAGCCCTTTAGGGAGATATGCTGGGCGATGAAACAAGTTTTTCAGGAGCCAGAGGGCTAATTTTGGATGTGATCATCATGGAAAGTCTTTTTTTCCTTATGCTGCTGCCTCATGAAGAGCCATTTACACATACTAAATTTCTGTAGGAGACATGCATTAGTGAGCAGATTCTATATGTAATTCAATATCAGGTAACTGAAAATCTCCACTTGTAAAAAGAAATCTTTCTCTTTTCATCAAGAAGTTCCTCTTCCTTTAGTTCTCTGACACTGGCTTGCCTAGCTACAGGAATACATATGAGGAGCAGAGTTGATGTCTCAAGAGGATTCTCCTGTCTTAAAATGGGTCAGGTATCATGAAGAGCAAATAGAAAGTGAACATGAGAGATGCTTTCCCTCTCCCCTTCCTTAGAACATTCAGTTACTTAAAAAACTCATAGTTATATTCATAATGAGAAAGTTCCATTATCAGTCTAAGTGTCCATTGGCATATGAGTGGATAAACAAATTGAGCAATGGAATCCTACTCATCTAAGGAAATTCTGACCTTTGTGAAACCTCGAATGACAGAGAACCTGGAGGACATTCTCTTGAGTGAAATAGGCCAGACTAAGAAAGATGAAAATCACAAGATTTCCTTCACATGCAAAACCTTTAAACACTGACAACCGAGAAGCGGCTAGTAGACTGCTAACTTCCAGGGCACCAGGGAGGGATGGGGAGGTGGACCAATGCTGGCCAAATATTACAAAATCTCAGCCAGGTAGAAGTGGGTTTGAGAGATCCACCGTACAAGATGGTGACCACAGTTAATATACTGCACTTGTGAAATTGCTAAGTGTTCTTAGGACAAAATGAAATAGGAGATGTAAAACATATGCTGATTCACTCATTTTAGTCATCCCATAAGGTGTACACATTTTCAAAACATATTTTCTATAATAAAAATATGCACAATGTTTGCTTGCTGACTAAAAGCAAAAGTAGACAAACCAAACCTTCAAAATATGTAACTGTGAATTCCTTCTCTGCCCTCTGACAAGTAAATCTTTTAAAAAAGCCTCTTGCTCATTTTATGACCTAGCAATGTCTTCCTTTGTGGTGCAGGGTGGGCATGCTTTGAAGTTTAAATATCTATGTATGTAAACATCAAGGAGCCAACTAGTAGCTGCTGGAGTTTTTGGAGCCTAACTTTAGTGGGTGTCATAACTTCAGCAGGTGCCATGTGTCACAATAAAAAGCTACTATAGGTTGCTCACCCCAAATCACCAATGAATTTATGAAAACTGTTTGACAAATCATGTCCAGCCACTTCTTTGCTTGGCTATGTAAAGTGATGAGATTTCTTTCTGTATCCTGCAGGAACACAGAAGACATTCGTTTTAGTGATGCCACAGTAATAACCATACACTTTTTTTCTGCTACCATTATGGTGAGATTCTCTCTCTCTCTCTCTCTCTCTCTCTCTCTCTCTCTCTCTCTCTCT
>NW_021604736.1:3623207-3653800 GCF_004785775.1 Grammomys surdaster | reverse complement strand
TCTCTCTCTCTCTCTCTCTCTCTCTCTCTCTCTCTCTCTCTCTCTCTCTCTCTCTCTCTTTTTTTTGTTTTTTGAGATAGGGTTTCTCTGTATAGTCCTGGTTGTCCTGCAACTCACTCTGTAGACCAGGCTGGACTCGAACTCAGAAATCCTCCTGCCTCTGCCTCCTAAGTTCTGGGATTAAAGGCATGTGCCACCACTGCTTGGTGAGAGATTTTCTTATTGGGATAGAATTATCTTCTTAATTGTAATTTTCAACAATAGCAAAGGTACTCTCTTATGGGACCTTTTCCGAGTAGAATAGGGAAATACACCTCTTTACCAGAAAACATATTTTAGTTTCTGAACGTTAAACTCAGTGACTCTGGAGAATTTTGTTGTCTTATTTTGAGTCTGTCTTTCAAGTAAAACCTTAAGCAGAGCCACTTACATAGAAGGCTGTGAATGAGGCTGTGTTTACAGGAACAGAGGCCAAGGAATCTCCTGCTGCATCCTGTAGGCACCCTCAGCCTTGCTCTGTATCTACTCAGATGATTCATGAATGCCTGAGAGACTGTGTCAACCACAGAGCAGGGGTGGACAGCCCGGTGCAGATAACCTTTTCGATTTCTTGTTTGCTGTCAGTTTGTTCTACTTTTCTTTAGTTTCTCACTTGAACTGGGCAGCAGAGTCAGGACCACATTTTGTGTGTCCTTGCCAGCTCATGGACGCTTTCGTCTGACTCCTCTGTTAAGCTCTCCTGAACCTCGAATAAAATCGGCTTTTATTTTCCTTCCATTTTATGGAGATGGAGACTGTGTTTCAGAGAAGCAGAGTGATATGTAAATAACCTTGCTCAGGTCTTTCCTGCTGCACCCTGCATGCTGTATTCTCACGATCAGTTTGTGTTGTTAGTCTTCTACACTGCTCTGTGCTTTCCTTAAAGTCAAAGACAAATAATCCCCACATTATGTCCACTTTGCCTGGCACAGCACTGATACACTGAACACCATAGAACAGTTAATGATTTCTGTTCTCAGTGTTATACAGTAGTGTGTGTCTGTGTGGAGGGAATAAAGCTGACATGGAACCTCTGTTTGACCCCAGAGACTGTTCCTTATGCTGAACTTTTGAAGGTCAGTCCTGCAGTTGGAGCATAAACTAATAGAGGTACCTAGAGTGTGCAGAGTAAAGGAGGCCATCTTTCTTGCATAAGCTAAAGCTTCCAATACATCATACATGTCTACAGTTTTGTGTTTGCTCTATTACTTAAAATGAATCCCTTGCTTTGTAGAAGTAAAGGATGGTTCAGAGAATGCTACATTTCATTTATCCTACCAGCCTTCAGGCTTCGCAGAAGTCACAGGTGCTATTGCCAATATTTAATCCCCTTCAAATCAGGGTGGCTGCCATCTACAAACGAGACAGCTCAGTACACACATTTTTCTCTATGTTAGTGCGGTGGCAGTTTAAAAGACCAATCTTGTTCCTGGAAAAGATGCACTGGCCTAATAAAAAGGATCGCGATCGATGTGGCTTTCCCAGAGCTGATGCTGGCTGCTCTAAAGATGCAGCCGCATGAGGGGCTTTCTGTGGGCTGTGCAAGTGATGTTTCATGTAGGATTTACACCTGATAGGTCCGAGTTTGAATCCTGGGTCTTCCACACATCATCTGAATGACACTGGTGATTGACCTAATCTTGCTAGCCTCTAGTTTCTCTACCTGTCAATCAGAGATAATAACGTCTTTGTCATGTGGTTGCTGAGAGGGTGAAAGGAGTGTGGCATGTGCTTCCTGTGCAGAGTAACTTTGAGAGAAGGTTTTATGATATTGACTCTAAATCTGAATTATGGTGTTTCTATTCCTGTGTGTGGGGTGAGTGTGGGATTAAGTGAATATCCTTCTATGAACAAGGCATTCTCTTTCCAATCTGCTCTTCTTAGGAGTGGCATCAGTTCTGATTTGATGAGCCAGCCTTTAAAAGCTCCCTTCCTCACGCTCAATATTCAGATAGGGATAACAGGCATTTCATCATATGCCCTCCTTTAACCCACTTTAAATCTGAGAGCCTTGCCTAATGTCCAAAACAAGATAGACACTCTGTACCTACCTGAAGAATTTGATTCTTTGTATTTTTCAAAGTGTTAGGACTCTTGGGTGGGGTCCCTCCTCATCTGCAGCTTCTCAAACACTCTGGTTTGCAAGAGGAGAGTTTTGTAGTGGAAAAAGCATATGTAGGTCTAGGGCTTAAGAAAGTGACCTAAATTCCAGGTCTGCCACTTCATTCTGAGGTTAGCAATGAAGCACCTGTTAATCCCTAGGCTGCTACAAGGTCCCTCTTTATGGTGTATAATACCCTGGAAGGAACACTTGAGTATTTTTGATAGGGAATCAGGGTAGGTGGGTAGGGGAACTTTTCTGTTCTATATTCTAATAAAGGCACATTTGGATGACATTGTTAATAGGAATCTGCATACATATTGTTTACTTAGCATGTACACACTGCCAGTGTTCATTCCTAGTTAGTCACCCTCTCTCTAGTCTAGTTTCTACACTGCTAGAAGAGTACAAAGTTGATACAGGCAGAAACCATCTTGACTTAGAAGTGCCTGAGCAAGTTTAGCAGGACAACTAGAATGTCAAATTTAAGTTGCCCATCTAAGAGGACACGTCAAAAGACATTTTTGTATATCCAAGACTGGACTTCTGCAGACATTCCTCAGCTGAAATATTAGTTCTTGGCACAATCCCAGCAGTCTTCCTTTATAGCCATATCTTAGAATTTTCCAGATTGAGGTATATAGTAACAAAGTGCCAGATCCATGGGGATTTAATCTACAAACAAAACAAAAAGAAAAACTTGTCTCCCTGCATTGTACATAAGAGAATCCCCTGCCAAGGGAGTTCTATGCCCAACTTCGTATTGTAGAAGCCCTACCATAGCACTCAGACAGTGCACCTGGGGTTGGGACTGATTAATAAAGCATCTGTTTCTGTTGCAGGATATTTGATTACACTGTGAACCCTGAGAATGTGTTATTCACTGAAAAAAAAAACCTGTTTCTAGTTGTGGTATGTCTCAGTCCTTAGCACACACTTTAATCCCTCTGGTTGGAATACAGACACACCCTTAGTAAATAGCTTTAATCCAAAACAATGAAGGTAAGGTTAGTTTGTAGAAAGAAGCATCCATGTTTGAAAGTGAAATCTAATTGAGCAGTAGACAAAGAGATGAATAAGGGAAAGACTTGACAGAATAGGATATGTCCAACTGTCATGAGACCCGAGAGGAAAGGGAATCTACTTGAAGGGTAGTGGAGGGAGAGAGAGAGAGAGAGAGAGAGAGAGAGAGAGAGAGAGAGAGAGAGAGAGATTGATTGATTGATTTTACTTGGAGAGTATGAGCTAGACACAGGAGAAGACAGAGTGAGCCAGAGAATGATAAGCCAGAAGATCAGAACAGATTGCCAGAGTTAGTTTGAGGACTAGCAGAGCAATTCATTGAGAAATCAAGAGAAGCTAGGTTGAATCTGACATCTTGGAGAGGAATTTGAGTCAGAACATGTGAGTTGTCCAGCCAGCCAGAGCTCAGAAAGACCTAGAAAGAGTGAATTTATTTAGCACTAAGTCTGAGAGGCTAAAAATATTCTAGGTATATATAAGATTTTATGGAGACTAGAAAATTCCAGGACTAAGCCCAGGTTAGCAGACTGAGTCAATATACCGTGGAGATGACAGTTAATACAGGAGAATAAAAGTTACTTTTGCTTGTTTCCAGGATCTGTAGTTTCCTTAATGATTCTCCCCTCCCCCCAACACACATTTATCAGGTGGATTTCATTTTGCTCTTATTTTTAAATCCTTGGAATGATCAGAAGCAGCTAAGATGATCCTGAAGAACCACAAAAGAGAAGTGCCTGAAATACAAACACCCATAGAGAGAGGTATAAGTCCAAGGGATGATGGAGAGAGTGGTGAAGGCATGGTAAGTTTCCGAAGGTGTCAGAAGCATGGCTGCTCACCTGAAGAGTGGGGCAAGAATGAGCGCCAGAATGATGACCTGCCTCTGTTTGCACTGTATTCTCACTGTATAAGCTGCTGACTAGAGAGGCGCTAGGAGTTAGTTCACTATTTTCTCAGATTTCTAGCTCTCTGAATAATGCAGGGTTTTATAAGATTGAATTTCTGTCTTTTCCCACTGATGTCTCCAAGTGACAAGTAGCAATAGGTTTTAGTATTCTGGTCACACTCTGAATCCTCTGTTGTCTATTCCTGTGTCCTAGAAAAGATTGACCTATAGGGGGCCTGAGAAAAACATCTGGAGTCTAGTCCTCCTCCCATAAACATTCAGTGTCCTTATTGTACATCTGCCTTTCGGTGTCCACCCACAGGTAGTTAACACCACGATAAGCATTCCAAATGCAGGTTCAAGTACAATCTCCACAGCTGACCCACTTGGCAGGCACTGACACTATATGCACTGTGTACATGAGGATATCACTGTTCTCAGCCTTGGACGGAGAAGCTTCTTTTTGTTTTCCAGTGGAAAACAATAAATCCAGAGACTCGTAACTGGTTAAAGCAGTGAGAATAATTGCTTAACCCTGAATGAAACATACATATTACACCCTCAAAGGCTAAGGGGCCATTCAGTAAGAGGAAACAGATTGCGTATAGGAGGAAAAGGATGTAGAGGATTGCCTGAATCACAGTCTTCTGGATATGACCTGGCCATTATGATCATGAAAACCCTGCAGCTCTGGATACTTGCAAAAGACTTGCCTAAATACAGATAACGAAGAAATAGGAATAGCTTGGAAGACTAAAAAGGACAGTAGGAGGAGGAAGGAGAGAAGACAGAAAATGGGAGAGGTTGAACATAATCAATTATATACATGAATCAAATTGTCAAAGAAAAAAAAAAGAATGATGAGGAAACAGAGGCTCAGATAGGTGATTTCCACCAGGACACAGCCTGTGAGAACAGGAATAGAGATTCACAACTAAGAAATCTGATCCATAGTACATGTTTAGCTATTCCGAAAATTTTAGTTTTCTTTTATTAATTTTCATGTCTGATTCAAAACAAGTTTGAAGTGTCTCCTGGCATGAATTCTATTTTGTACCCTAAATCTATCTATCTATCTATCTATCTATCTATCTATCTATCTATCTATCTTTCTATCTATCTATCTTTCTATCTATGTATCTATATGTTGGTGCATAAGCAGCTCTTAAGTGTTTGCAGAAGGATCCTGTTACTTTATAGTACAAATGCTTAGGTATTGCCACTCAGGGCAAAATGTACTGGGTGTTGATGGATGTGCTAAGGGGACCAGGGAGCTTGTAGGCCATGCTTATCTTCTTCTTACCCACTGGAAAGCTAGTTTTCCTCAGGACATATAGGAGAAAGCCCAAGTGTTAAGCTCATGAAAATAACTTGTAAACTATTCTGCCCTTCATAGCAATTATGAGTAAAATATAAATGAATAGGACAGACAAGGTCCTTCTTCTCAGACAAAAGAAGCAGATAACTAATAATCTCATGAATTATCAATGACAGTTGTGTCAATACCTTGGAAGGAATGAAAAGAAAATATTTTCCTTAACAGGAAATATTTTCCATAACAGGATGACCATATGGCCACCAAACATCACCAGGCAAATGGTACACAAAGTAGAGAGAGGAAGGAATATATCTGTGTGCCTTCTTTTGTCCTGGAGGATATCAGTATTGTTGTTGACATATTTAGTGCTCAAGAGACATAAGCAAAAAGGAAATGCATGTTTAACAAGTTGAAAATCTGCATTAAAGAAATGTGCACATCAAATTTCATGTCTAATTCCCTATTTGATTAACATGTCTCACCTACAAGAGTAGATGGACTGACAGACTAGCAGGTTGCCTGGCTTCTCAGACAAGTTGACATTCCAGTGGAATGGTGGTGTTGGATCAAAAGGCTGAGCTCAGGAATACTGAAATGAGAACAAATGCCATTGAGATGCAGCAAAGACTTAATGGATTTTCAAACCTACAGCAGATGTTTGGCAGACAAGAGCTCAACAATTTAAATTAGAACTTCAGACACAGTTCATAGATGATTCTGTGGCACTATGGCAGGGGCATCCTAGACTCACATCAAGGGAATTCCCAACCATTGTACCTTCCTCTTTAAATTTTTATTGACTTCATTTTACTGGAATAAGGACACTTTACATAACTGAGCTAAGAGTCAAAAATGAAGCAAATTTTCCATTACTTCAATTACTTTCCCCAGTTTCTCCCAGGTTGTCAGAAATTGTGGAAATTACCTCACCTTTCTGAGCCTCTATTTCCTTATTTTTCATTTTTTTCTTTGACAGTTTTGTTCATATATATAATTGATTATGACCATGTTCAACCCTCTCTCATTTCCTTCCTCATCTCCTTCCTACTCCTGATAACTCCTGTAGTCTTCCAAGTTATTCCTACTAGTTTTTCATGTTTACTCAATCAGGTCATGATTGTAATGGCCCTGTCATATGCAGAAGAATATGTCTCCTTAGTGAGACCCCCTTGAGTCTCACTGAATAATATATATGTTTGCATCCCCAAGACTGCAGTTGTATCTAGTTCCTGATTCCATTTCTTCAGGCATGAGCAGGCCTGGTAACACCCCTGTCTGAGGACAGTAGCTAAGGAGGTGTTCCTGGGCACTCCTCCTACTTTATAATCCTTTTCATAACCTGAGTAGAAGAAGCTGAAGCTCCAGTGTACCAGGCAGCGGTGAGATCACTATAGGCCTTCTCTGATCTTGATTTTTTATCATTGGAGAAAATGCCAAGGGCATTAATATGGACTGATCAGCCCTGATGTTTACTCTGATGAACCCAGTGGGGTATTTTCAACTTTACCCCAGTTCATGGAGGGGTACTGAGGATGAAATCTCTCAACCATTTTTCATTCTCTTGGAGAGAAAGGCTAGGCAAAGTCAACCATGCTGAGTGTCTTATAGTCCAAAGAAACAAAGGTAGACATGTTTCTTTGACAAAACTTAGCATGGGCTGAAGAGAAAAATGAAAAACAGCCATTATTTTCTGTAGGCTGGAGTATGATGTATGTTTCTGGTGGTGACCTACTACCTTGGAATTAGTCATTCGACACTGAGTTCTCTCTTGCTGCTTCAAGTGCTTCATTTTAAAAATGTTAGGACTTTTTCCCTCTCACTTAACTGCAGGAACATTAAATGCACAGCTTTATCAAAGTGACATAAGATATATGTTTCTGCCAACAGCAACAGGAGAGGATTAACAATTCAAATGGGAGTGGGAAGTTGCTCTCACAAGATGAGAAGAAGGAAGTTTGATTAGGGGCCTGCAACGTTCCTCACCTGAAGCACACTATTATACATTCAATAGCTCCTGAGGTCCTAGCAGAGGAAAGTTTCATTTTTAATCTTATTCCTTTGCTCAGAGGTCAGAACTACTGGTATATATGTAGAGTATATGACCATATTCAAATCATTCACAATATAATGGTCACTTTCTTAACATCTGATGCCTGAACTTCGTCATGACTCATATCACTCTTCATAATGGAAAGTGACATATAATTCAGCAAAGGACCAGGAAACTGACTCTGCACAGAATCTGGGGTAAAGGAACAGTGGGCTGTAAAAACGAGGAATGCCAAAGGAGGAAGGTGTTGGAGGAGACAGAATCTCTCTGTGAGATCACTTTTGCCATGTATTAAATAGAATTCTATTGATGGGGCCTACAAATGCTCGTCTATAACATTTGGCTGAGAAAAAAAGGAGGAATTCATGTTATAATTCTTCTGAAATTTTTGGGAAAGGAATTAAGATTCTTGGGTGAATCAAAAAGTTGTGTCTCACAATTATTGACAGCACATTGAGAGGCTGAGGCAGGATGATAGCAAATTCTAGACCAGTCTGGGTAATCTGGTAAGTTTGAGGACATCCTGGACAATTTAGGGTGAATCTATCTCAAAGTGAAACTTAATAAAAGGACTGAAGATATGACTTCTTGGAAATTTACCTAGCATATACAAGGCCCTGGGTTAAATCCTAGTAACTTGGGAGAAAAGGAGAGAAGAAAATGATATTTAAAGAGATTCTAATTGAGCAAGAATCTTAATAGTATTGAACAGAATACAGGAACTAGTCTTTTGACATTTTTTGTTGTGAAATTTGTATGCATTAATTTGTTTTCCATGATAATTGTTTGCCTACTACCTTCTAAATATTGAGAGTCTTTGACACTGGTCTGTCCAATTTTTGTTTAACAAATTCCTTATCTTCATCATTCTAAAACACTGAGATGACATCCAGGACACCCACATCTGAGAAGACTCTCAGAGAGTCCTAAGGAATGTACTGTATAGTGAGAAAAGAAAACCTCCCAGAAATGTTGAGCTTGACCCAGTAAGACCATGGGCTACAGAAGAGGAGGGTAATTCTGTGTACAATTGGATGATGACCAGCATCAGCATCCACTTCTCAAACCCAACGACTTGTCATCAACCTGTTGCTCAGTAGACACCAGGGAGGTGGTCCCCAGAAGGCATCCTGTCTTTTTCTCTATACATTCACTGCTTCTTTCCCCCGAAACCTCTTTCTGTAATACTTGCACATAAGCTGTCTCTTCTGGAGTGTATGGTTGAGCTTAGATGCCACAGCCACTGGAAGGACCTCCTTCAGTGTACTATCTGAGGAATCATACATTCCTGCCTCATCTTTCTCACTTTTTAAATATTTGTTTTATATTCTTAGTTTTCACTGTTTTCTAAGCTACTCTTATTTGCCTGTGTACTTGACCATTATTTGACTCACATCACTTGGATGGAAATGTTATTCATAACTATAGTTTCAGCACCTAGAAATAGTCTGATTTACACAGAACAGAGTAAACATATACTGAATTAAAGACTATATCCAGAGCCCTTTTGACCTTATAAGCATTGCTTTAGAGGGAAGTATGTGGTTCTTGTCTTAATTTGGTTTTCCTTGAGATCAGAGCATGGTGAAAGTGATGGGCTGGATGCTTAAGTAGGAATGCAGTTCCAAGGACTAGGCAAGAAAGATGGGAATTTTCCCACCACTAAAATTACCTGGTGAGACATTGTGAGGAGGCTTCCAATGAACTGGATATATCATTGAAAGAAGAAAGGGGCACTTGTGACACCTCAGCAGCTATGACCATGACCATTCTTTGTTCAAAGGCTGCTCCATAGAGAACTAACTCTTCTGTGCTTTTTGACTGCACCTCAGGACCACTCACAGGTTGTCTAAAGAATTCTGGGAAGCAGAAGATGGCTGTATCTGGCAGAGGAGAAGCATTGCTAAGATGGTGTCTCTGAAGCTGGTTGGTCCGCAGGGAGTAGTTGGTCATCAAAATCATACCTAGAGGTAAGTTTAGGTCAAGAAGATTTATATATACATAGAACACATCCAAGGATCCTTACAACAATGGTTCCTTTAGAAATGAATTGGTTTATCTAAATTTAATTTTAATCTCATCCTCACTGTTTCACTCTTACCCAACTTTGGCATGAGATGTGTTTCAGGCTTCTTTTCTAATTCACCCTCTGGCCACACCACTGATGATGCTGAATCATCTTTACTACTTTGGCACCCTCAGGTCAGGGAAACTCAGGTTTCTCGTTATTATTTACTCTGTCAAATGGCAGGCATAATTCATGAATCTGGGCACACTGTTTTTTGGCAACTGTCATAGGTAACAGGATCCACACTCAACATTTGCAAATGGTCCCCTTAGAAGTACAGTGGCATTTCTCTCCTTTCCTGTCCTTTGTGGATGTCTAGCATCAGTGTACAGCAATATATTTTACAGAGAAGTTTGCAGAAAATTGTCAGCACAGGTATAGATTCCACAATCAGGGGGATCATGACAAGGATACAAGATGCAATGCATTTTGACATTACAGTTTGCTAAGTAAACATTTTTTTTTCAGTTTTCACTCTGCATAGATACATGATAAATGGAATAACTTCTTCCACTTATTCCCATGGTGGACAATAGTATCACCATTTCTTGACAGCTAGCAACATGCCATTTCTTGTTATATGTGTTATGTCAACCACGCTTCCCTAAGACATTCTCCCGAGTTTTCGATTTTTATTTTCAGAGTAGTTTTTTTTTCTCTTGATATCACTAATTCTATTTGAAATGTCTCAACTCATTTGGGGGCCTTAGGAACATGTGAGAGGAAAACGGATGTTTTATGGATCTTAAAAGCCCTATGGGTCTGAGATCCAATAACATTCCCCAGTTTCCACTTGGTAGCTGTGATTCTAGCCTTTCATTCAGAAAAGGGTCTGAATCATTTGTCTGGGGATTTTCATGGCTTACTGCTAAGTATTGAGGACAGCAGTGAACTGCAGCCCCAGTGGCTTCTAAGTACCATAAATAGAGCATCCAGACATTTTTGTGTATAAATCCTTACATTCTTAACCAATATCCCCTTATATTGTCACCTTGAACTTTGACCTTTAAATGAACCATTTGGATTTTCTCAGAATCTGTATTTTTTCTCATCTAAGACTATTCTTCTGCTCCTCTTTGCCTGAGCTACTAATCTTCATGATCTCTCTCTATTATTGAGTCTCTGAAGTAATTTCTCCTGTCCTGCTTTATTTTCATAGCTTTCATTCTTTCTTAATGTTAGGTCTCATATATATATATATATATATATATATATATATATATATATATACACACAGTATTTTATTTTCTTCTTGGGAATTAGTGTGAAGTTTAGCTTTTTTAATTAGCTAATGTTTAAGTAATGAAAATATTGTATTTAGTTTAAGTCAGGGTTGGTGAATCTTGGCTGTAAGATGCCAGGTAGAAAATATTTGGAGATCTATAGATTCAATACTGTCTCATCATAATTTCTTTTGTACTTCTTTAAAAATGCAATCAGTGGTTGTTGTGGTTTGAATGAGAATGGCCCCATACACAGATTTGAACGTTTGGTCCCCAGTTGGTGGAACTGTTTGGGGAAGATTAGGAGGTGTGGCCTTGTTGAAGGTGTCACCTTATTGGAGGAGGAGGTATGCCAGTTAGGATGGGCTCTGAGAGTCCAAAAGGCCATTCAGCCTATGCCCACTTGGCTCTATTTCTTTTCCCCATGTGATTATTGCTTCAACAGTAGATTTCAGCTCATACTCCAGTGCCATGACTCCCTGCCTGCTGCCATGTTCCCTGCTATGATAGTCACAGACTCATCCTCTGAAACTGTAAACAGGACCTCGATTAAATGCATTCTTTTATAAATTGCCTTGGTCATGGTATTTTGTTACAGAAAGTAACTAATAGAGTGGTCTTAACTTGTAAGCTGCATCTTGTAGCTTTCTGATCTCTGGTTAGTAGTACATTAGTATATTAGTAGTATATTAGAGGTTATAATGCTAAAACGTAGTCAAAACTCCCACAACAGACAGAAAAACAAACAGCTCCACTGAGAAGTTAATCTGCATTTTCAGGCTCAATTATTGCTCTTATTTGGTAAAGTCCCACATTGGTTCTGTGGGTGGTCTTTCATACTGTAGAACTGAAGCAAATATGCTTGGATGACAACAACAAAAGACAGCTTAATGACTGACTGGGTGCAAAAAAATGAAGGCCATGGTTTTAGATGACTAAGCGATTGAATTTGAGTGGGAGTCTGAGTCCAATGCCACCCATCCCTGGGCTCTTTCCCACCCTACTCCAGGCTCTTTGAAATAGTGTAGTTGCTATTACTCAATTAGTAGCTGTTTAATGCATAGCCTTAGATGTCTCTAGCAAATACAAGTCGTACACTATTGCTTTACTCCACTTCAGGCACTCTAAAACATACCTAGCCCAGGATAGATGGTTCTTTTCCCGCATGGAAGTGTTCCTTCATCCTGAGCACATTATGATCCCCCAAAGAGACTGAAAACTCAATGGGCAATTGAAATGCAAGATGTACAAGTGAATGCTTATGGTTTTGGTTTCTCTACAAGTATATACCACCTTTATCATGCTGTGACTTCATAAGCCGTGTCACCACTCATAATATACTCATCAAAGTAAGACCAGGCCTGAGCAGACCTTGGGTGACAGCTATGTACCCACTCTCACAACACCCAGAGGAAGCTGGACTCTCAGGAGCTCTAAAATGTCCAGGATCATAGCTCTCTACCCAACCCCACAAGACATAGAGGAAGCTAGACTCTCAGGAGCTCTAACATGTTCAGGAACATAGGATCATAGGAGCACAGGATCTCAGGAGCTTGGTCACACCAGGATTTCAGGACCCCAAAGGCATCCTGACTCCCAGGAGCTCTTAAACCAAAGATCTCAGGATCACAGGATCACAGAAACAGCTGGACTCTGAGGAGTTCTGACACAACCAAGATAACAGAAGAGACAGGCCCCAATAAGAGACAGTGAGTGCAGGTAGAACTAGAGATAACCAGATGGCAAAGGGCAAGCACAAGAACATAATCAACAGAAACCAAGGTTACTTAGCATCATTGGAACCCAGTTCTCCCACCAAAACAAGTCCTAGATACACCATCACACTGGAAAAGCAAGCTTCTAATTTAAAATCACTTCTCATCATGATGATAGAGGACTTTAAGAAGGACATAAGTAACTCCCTTAAAAATAGAGGAGAACACAGGTAAAGAGTTAGAAGCCTTTAAAAAAGAAACACAAAAATCCCTTAAAGAATTATAAGAAAACAAAACCAAAGAGGGGAAGGATTTGAACAAAAACATCCAGAATCTAAAATGGAAGTAGTAACAACTAGGAAATCACAGAGGGAGACAACCCTGGAGATAGAAAACCCAGGGGAAAGATCAGGAGTCATAGATGCAAGCATTACCAACAGAATACAAGAGAAAGAAGAGAGAATCTCATGTGCAGAAGATACCATAGAAAACATTGACACAATTGTCAAAGAAAATGCAAAATACAAAATTCAAAAAGATCCTAACCCAAAACATCCAGGAAATCCAGGACACAATGAGAAGACTAAACCTAAGGATAATAGGTATAGAAGACAATGAAGATTCTCAACATAAAGGGCCAGTAAATATCTTCAACAAAATTATAGAAGAAAACTTTCCTAACATAAAGAAAGAGATGCCCATGAACATACAAGAAGCCATAGAATTCCAAATAGACTAGACAGAAAAGAAATTCCTCCAGTCACACAATAATCAAAACACCAAATGCACAAAACAAAGAAAGAATATTCAAACCAGTAAGGAAAAAATGACAAGTAAAATATAAAGGCAGACCTATCAGAATTACACCAGACTTCTCACCAGAGATTATAAAAGCCAGAAGATCTGGACAGATGTCATACAGACCCTAAGAAAACACAAATCCAAGCCCAGACTACTGTACCCAGCTAAACTCTCAATTACCGTAGATGGAGAAACCAAGATATTCCATGACAAAACCAAATTTACACACTATCTTTCCACAAATCCAGTCCTACATAGAATAATAGATGGCAAACTCCAACACAAGGAGGGAAACTACATCCTAGAAAAAGCAAGAAAGTAATATTCTTCCAACAAACCCAAAAGAAGATAGTTACACAAGCATAATTCCACCTCTAATCACAAAAATAACAGGAAACAACGATCACTTTTCCTTAATATCTCTTAACATCAATGGACTTAATTCTCAATAAAAAGACACAGACTAACAGTCTGAATAGGTAAGCAAGACTCAGCACTTTGCACATACAGGAAATGCACCTCAGTGTCAAAGGCAGACACTACCTCAGAGTAAAAGGCTGGAAAAAATTTCTAAGCAAATGGTCCCAAGAAACAAGTTGGAGTAGCCTTTCTAATATTGAACAAAATATTTTAAACTAAAAGTTATCAAAAAAGATAAGGAAGTACACTTCATACTCGTCAAAGGAAAAATGTACCAAAATGAACTGTCAATTCTGAACTTCTATGCTCCAAATGCAAGGGCTCCCACATTCATAAAAGAAACTTTACTAAAGCTCAAAGCACATGTCGCATCTCACACAATAATAGTGGGGGACTTAAACACCCTACTCTCAGCAATGGACAGATCTTGGAAACAGAAACTAAACAGAGACACAGTGAAACTAAGAGAAGTTATGAACCGAATGAATTTAGCAAATATCTATAGAAAATCTCACCCAAAAGCAAAAGAATAAAACTTTTTCTCAACACCTCATGGTACTTTCTCCAAAATTAACCATGTAATTGATCACAAAACAGGCCTCAACAGATACAAGAAGACTGAAATAATCCCATGCATCCTATCAGATCGCCATAGACTGAGGCTGGTCTTCAATAACAAGAAAACCACTGGAAAGTCCACATACATGTATAAACTGAACAATGTTCAACTCAATGATAACTTGGTCAAGGAAGAAATAAAGAAAGAAATTAAGGACTTTCTAGAATTCAGTGAAAATGAAAGCACATCATACCAAATCTTATGGAACACAATGAAAACTCATAGCTCTAAGTGCCTACAAAAAGAAACTGGAGAGAGCATACACAAGCAGCTTGATAGCACACTTGAAATCTTTAGAACAAAAGGAAGTAAATACACTCAAGAGGAGTAGATTGTAGAAAACAATCAAACTCAGGGCTGAAGTCAACCAAGTAGAAATAAAAAGAACTATACAAAGAATCAACAAAACCAGGAGCTGATTCTTTGAGAAAATCAACAAGACAGACAAACCCTTAGCCATACTAAACAGGGCAGAGAAACAGTATCTAAGTTAATAAAATAAGAACTGAAAAGGGAGATATAACAACAGAAACTAAGGAAATTTTAAAAAATCATCATATTCTACTACAAAATCCTATACTCAGCAAAGCTGGAAAATCTGTATGGAATGGACAATTTCTAGACAGATACCAGGTACCAAAGTTAAATCAGGATCAGATAAACCATCTAAACAGTCCCATAACCCCAAGAGAAATAGCAGCAGTCATTAAAAGTCTCCCCACCAAACAAAATCATAGGACCATATGGTTTTAGTGCAGAATTCTCTCAGACCTTTAAAGAAGATGTAATACCAATTCTCTATAAACTATTCAACAAAATAGAAACAGAAGGAACACTACCCAATTCTTTCTATAAAGCCACAATTATGCACATACTTAAACCATACAAAGAGCAAACAAAGAAAGAACTTCATACCAATCTCTCTTATGAATGTCAATGCAGAAATAATCAATAAAATTCTCACAAACTGAATCTAAGAACACATCAAAACAATCATCCATCATGATCAAGTAAACTTTATCCAAGGAATGCAGGGATGGTTCAATATATGGAAATCTATCAACATACTTCACTATATAAAGAAACTCAAAGAAAAAACCCCCACATAATCATCTCACTAGATACTGAGAAAGAATTTGACAAAATTCAACCCCCTTCATGGTAAAAGTCTTGGAAAGAACAGGAATTCAAGGCTCATACCTAAATATAGTAAAAGCCATATACAGCAAACCAGTAGCCAACATCAAACTAAATGGAGAGAGACTTGAAGCAATCCCACGAAAATCTAGGACTAGATAAAGCTGCCCACTCTCTCCCTACCTATTCAGTATAATACTGGAATGCCTACCAGAGCAATTAGGCACTAAAAGGAGATCAAGGGGATACAAATAGGAAAGGAAGAAGTCAAAATTTTACTATTTGCAGATGAAATGATAGTATACTTAAGTGACCCCCAAAGTGTCCACCAGAGAACTCCTAAACCTGATAAACAACTTCAGCAAAGTGGCTGGATATAAAATTAGCTCAAACAAATCAGTAGCCTTCCTCTACTCAAAAGATAAGCAGGCTGAGAAATAAATTAGAGAAATGACACTCTTCACAATAGTCACAAATAATATAAAATACATTGGTGTGAATCTAACCAAGCAAGTGAAAGATCTGTATGACAAGAACATCAAGTCTCTGAAAAGAGCAATCAAAGATTTCAGAAGATGGAAAGATCTCCTATGCTTATGGATTGGCAGAGTTAATAGAGTAAGAATAGACATCTTGCCAAAAGCAATCTACAGACTGAATGCAATCTCCATCAAAATTCCAACCCAATTCTTCAAAAAATTAGAAAAAGCAATTTGTAAATTCATTTGGAATATCAAAAAACCCAGGATAGAGAAAACTATTATCAACAATAAAAGAACTTCTGGGGGAATCATGACACCTGTCCTCAAGCTGTACTACAGAGCAATAGTGATAAAAACTGCATGGTATTGGGACAGAGACAGGCAGGAAGATCAATGGAATAGAATCGAAGACCAGAAATGAACCCACATACTTATTGTCACTTTATCTTTGACAAAGGAGCTAAAAACCATTCAGTGGGAAAAAGACAGCATTTTCAACAAATGGTGCTGGTTCAACTGGGGGTCAGCATGTAGAAGAATGCAAATCAATCCATTCTTATCTCCTTGTATAAAACTCAAGTCCAAGTGGATAAAGGACCACCACATAAAACCAGATATAGTGAAACTAATAGAAGAGAAAGTGGGGAAGATCCTCGAACACATGGGCACAGGGGAAAATTTTCTGAACAGAACACCAATGGCTTATGATCTAAGATCAAGAATTGACAAATGGGACCTCATAAAATTGCAAAGCTTCTGTAAGGTAAAGGACATTGTTAATAGGACAAAATGACAACCAACAGATTGGGAAAAGAACTTTACCAATCCTACATCTGATAGAGTGCTAATATCCAAAATATACAAAGAACTCAAGAAATTAGACTCCAAACAATCAAATAACTCTATTAAAAATGGGGTACAGAGCTCAACAAAGAATTTTCAACTGAGGAATATGGAATGGCCAAGAAACTCCTAAAGAAAATTTCAACATCTTTTGTCATCAGGGAATTGCAAATCAAAACAACCCTGAGATTCCATTTCACACCATTCAGAATGGCTACAATTCAAAAACTCAGTTGACAGCAAAAGCTGGCAAGGATATGGAGAAAGAGGAACAATTCTCCATTGTTGGTGGCCTTGTAAGCTGGCACAACCATTCTGGAATTCTGGCAGATCCTCAGAAAATTGGACATAGCATTACCTGAGGACTCTGCTATAACATTCCTGGGCATACACCCAAAAGATGCTCCAACATATAACAGGGACATATGCTTCACTATGTTCATAGCAGCCTTATTTATAACAGCCAGAAGCTGGAAACAACCCAGATATTCTTCAACTGAGGAATGGATACAGAAAATGTGGCACATTTACACAATGGAGTACTACTTAGCTATTAAAAACAATGAATTCATGAAATTCTTAGGCAAATGGATGGATCTGGAAAATATCATCCTGAGTGAGGTAACCCAATTACTAAAGAATACACATGGTATGCACTCACTGATAAGTAAATATTAGCTTAAAAGCTCGAAATACCCAAGATACAACTCACAGACCACATGAAGCTCATGAAGAAGGAAGACCAAAGTGGGTGTGCTTTGGTCTTTCTTAGAAAGAGTAATAAAATACTAGCGGGGAGGAAATATGGAGCCAAAGTGTGGAGCAGATACTGAAGGAGACTACCCTACCTAGGGATCCATCCCATATACAGTCACCAAAATCAGACACTCTTGTGGATGCCATGAAGTGCATGCTGACAGGAGCCTGATATAACTGTCTCTGTCTCCTGAGAGTCTCTGCCACAGCCTGACATATGCAGAGGTGGATGGTTGCAGCCAGCCACTGAACTGAGTAAGGGGTCCCCAGTGGAGGAGTTAGAGAAAAGACTGAAGAAGCTTAAGGGTCTTGTGGTACCATGGGGAGAGCAGCAATACCAACCAACCAGAGCTCCCAGGGTCAAAACAGTCAGCTGGGGAACACATATGGAGAGACCCATGGCTCCAGCTTCATATTTAGGGCAATGTGGCTTTGTCATGCATCAGTGGGAGAGGAGGCCCTTGGTCCAGTGAAGGCTAGATGCCCCAGTGTGGGGGAATGTGAAGCTGGGGAGGTGGGAGTGGGTGGTTGCTTGGGGACACACGCTCATAGAAGCAGGAGGAGGGGGCATGGGATAAGGGGTTTCTGGGAGGTTATGGGGAAAGGGGATAATATAAAATTATCCTGAAATGTAAAGAAAATATCCAATTTATAAAAAAACATAAAAAAAGAAAAAATTAAAAAGAAATGCATACAATTAAAAAAAAAGGCCAGGGTCTGACTGCCTGATGGATTATAGTGGAGGCGCTCATCTTCCACAGGTTAATCTGGTATGTTTGTACCTTTTGTTTGTTATTGTTTTTTGTGTGTGTGTGTTGTTTGGTTTTTTTCTTGAAAAGTACAGGACTTCTTTAAATAGCAGGGGAAGGCAGAGTAAGAGAAGGCGTGGAGCAAGCCATGCTTCAGGTTTATGCATTCGAACTTTAACACAGTGGGGATGTATTTGGGAGAAAGATTTATATTATGTCATTAGGAACCAAGGGTTCATGTCATCAACTGCATAAACTTGTCAAGGAATATGTGAATGGCTTCTTTAGAAGAACATTTCTGTGTTTCTCATTCATGGACTTTACTATTTGACTGCCTAAAAGAAAAATGAAGATTTTTTTTCTGTTGTTTTGAATGACAGCATGCCTGTTTTTGGTGCACTCTGCTAAAGGTGATCGTGGTCACAGGCCATTTGGCTGTGTTCTCAGTCTTGCATTTTCTGCATTCAGCTCTTTTGCTTTTTTCAATGTCTTCTCTACCCTAGATCCGTCTGTATTAGGCTTGTGCTCGTCCTGTTGCTTAGTGAGGGAGCACACAGTCCTGCTATCTCTGGTGAACTCTTCCTTTCATCTTTTGCACCTCAGCTGAGACCAGACTTCTGTGAAGAGCCTGGCCTGATCTTTCCGGCTCGGACAGGCAGCATCCTTCCCAGGTGTCTTATGGCTCTACTCCCACTATCGATATGTTATACTGTTCTGCTCATCTCCCTAACCTAACTGAGGGCATATTCACTTTTGAGTCTCCATGTTAATGGCCTGGCACTTACCTAGCAGATATTAATACACATTTGGTGTGTGTTTAAATAACTAACATTTTCTTACATTCTGTTCCTAAGGATCCATTTCTTTCTTTCTTGTTGAAGGGTGAGGATCTTTGTAGTGGAAATGAATACCTGGGTCCCATGCCATCCCAACATCTCTGGACTACTAAAAATTTGAATTTCCAAGATTAAGTGAGCAACTATGTTTTGATCCCATTTTTCTTACATTTTGTTCAAGTTTGTAGACCATGCCTAGGAAGATTTTTAGAAAAACTCCCACATGCTTTAATTTCAAATCACTTGGAATGTGCAAGATGTCTACACTATACTTTGTGTTAAATAGAGTTGTTGCAACCTCTTTGGAAGAAAGATGTTCCTTACATACAAAGCAGTGAAGATCACATAATTTATATTTAAATCCATTACTTTACTCCTTTAGTAAAATCTCTCTGGGGACAGTATACCCTCAGACAGTACTGGTGTTGACATTTGCACTTTCACAGGTGTTATAGTGAAGGGTGTTCGTGGTCCCAGTGTCAGGCATGAGTTGCCTCTTCACCTTCTCTAGATACATTGATGTAGTTAAATTGCGGCATTCTTAGCCCTTGAACATCACCTGCTCATAGTTTTTTGTCTGTCATCTTCTGTAACAGCTACCATCTCTGATCAATCAAACAATAATTAGACATCAAAGATAGATTTGCCTGGATCTTTGCTATGAGCAGTAAGAAAAACATACCAATTGATTTTTTTGTATCTATCTTCAATACTAATGTTAGGGAACAGAATTCACAATTGAAAAGAAACAGTGAACAATGCTACCTTTACCCTGTCCTGACATCTTTCTGGGGGTCCCATTGTAATGTACCTCTCATCTTTACATTTAATTCCTCATGCTATTTCTTCTGAATTTTGTAAACTGTTTAGAATTGCACTTATCCAAATGATTTGAAATTAAAGCATGTGGGAGTTTTTCTAAACTTAATTGTATCTGTATATTAAATAAAAGCAAGCTTTATTAATTGTTTAAGAGGAGATTTTACTTCATTTACATTTACAACTCTATATCACCTTTGTGATGTACAATATGTACAGGACTCTGACTCACACTTAGGAACTGTGTATTCATAGTTAAGGTCTGTTCAGTTTTTAAGTGTGCAGACATTTCAAGTTTAATTTATCTATAAGAAAAGCACAAATATTTTGGGTCTGGTGAATTCTGGACATGCCCTTCTATTTAAGTAATGCAGTGACATTGACCCGTTTCCTAACTTCTTGCAGTCTGACTTTTTACATTTATCAGGAGGAAGAGGAAGTCTCTTCCATCATTTAAATTCTGATGATAGCAGAAAATCACATTTTTAAGAGCAGAAGTATTCTTCTTATGCATATGGAAATTCACTAGTCTAGCATAACTGAAATCACCTTCTCATACAAATTGTGCTTAAATAAATGCTTACAAACATTTATAGCATTTCTGTTTTACATAACTAACAGTAGTTGGGATATATCCATTCAAGTTTGATATGACAAATTGAACCATTTACTAGATGTATTCAACTATATACATGACCTGATTGAGTTGTTTACAAAGTAAGTTCCACGTAAATATCAATTTGTTGACTTAATTCATGTGAAGCATGTTATTGCGGGACTCAGAGATTATCAAGTGATGTCACCGACCTTTAGAAATGGCAGAGAGTTCGTTCATCATTCTGAATAAAATAACCTGCCAATGGTAGTGAGAAATACAAATCAGACATTTGGTTTGGATTGAGCTGTTCCAGGGGAGAACTGGCCTTGTAATGTGTCACATAACAAGAAATTCTCTGAAATGTAACATTTTGATTTTCACTGAAACTTCTCTGTTGGAATAACCTTACCACGTTTTCCTTCGTTATCTTAGTAAATGTAAGGTTTTCCCTATGAGATTTTGTGTGATGGGAGAGATTATTAAGACACAGCTCCTTTGTCTAGTATGAAAGTTAAAGTATGCAAATTATGCCAATAAAGTCAGGAGGACAGAGGTGTTCAGGGAGACGGAAATGACTCCAGTGTGCGGAGCATCTGAAAGGCATTATGAAGAATTCATGAAGGTGGCATTTGAGTTGGACCTTAAAGGATGCAAAGCCATTTACGGTCTAAATATAAACACTCCCATTTCTAGAGAGCAGCCCTAATCAGATGAACTTTCATGAATGGAAATATAAAACACAGTAGTTCTCTGATGTGTTCTGTGCTCACAGGACAAGAGTTCTTGGTAAAAGCGGAAGCAATTCTACATTATTTACTACCATGTGTTAAAGGAATAAAAAATGCATAAGTTGAAAAAAGTTGATGGCTAAGATTTTCTCCCTACCGTTGTTGAATTAGTTTCCCAACTAGATCCTATCAGACAGGGTGGTCACTTTGCATTTTCCATCCTACATGGTTGCCAGGCAACTATCTCCTATGATGGAAGATGCCATTAGAGCAGCCTTTCCAAATGTCTTTTCTGCTGAGCAGTAGTGCCTTGAAGAAAAAAAGGAATCTACAGATAGAGAAAAGAGGACAGTGACAGAGCCTAGACTCCAAGACTCCAAGGCCGTTACCAATGCCTGTTTGTCTTCCAAAAGATTTTGCAAAGCCCTTTAGAAAACACACACACACACACACACACACACACACACACACTTAACTTTTAATTGTTTGTGAGTTTCACATCATGCACCCCAACTCACTCATCTCCCTGTCCCTCCATATACACCTTCTGCCCTTGCAATTTCCCAGCAGAAGAAAATGAATACAAAGAGAAAAATAAAACCAAAAGAAATTAAAGCATAAAAGCATTGCATTTTGTCACCAAAGCTGTTGTGTGTCACAGTGTGTCACATGGTATACCCTTTTCCCCACACATCTTTACTTGTAAATGTTCACTACAATAAGTCATTGGTCTGGTTCAAGGTCCCTGGCTTCTACTATACCATCTCTACGGGATCCTCACAGAGACTCTTCTAGGATATCCTGTTGATGTCCTGTACCATGCATCTTTGGATCTGCAGGACCATCCTGAAAAGGTACATATTTGACTTTAGCAAATCTGGTGTTTTTAACTGCAAAATTTAAGATACATTTTCAGTTTTTATGATACAGGAAAATTTGCATGTAGTACAATGCATAAACCTTAAATGGATAATTTAGTAAGTCTTGGTAAATTGACATATGACAGATCCCTGTCCAAATCATGCGACATTCCCATAAAGTCCCCTATTCCCTCTTCCATTGTTCTTACTGGCTATAGGGAACTGCTCTTCTAATCTAGATTACCTGTCATTATATTTTACACAAGTAGAATCATAGTTTTTGTTTCTATTTTGAATGTACACTAATATGGTTCTATGAATTTGTACAACATCCACTTTTAGTCTTGGAAAGCATTTTACTGTATAAATATAAGCTAATTTGGTTCATCCTTCTGTTGACCAAGGTTTTGGTTTTAGGTATTATTTATAAGGCAGGCTTTAATTCGGTTGAGAAACATTCATGACATTTTGTGAACTCCTGTTTTTACTTAGCGGAGGGAGACACCTGTGAAGGAGGCTGTTCAATGAATGTTCAACTTCACATTCTCTTCTGTCTCTGGCAATGTGTGAAAACCCAGCCCTTCTGTCCTTTCATCCACATCAGCTGTCAGGCTCCTTAAGGTCATCCATGCCTCCTGCACTAGTGATGCTTGTTGGGTAACAGTCTGCCACCAAGCTATATCCTCTGTCCTAAGCTCATCATGGATACTCTTGAGCTGAATATGTGGTTTTCAGGGTTGGAGATCTGGCTCTGTGTGATAAAGTTACTTGGTGAATACATATAAAGTTCTGTTTGGATTCTGATGCATACATAAAAGCTGGGGCTTTTATAAAATCACTGGGGCTTGCTGGTCACCAGCCTCATTTAAGGTCAATGGAGACCCTATCTCTAGCAAATAAGATAGGGAGAGTGATAGGACAGGACACATAATGTCATCTGTGCACATAGGTGTGGGCTGTGTGCCCACATGTACACACACACACACACACACACAAAACACATGTGATTTTCATAGTGAGCTTTATTTTTATTCACTTAAAAGTTAGCAATGTTAATCTCAATCTAAGGAAATTCTAATAAGTTCTATTTATTGAACTATTCTGTGAATTTTTTAATTAGGTTGTTTATCAATGGTTTATGAGAGTTTATTGTGTATTCTGAATTAAGACATGGAAAAATATATATGAATATAAATATTTGCATTGTTATTATAGCCTGTCTATGATTTTTCTATGTAAAATGTTTAGACTGGTTGTCTAAGAATATGCCTTAAATGTCTCTGCTTCTTCCAAAATTACAAAGGTTCCTCTGGTCTGCTCTTGTAAGATATGTCTCATTATTTGCTTCTAGAATCTTTCCACACCTAGCTACTGTGTGCAGGTCCACACAAATGAATGTGTGTGTGTGCGTGTGTGTGTGTGTATTCATTGTAAGTTATAGACGGATGCTTACATTGTAAGTTATAGACGGATGCTTACCTCCCCCTCCCCCACACTTAAATTCAGCTTTTTCTCACATTACTTTTGAAGGGATTTTCTTTTTCCTTACTGAAATACATTAGCTCCTTTGGCGAAGACCACTTGACTAATTTAATTCATGTTCAGATATTATACTTTGTTGTAATTATAATTATGCTAACACTAACGCTATTGCCAAGGCAATTGGGTGTTCTTTACAACCTGATGCTAAAGCCTTATTGCTGAAGACAACACTTATGCCATAGAACATGGAGAGGTTGAACTGGTGCCCAACTAGAAGCTTTACTACTATTGACTTGCATTCATGGTGCAGGAAGGTAACTCTGCATGTTACCTTGGAGAAAGGTAATGTCTAAATCATCCGCCAACCAACCCCATGATACACAACAGCAACCTATCTGTAAGACATGCTGGTACAATAGTAGGAAAAATTGTTCTGTGAGTAACCAACCACCTATTTTTATAGAGTTTAAAGCACAATCCATGAGCCAGAACATATTTCTGACACTGCTAAAGAGAAAACCTAATACTATTATTCTGCTAAATAAACATAGGAACAAAACGATTCCTAATGACAAACTTTAGTATTCTTTTATCGGTGCCTCGGTCAATCCATGCTAGAAAAGCTACTTCTTGTACTAGATGGGAATTAACACAAAGACCCATGACTGTACAATGTACAGAGAGTGAGAGACTTTCGAGCACTCAGTCCTGAATGTGATGTCTTTAGCAAACTCCTCCCCTCAAGGCTCAGGGGGTCTATGCATAATAGGAGTAAAAGACTGTAAGAGACAGAGGTGATGAATGACTCTGAGAAAGCAGTGTCTTCAAGACAAAACAGGATATATGTGTGTGTGTGTGTGTGTGTGTGTGTGTGTGTATGTGTGCATTTGTATATGTATATGAATTCACAGAGACTATGGTAGCACATACAAGGCCTTCCCAGGTTCAAGCCAAATAAGGTCCCCAACACTGAGAGGAAGAAGGGGACATGGGGTCCTAACCTCAGTCAAGAAGCTATTTACAGTTGATACTCACAGGCAAAGGGAATATCATTTTTTATTTTCTAATGGAATGTCATTGAGTATATTGACCACACCCCAGGCCAGGCTCCACACCCAGAAGCAGTAGGCTAATATAAATGGAACTCTGGTGCTGTGTTTTGTTGATATTGTTGTGTTTGTTTATCTGCTTCACTTTGTTTTGTTTTGGGATTTTTTCCATTTATTAAAAATAGATTTAAAATAATTTTATATATCCTGATTATGGTTTCCCATCCTCTGCTTCTCCCAGTTCCTTCTTACCTCCCCTCTCGGCCCACTCTCTTTCTGTTTCTCATTAGAAAACAAATGGGATCCTAAGGGATAATGGTTAGCTAACATAAAACATAATTAATAAAACAAAAACTAGTATGCTACAGTTGGAAAAAAATCTGAACAGAAGGCAGAGAGCCCAAGAGGACACAAGAAACAGAGACTCACTCATTCACACACTCGGGAATTTCATACAAAATTCTACTGGAAGCCATAATGCATACAGAAAAGACCTGTGGGTAAAGAGAGAAAAATATATAAAATAATAAGTTTAAAACAAAACAACAACAAAAATGGGGATGAGTCCTACCATGATATTATGAGACAAAGCACCTCCAAAGAAGCCACTGAGTTTGCTTTCTGTTGGTCATCTACTTCTGGGCCTGTGCCCGGCCCTGAGTATTTGTTTCCTCAGTGAGATAATCTTGGAGAAAATGTCATTTTCATTTGCAAATGGTTATCAGTTGGAGATTGCTTCTGGGTTAGGAATGAGGGCATATGTCTCTTTCTTTTAGCTCTAGGGTAGACCCATCTGGTGTAGACCCATCAGGCACTGTGTAGGCCTATGCGTGCTGCCAGGGTCTTTTTGAGCTCACATCATATCAGATGCTGAAGATGTAGCTTTCAACACAAATCAGGGGTTACTAATTTTAAGAAAATTATATCTTAGTTTCAGGAAGCCCATAATAAACATATAAACAAAAAAGTTCTCATATTATAACACCATGATCTGGAAAAAGTGTGTAGTAGCAAAAATCCACGTTAATTGTGGATGAAAAAAGATGACTGTAAGAACGGCAGTTTCTTATAAAACTAAATATGATCTTACCAACTGACCTGTAATCCATGCTCCTTGATATGTAGTTATATGACTAAAAAACTAGGCCTCCACAAAAGCCTAGTTAGGGGTGATTTTAGCAGCTTTGTTTTTTAATTGTCAAGGTTTAGAAATAAGCAAGCTTTTCTATAGGAAAATTGGTGTATGTAAACAGTGAAATATTATTTAGTGGTAAATATTAAACCAAATTGAAAATAGAAAAAACTAAAATGAATATTACAAAATGTCTCACATGAGCAAACTACATTCTTTGTGTATCCTAGTCAATGGCACACACTTTGGTAACAGTTAAAATATTGGTGCCTGGGTGCTGCAGAGGGCTGAAAGGAACACCTAGGTGAAGAACAGGTTATCTATAGAACTGAAAGTATCATGCGTGAAGATGTAAGTGACCCAATGTCACCCACAGAAGGTACACGTAGAGTGAACTGTAGTGCTGGCTATAGACTATGGATGATTATGTATCTGAGAGGCTTATGCCAACAGAAGGATCTCTAAGATGAGGACTGTTGATAATAGAGGAGGCTGTGGACATCAATGATGCTTTCCATTTCTATGTACCATCTACTGGGTTTTAATGTGAACTCCAAACTCTCTAAACTATGAAGTTGATTTCTGGTCAGAAAGATAATGTTTTGTGGGAAATGTTATATTAAAACATTGTGATTCGAGTTATAAGAATGTGCCGTGTTACATAGAATGATCAATGGCCTTTTTTAATGAGAAATTGACTGTTTAGGTACACATATAATGAGAAAATCTATGTGACATTTTTAGGGAAGAAAGTGTAAATGGAGGACATATCTAGAGAAATGTCACGAAGTAGAAAGAACTTATAGTATCCTGTATGATTATTCTGGTGGATGAGGGTGGGAATGACATGACATTATCTCCAAATTAATCTACTATACCAGAAAATATATTTTCTAGAAGAAGGAATGGAGGAGGATCTCTTTCCACCACTTTGAGGTTGTAATAAGTGTTTCTCATCCAATGCTATCTGTAGATCTTCATTTGTTTGATCACTTAGGCAATAAGACAAGATACTGTAGGCATTCTGAGTTTCTTTGTACAGCAAAGAGATGCTTTGGTATATAAGTCTGTAGACAATTTCAACCCGGAACGGTTAGTTTATCAACATGTGGACCAAAAAACAAGGAGACAAATAGTGTTGTTCACTCTATTATGTTATTTGAGGTATTTTCAAGGGAAAAATCGTACCATCAGAAGGTGTCAAATCTTTCAGCAAGTCTGCTGGCAATTGAATTTCTCTCTCTCTTTTTGGACTGTCATTTGAATATTTGGGGAGGTTTGATAAATCATGCTTTCCAGCTGAGCAGGATTTCAAGTTCCTGATGCTTTCTTTTTTTCCACTCCTATTTTGAAGTGTCATAAACTTCTATGAATCAGCCTTACTGAACAGGCAGAAATGTGAAAGCATAGTAGACTCTCAGATGTGTCTATAAAGCTGTCAGCATTGAATGGGGACTCGTAGATGACTTGTGCCCAAGTTAGTCTTCGGAAACAAGAATGTACTATAAAGGGATACGTGACTAGAGAACACTGCAAAAGTCTAGTGCAGCACCTACAGAATCAATAAGTTACTCACAATCTTAATAGAAAGCCTGTGTATCCTATCTTGCCACAATATATGCACTCAAGTTAAACTAATGAATCCTCAAAAAGGAAGTTGAATGAGAAAACATTTTTGTTTCATTTCTGTTGTTGTGATAAAATACCCTGACAGAAACCAGCTTAGGAGAGAATTTACTTTAGCTCAGAATTTAAGGTTACAGTATATTATTGTAGGGGAAATCAAGGCAGAAACTTCAAACAGCTGGTAACGACATCCACTAGCAGACGGGAAAACGTGTGTGTATGCATACTTGCTTTCTTAAGATCAACCCTATTTCTCCCCTCTTACTTCGTTTGAGAACACCTAACTTGGTAACTGTGCTGACAACAGTGGGCTTTGAATATGAGATCAGTTAGCTTAATCCCTGTGATGGTTATTCTTGGTTGTCAACCTGACTACACCTGAAATTAACTAAAACCAAGCACTTAGGAATATCTGTGAGGAAATTTTCTAAATTAAATTATTTAAGTGAGAAGATTTGCTTTTAATGTGGATCTTTTGAGGTGGGAAATATACCTTTCATTCTGATCTTTTGTAGTGAGGCATTCACCAGAGAAGATTGCACAGACATAGGTTTATGCCAAAAAGAAAGTCTTTATTAGCTGGCTAGTGACCGTACTGAGTACTCAGGATCCCAATATAGCACTGAGACATTTTCAGAATAAGCTTTTAAGCACAAAACAACATAACCGACTGTCTATTTTAAGATTCACTATTCTGCCATCAATTTCATCAGAATGAGAATTGAAGACCCAGCCTGTGCTGATAGCAGAGTAGTTAGCCAGGGGACCCAGAGAACAGAGACTAGCATCAATTATTTGATTTCTATCTCTGTTTACTTTTGAATTTTTTCCAACTACAGCAAGACTTCAAAAAACTTACTCTTAATCAATTAGCATAGTAACAACAGGTTGTTTTTTAAAGTTTTTAAAAACTATGACCAATGCTCGACATAGTTTTCTTTATTGCATGAAAAGTAAGTCTGAGCCTCTATAATTTATAACATTTCTGTAAGGGTCTCTAACTGTTTTTATAACTCTAGGTTCTGATTAACCTGTCTGCTTAGTTTGGAAAGCATCAGAAGAGCCAAATTTTGATAAACCATTGGTACATATTCACCAAATAGTCTCAGGGGCTTGATAATTTTGCTGTTATCAAAATGAATTAACCCATGAAATGAATAGCAGGCATCAGCACAAGGAAAAGTGCCTAAGTTAAAGGTTTTACATGTTAGACAAGTTTTAGCTCCTTATAAATCCCCTTCCATCAATTTAGGCTGCCCCAGTCACACTGAATTTGTCAGTCTATGGACTAATAGTCAGGTTAGTCTCTATACCTATGCAGTATGGGGACCAGAGGTCTAAGAATAACCACTATCCAGACTGTTGCATTGTTGTTGTTGGTAGTTTGTTTGTTTTTGTTTTTGTTTTTGGCTAGAAATGATTTACTCTATTCCCAGGGTCCCTTCTGTGCATTGACTTCCCCAGGTTTTTCTATCTTCTAAAGGCCAGAATTTTTGAAGGATTTTTTTTAATTTTTAAGAATGCCTCAATTTTACAACCCTAGTTTTTGCAGTGGAAATTCTCTTGTTTCTGGCAACCACGGGACCCAGCCATAGGACATGTATAGAATTGTAAACTGTGTATTCTTATCTTAAAAGATAAATTCACATATCTTATTTTCCTCTTATACAGTAAGACATTTGAATTCAGCATCAGTAAGTAAAGGTCAGGAAGGAATGTAGGTTGGTGGTTTGTAGTCACACTGGCTAATAACCTTCTCTGTGTCTGTCTTCCTCAGTTTTCTGTCTAGGCCTGAGAATGGTGGGCGTTGGACCATAACCTGTATCATAGCAAGTCTCAGGAGGAGGTAGGAAGACAAAGACTGGAAGGTCCTGGAGACCCAACAAAACCTTAATTTCACTGGATCCATAGTTCTGAGACAGTCCATTTGGCTTCCACTTTTTCTTCTTTTGGTCCAGGGTGTGGTAGATCCATGGAGGTAATACCAGCTTCCTTCACAGTAAAAGTAGTGGAGAGAATCACCCCATAGAGTTCTTTTCAAGTTCATTTTAGTATTCTTTTGGCTAGCTACTTGGCCCAGACAGTGTCATTGGACTGGAACAAGAGAAACTGGTAGTGGACTTGGATGTCAGTTGAATCTCTTGAGCATTCTAATGGATAGCCTTATTGGAGGACTGGCATACCTGCAGTGACTTGAGAAGAACTGTGTAGTCGTTTGAATAGGAATAGGCTCCCATGGCCTCATGTGTTTAAATATTTGCCTATAGGGAGTGGCACTACTAGCGGTGTGGCCTCATTGGAGGAAAGTATGTCAATGTAGAGGTCGGCTTTGAAGTCTCATATACTTTAGCTATGTTCAATGTGACATATACAGTCCCCTACTGCTCCCTGTGGGTCAAGATGTAGAACTGTCAGACCCTTCCCCAGCACCATGTCTACCTGCATGCCACCATGTTTTCTGCTATGACGATAATGGACTAAACCTCTGAAAGTGTAAACCTGACCCAATTAAAATTTTTTATAAAAGTTGCCACAGTCATGGTGTCTCTTCACAGCAATAGAAATCCTAACTAAGAAGCAAGGCTAGAGATTTCTGCTAACTTCTGGTCTTGGAGCCTGGGAATCAGTGGTCTTTCAAGCATAATCTCAAGCAAAGAAGGTCTATCCATGCTTTGCTGCAATTAACGAGTGTTTTATTGGAATCTTTTCTTTTTCTTTACTTTTTCTTTCCCCTTCCTTCCTTTCTTCTTTCTTTCTTCCTTTCTTTCTTTCTTTCTTTCTTTCTTTCTTTCTTTCTTTCTTTCTTTCTTTCTTTCTTTCTTTCTTTTCTTCCTTCTTTCCTCCCTCCCTCCTTTCTTTCTTTCTTTCTTTCTTTCTTTCTTTCTTTCTTTCTTTCTTTCTTTCTTTCTTTCATTCCTTGCTTCCTTCTTTCCTCCCTCCCTCCCTCCCTCCCTCCCTTCCTCCCTTCCTTCTTTCTTTTCTTTCTTTTTCCGTCTTGAGACAGGGTCTCTCTACATAGTTCTGGCTGTCCTGGAGCAGGCTGGCTTCAAACTTACAGAGATCTGCCTGCCATTGTCTCTTGAGTGCTTGGATTAAAGGCATGTGCCACCACTGCCTGGCAATATATCACTTTAAAAAATACTTTACCCTTTTTTAAAAAAATATTTGATTTGTTTTATATGTATTAATGCTTTGCCTGTATGTATGTATGTATGTATGTATGTATGTATGTA
>NW_021604736.1:3606364-3623107 GCF_004785775.1 Grammomys surdaster | reverse complement strand
CCCCCTTCCTTCCTTCCTTCCTTCCTTCCTTCCTTCCTTCCTTCCTTCCTTCCTTCCTTTTTTCTTCTCATGTGCTGCTTATACTTTTTACCTGGCCAGAAATCTGAGGTCTATATGCACAATGAAGTTTTCAATCCATGTCTAAATAAATCTTCAATTATTACTTGAGCGGGCTTTAGCTATGAAAACCAGGCATTGTCAAACGACATTGCTTGTAGGAGGCCAAATCAGGGGACCAGTTCCTCAGAGAGCATTGTAAGCTACTATGTGAGCAGTTTTAATCTGAGGGATGAACACTTTACCCACCCAGAAAAGGCATCTATAAAATCTATCAAGTATTTTTATCTTCCCCAGCAGGCAGCATCTTGGTGAAGTGAATTTTAGAGTTTGCTGGGGTGTTGATCTCTCAGTTAGACCCCTTTCTGGGTAAGTAATCTGTTTTGGATTCACTTGAGCACAGACTTGGCATCTGGCTGAGACATCCCATGCTAGGCTGTCCACACTTGGTTGAACACACTTTGGTCTGTGCAACTCAGAAAGTTTTGTGGACTTTGGATGATTAGCCTGATGAAAGTTAGTTACCAGAGTCTGGTCAGTTGTTTCTGGAAGAATGACCATTCTCTCTAGTATTCTCCATCAATTTGTGGTTTTTAGTTGTCCATGTTTTGTTTACCATAGAGCCTGAGGCAGCCTTAGGTCATGGCTTGTTATTAAAATATTAATAGTACTCACTGGTCTTAGGGCCTTTTGTCAGGCAACCAGGTCAGCAATATGTAGGGGAAGCCAAGTAGCCTCTAGGAAGGCCAAGCTATTTTTTTAATGTCCTTCCTCCCCCACCTTGGGGGAAAGATTTATAGATCATACAGTGGACATGGCCAGTGGTAAAAGCATACCAACTGATGATTTGGGTATACGGTGGTGGACTTTCTTTTTCGACATCTGAAAATCTAGGTCAGATCAATCTGTCTACTCTCTGGGCTGAAGTAGCAGCCTTAGGCCCAAATCAGCACAGTTAAATGTAAGTACTACAGCTCCCATGTACCTGGTTTCATCTTTCATCTCATGATAGTCATAAACAAGCACTCGTGTCATTAGCCAATCTCATGCAGTGGGTTTCTCAAACTGGACTGAGGAGTGAGCCGTGAATAGGTCTAGTATGGGGTCATACAGACATTAGTCAGACAGCATTTTGGTGCTCCTCAGAGAAGGGCCTCAAAAGTGCCATAAGGGGCTGAATATAAGATCTTGATCCAGAGTTAAATTCTTTGCTTTTTTTTTTTCATTAAACTAGCAATATCCACAGCTCTTAGACAGTTGGGTTATCCTGTGGCTTCAGGGTCCAATCATCACAGGGTATGTCCATGACTACAAATGGGTTAAACCCTCCTTTGTCTGGAAATTCTAGGGTTGGAGTGGGAATCAGAACTATTTGTAAAGCCTTAAATGCTGTTTGTTTAGTACTGGTCCAGATTAGGAGCTGGTGTATAGAGGCCTTGCTATTTCTACAAACTCTGATATCCAGAGGCAGCAATACCGAAACACACCTAGGAACTCTTGAACCTTTCTCCTAGTCTTTGTATTTAGGATCTGAAGGATGGCAGCAGTCCTATTCTGACTAAGGATCCTTTTGTTTCCCTTTAGCTAGTAGTATAGTAAAAAGTTAAGAGTTTCTTAGCCAACATGTTGTATGTAGCCCAAGGTCTGTAACTCTTTCAGCAATTTCTCACTGGCCCTTTTAATATTTATTTTCCCAGGAAACCTCTGACAGAAGGGCATAAATTCTGCATTTAGCATCTTTAAATCCTGGGGCAATCTAGTCCAGGTATGGTGCCCAAAGTAATCTCCCACTGGGTTCATCCATTTGAAAGTAAAGAAGGGTTTACTCATTTCTGCCAATGGGAGGCTGAAGAATGCATCTCTCATATCTAAGACAGTGAACACTTGCTTCTCTGGAAGACTCATGAGATCAGAGGTCCCAGGTTCCCTCATAGGCAGAAGACTTATTCCATGGTGACTGGTAGAGTACCAGGATACCTGTCTCTTCAAGACAGGGAATACAGACTGACTTTTCCTTTTGTTTTTAGAGTCAATGGGTATTGTTATATTTGGACAGCAGTAGCTAGACTATTTAGTTGAAAAATTTTAGGAACTTGGCATTAGATCTGTCCTGGGATTTTGTTTTTTTTTTCCCCCTGACATAGGGTGAGGCACCAAAATTTTCTGAGTATCTTTAATTTAACTGTATCTCATCATCATAGAAAGTGATGATGGCTTTCAGATTATGCAAAAGGCCTTGTCTCAATCAGCTCTCTATTGTTAAACACCCTTTAAACTACCTCAGACATTCATAATTTTTTTAAATTTCTGAGGCCTACTGGGTACAAAGGAAATCTTTTTAGTAGCTGTCTAAAGTTGTTTAAAGTTCCCATAGTCAGTATTGAACAGAAGGGAAAATCTGTTCTGCCCAAGCTGTTTGTGTTGTCTGGCAATCTGGCTGTGATCCCCCTGCCCAGCCCAGGGGCATTTTTACAAACTTTTTTTTTTTTTTCAGAGAATGGTAGATTTTGTGTATCATTGATTTAAAAGGTGATACAAATCAAGAAAGAAAAAGATGTGGAACTTGCTCTTTTCCTTTGGGCTCAGCCCAGGGAAACTTTCCCCCATTCCCTGCTTAGAGTAAGAAATAAGCAGAACAGTGGGGCTGCTTACCTGAGAAAATATTTTCCCCTCCTTATGTGAATCGCACTTAGATGGCAGGGGACTCCAGATCAGAAGCCTGGCCTCTCTCCTCCCAACCTCCACAAGGGACCAACTACAAATGCTTCTGTGTCTGCTCACAAGGTAGGACAGGTGAAGGTTTGTTTTTGTCTTTTTGTTTTTGTTTGCTTGTTCATGTTTTGATTTTTCTCTATAGAATGTTTTCAACCAGCTTAACTTTAATTATTTCAAGATTTTCTTCTTGCTGCATAATGTAACTTTTGTATGATGGACAGTCTCTAGAGGCATATACTTATGTTCAAATTAGTTCAAATTGCCTTTTCAGATTTCTCAGAAAATATCCACATATAAGTGAACCTATAGGTGGCTTCATGTAGAAATCACAATTGAAAAATTAAGTTTAAATTTCAAAACTTTATTTATAATTCATAAATAAGAAAATGTAATGTGAACTTTCGTAGTATAATGTGAATTTTAGTGATGCAGACAGTTTGTGATGAATCAGGTTAATAAACAAACACTGTACCTCACATATATATCATGTCTTAAAATGAAGACAAAATCACTTACAATATACTCGGTAACTGGACTTCCGGTTTGGGCCCGAGCATAGAGTAGGTCGCAGGCGGCAGCTCCGTACTCAACCCCAGAAAACCGAGAGAAACAGGGACTCCCAGGAGCTTGAACTCACGCAGCATCCCAGGTAAGGTAAAAGCAACACTCTCCCCAAACAAGGAGCAACCGGGACCCACTGGGACCCAGGAATTCGCTCCTGGCCCGGGGCGGGCTCCATCCGGTTTGGGCCCGAGCACTCACAGATCCCGGGAGGCAGCTCTGCACCCAATCTCGCAGATTCCAGAGGAAGCGGGGCTCGCAGGACCTCTGTACCAAGCAAGGTCTTGGGCTAGGAGGTGGCAGTGCTTGCCCCCAAACAGGGTGCAGCTAGGACCCACTGGGACCCAGGAATTCGCTCCTGGCCCGGGGCGGGCTCCATCCGGTCTGGGCCCGAGCACTCACAGATCCCGGGAGGCAGCTCTGCACCCAATCTCGCAGAATCAAGAGGAAGCGGGGCTCACAGGACCTCTGTGCCAAGCAATTTCTTAGGCTAGGAGGTGGCAGGTCTTGCCTCCAATCAGGGAGCAACTGGGACCCACTGGGACCCACTGGGACTCACTGAGACCCAGGAATCCTCTCCTGACCCGGAGCCCAGGCACCTTCCGGTTTCCACCTGAACACTGAGCACATCTTGGGCCTCAGCTCTAACTCAAGCAGCAAAACTCATCCCAAACAGTTCTGACACAACCTAGATAATAGGAAAGACAGGCCCCAGTCAGAGACAGCACTGATAGCACAAAGGCGATCCAGATGGCGAAAGGCAAGCGCAAGAACACAAGCACCAGCAACCCAAGGTACTTGCCAGTATCAGAACCTAGTTCTCCCACATTAGAAAGTCCTGAACTCCCCATATCACCAGGAAAACAAGAACCAGATCTAAAATCACTTCTAATGATGATGCTAGAGGACTTCAAGAAAGAAGTAAATAACACTATCAAAAAACTTGAGGAGAACACAGGAAAACAGGATGAAGTCCTTAAAGAAACACAAAAATCCTTTAAAGAATTACAAGAAAACACAAACAAACAGATGAAGGAATTGAACAAAACCATCCAGGACATAAAAATGGAAGTGGAAACAATAAAGAAAGCACAAAGGGAGACTATCCTGGAGATAGAAAACCTAAGAAAGAAATCAGGAGTCATAGACACAAGCATCACCAACAGAATACAAGAAATAGAAGAAAGAATCTCAGGTGCAGAAGATACCTTAGAAAATATCGACACAACTATCAAAGAAAATGCAAAATGCAAAAAGTTGTTATCTCAAAATATCCAGGAAATCCAGGACACAATGAGAAGACCAAACCTAAGGATAATAGGTATAGATGAGAGTGAAGATTCCCAACTTAAAGGGCCAGTAAATATCTTCAACAAAATTATTGAGGAAAACTTCCCTAACCTAAGGAATGAGATGCCCATAATCACACAAGAAGCCTACAGAACGCCAAACAGACTAGATCAAAAAAGAAACACCTCCCGTCACATAATAATCAAGACACAAAATGTACAAAACAAAGAAAGAATTTTAAAAGCAGTTAGGGAAAAAGGCCAAATAACATATAAAGGCAAACCTATCAGAATTACACCTGACTTCTCACCAGATACTATAAAAGCCAGAAGATCCTGGACAAATATCATACAAACCCTAAGAGAACATAAATGCCAGCCCAAGCTACTTTACCCAGCAAAACTCTCAATTACCATAGATGGAGAAACTAAGATATTCCATGACAAAACTGAATTTGCACAGTATCTTCCCACAAATCCAGCTCTACAAAGGATAATAGCAGGAAAGATCCAATACAAGGAGGGCAATCATACCCTAGAAAGAGCAAGAAAATAATCCTTTTCCATCAAACCCAAAAGAAGATAACCACACAAACGATGTCTCCATTATTAGCAAAAATGACAGGAAGCAAGAACACCCTCTCCTTAATATCTCTTAACATCAATGGACTCAATTCCCCAATAAAAAGGCATAGGCTAACGGACTGGATACGCAAACAGGACCCAGCTTTTTGCTGCTTACAGGAAACCCACCTCAGTGACAAAGACAGACACTACCTTAGAGTAAAAGGTTGGAAAACAATTTTTCAAGCAAATGGTCCTAAGAAACAAGCGGGAGTAGCCATCCTAATATCGAATAAAATCGACTTTCAACTTAAAACTATCAAAAAGGATAAGGAAGGGCATTTCATACTTGTCAAAGGAAAAGTCAACCAACATGAACTCTCAATTCTGAATATCTATGCACCAAATACAAGAGCGTCGACTTACATAAAAGAAACCTTACTAAAGCTCAAAACACACATTGCACCTCACATAATAATAGTGGGAGACTTCAACACCCCACTCTCAGCAATGGATAAATCATGGAAACAGAAACTAAATAGAGATACAGTAAAACTCACAGAAGTTATGAACCAAATGGACTTAACAGATATCTATAGAACATTTCACCCTAAAGCAAAAGAATATACCTTTTTCTCAGCACCTCATGGTACCTTCTCCAAAATAGACCATATAATTGGGCACAAGACAGGCCTCAACAGATATAAGAAAATTGAAATAAGTCCCTGCATCCTGTCAGATCACCATGGTCTAAGGCTGGTCTTCAAAAATGACAAAGAGAATGGAAAGCCCACATTCATATGGAAATTGAACAACACCCTACTCCTTGATAATCAGGTAAGGGAAGAAATAAAGAAGGAAATTAAAAACTTTTTAGAATTTAATGAAAATGATGACACATCATACCAAAATCTATGGGATACAATGAAAGCAGTGCTAAGAGGAAAATTCATAGCTCTAAGTGCCTACAAAAAGAAACTGGAGGGAGCATACACTAACAGCGTGACAGAGCACCTGAAAGACCTAGAACAAAAAGAAGCTAATACACCCAAGAGGAGTAGAAGGCAGGAAATAATCAAACTCAGGGCTGAAATCAACCAAATAGAAACAAAAAGAACTATCCAAAGAATCAATAAAACTAGGAGCTGGTTCTTTGAGAAAATCAACAAGATAGATAAACCCTTAGCTAGACTAATCAGAGGGCAGAGAGACAGTATCCAAATTAATAAAATCAGAAATGAAAAGGGTGACATAACAACAGAAACTGAGGAAATTAAAAAAATCATCAGATCCTACTACAAAAGCCTATATTCAACAAAATTGGAAAATTTGGATGAAATGGACAATTTCCTAGACAAATACCAGTTACCAATGTTAAATCAGGACCAGATAAACCATCTAAACAATCCCATAACCCCAAAAGAAATAGAAGCAGCCATTAAAAGTCTCCCTACAAAGAAAAGCCCGGGACCAGACGGTTTTAGTGCAGAATTCTATCAGACCTTCAAGGAAGACCTAATTCCAATTCTTTTTAAACTATTCCACAAAATAGAAACAGAAGGTACATTACCCAACTCATTCTTTGAAGCCACAATTACACTCATACCTAAGCCACACAAAGACCCAACAAAGAAAGAGAACTTCAGGCCGATCTCTCTTATGAACATTGATGCAAAATTACTCAATAAAATTCTAGCGAACCGAATCCAAGAACACATCAAAACAATTATCCATCATGATCAAGTTGGCTTCATCCCAGGAATGCAGGGTTGGTTCAATATTCAGAAATCCATCAATGTAATCCATTATATAAACAAACTCAAAGAAAAAAACCACATGATCATCTCACTAGATGCTGAGAAAGCATTTGACAAAATTCAACACCCCTTCATGATAAAAGTCTTGGAAAGGTCAGGAATTCAAGGTCCATACCTAAACATAGTAAAAGCAATATACAGCAAACCAGTAGCCAGCATTAAACTAAATGGAGAGAAACTTGAAGCAATCCCACTAAGATCAGGGACTAGGCAAGGCTGCCCACTCTCCCCCTACTTATTTAATATAGTATTGGAAGTCCTAGCCAGAGCAATTAGGCAACACAAGGAGGTCAAAGGGATACAAATTGGAAAGGAAGAAGTCAAAATCTCACTATTTGCAGATGATATGATAGTGTACTTAAGTGACCCCAAAACTTCCACCAGAGAACTCCTAAACCTGATAAACAACTTTAGCAAAGTGGCTGGATATAAAATTAACTCAAGCAAATCAGTAGCCTTCCTCTACTCAAAAGATAAACTGGCTGAGAAAGAAATTATGGAAATGACACCCTTCAAAATAGTCACAGATAATATAAAATACCTAGGTGTGAACCTAACCAAGCAAGTAAAAGACCTGTATGACAAGAACTTCATTCCCCTGAAGAAAGAAATCGAAGCAGATCTTAGAAGATGGAAAGATCTCCCATGCTCATGGATTGGAAGGATTAATATAGTAAAAATGGCTATTTTGCCAAAAGCCATCTACAGATTTAATGCAATCCCCATCAAAATTCCCACTCAATTCTTCTCAGAGATAGAAAGAGCAATCTTAAAATTTATTTGGAATAACAAAAAACCCAGGATTGCGAAAACTACTCTCAGCAATAAAAGAACTTCTGGAGGAATCACCATCCCTGACTTCAAGCTGTACTACAAAGCGATAGTGATAAAAACTGCATGGTATTGGAACAGAGACAGGCAGGAGGATCAGTGGAATAGAATAGGAGACCCAGAAATGAACCCCCATACCTATGGTCACTTGATCTTTGACAAAGGGGCTAAAACCATCGAATGGAAAAAAGATAGCATTTTCAACAAATGGTGCTGGTCCAACTGGTTGTCAGCATGTAGAAAAAAGCAAATTGATCCATACTTATCTCCTTGTACAAAGCTCAATTCCAAATGGATTAAGGACCTCCACCTAAAACCAGCCACACTGAAACTAATAGAAGAGAAACTGGGAAAAAGCCTGGAATACATAGGCACAGGGAAAAAGTTCCTGAACAGAACACCAATGGCCTGTGCTCTAAGAACAAAAATTGACAAATGGGACCTCATAAAGCTGCAAAGCTTCTGTAAAGCAAAGGACACAGTCAATAGGACAGAGCGGCAACCAACAGATTGGGAAAAGATCTTCACCGACCCTACATCTGATAAAGGGCTAATATCCAAGGTATACAAAGAACTGAAGAAATTAGACTCTAGACAATCAAAGAACCCTATTAAAAAATGGAGCACAGAGCTGAACAAAGAATTCTCAACTGAGGAAGTTCGAATGGTTGAGAAGCACCTAAAGAAGTGTTCAGGATCACTAGTCATCAGGGAAATGCAAATGAAAACAACACTGAGATTCCACCTTACACCAGTCAGAATGGCTAAGATCAAAAACACAGGTGACAGCACATGTTGGCGAGGATGTGGAGAAAGAGGAACACTCCTCCACTGTTGGTGGGATTGTAAACTGGTACAACCACTATGGAAGGCAGTATGGCGATATTTCAGAAAACTGAACATAGTGTTACCTGGGGACCCAGCTATACCACTCCTGGGCATATACCCAAAAGAAGTTTCACCATACAACAGGGACACATGCTCCACCATGTTCATAGCAGCCTTATTTATAATAGCCAGAAGTTGGAAAGAACCCAGATGCCCTTCGACAGAAGAATGGATGCAGAAAATGTGGTACATTTATACAATGGAATACTACTCAGCTATTAAGAACAATCAGTTCACAAAATTCCTAGGCAAATGGATGGAGCTGGAAAATATCATCTTGAGTGAGATGACCCAATCTCAAAAGAACATACTTGGTATGCACTCATTGATAAGTGGATATTAGACCAAAAGCTCACAATGTCTAAGAACCTACATACAGACCACATAAAACTCACATAGAAGAAGGAAGACCAAAGTATGAATTCGTTGGTCCTTTCTAGAAGGAGTATCAAAAGTTTCAACCAGAACTCCCAAAGTCTAAACCAGAGAACACAAAGGGAGGGACTCACACACCTGTATAGGGAATTGAGGGTGTCCTTGTTAGACTTCAGTGAAAGTGGAGGGCCAAGGTCCCCGAAAGTTTGGATTCCCTACTGTGTGGGAATTCGAGAGCAGGGAGATGGGACTGGGAGGATGTTTGGAGCACACCATCACAAAAATTAGGAGGAGTGGGTATGGGATAAAGGATCTTGGGGGAGAATGAGAAAGGAGATAACATTGAAAGGTAAATACGTATAATACCCAATAAAAAACCCACACAGATAAAGGATTTTTTTAAAGAAGGGAGCTTACTTATCTTAAATTAATTTCAAAAGTTTCTAGGAGTTGCAAATTGGCTAAGATCCTATTTTAAGCTCTCCACAAAAGAACTTAAATCTCTGATCAATATTCTCAAGAGAGAGGTAAACCCTAACTTCCTCAACAGTTAATTGACAGAAGAGAGGTAATCTCACAAAAAGTAGAAAAAGCTATTTCCAATCGATATATCATATAGTCTGATTAATTGTCAGTGGTGCTATAAAAGTCCTTTGACAAAAGATTATAAATATAGATTTATATATCCTTAAATAAGGTCTTCATGACTCTCTGAGTGTAGAAGGAGCAACTGTTGGCGCTTCAGCCCTGATTTTACAAGAACTCTGAAAAATTGGCTTTAAAAATAAAAGAGGGGGAACGGTACCCCCTCAGAAGGAGCCCCCCTGAAATACTCTCCATCATGCCTTGTTCACTTTTCTCTCTCTTAAGCTGAAAGCTCATGGCAAATCTCATGCTGACCATGTTGGTGACCTCGGGCACCACCAAGACCAACAAAACTTTGCCACAGATATGGGGAAGGACCCTCATACCCGTAAAGGGAATGCCCCAGACCCAGTTCCCTTATGGAGCCGAGGACTGATATGCCTGTCCAATACCACAGAAGGCACAGCTAACCGGCTACCATAAATATTAATGAAAAAAAATAGATACACTCACAAAGCCAGGCCCAACCATAAATACGATGAATAATAATTTACATCCAGGGAAGAGAAATCTCCCTGAGAATCCCCTTCTTTTTTCTTTCCAGGCCTGCCATTAGAAGTTCTAATCCAGATGGGCCAGAAGTCAGGATCCTCGCCCTTACCCTCACCCCCTACCTTTTCCCAGCTGCACAAGGTTCCCTGAAGCTTGGCAACTGCAAGATCCTGCTTGGAAACTGCAGATAGACTCAAAGCAGTGTACCATATCATCTGAAGAATAGCAAGGAGACCATAACTCAAGCAGTGTACCATATCTTCTGAAGAATAGCAGGTTGCAGTCCTCCTCGCCCCCACGAATAACCAGGACCCGCCAGTCGGGTCAAGTGGCACCCAGACGTGGGGCTCGAGGAACGGACCCATCCGGACGGACCCTCATTTAGAGGATGTGCGCACGACATCAAGATTGAGTGAGACAGAGATCAAAACCCGCGACCTGTCATCCACGGAACCAGGTTGATGCTGCCATCAAGAAGACGGTTGAAGTTCATTACCATCAGCCGAAAATTGAAGAGGATCCAGAAGTGACTCTGCAGGAGACTGACACAGCTGCCAGCTCCCCTGCCTCCCCCCTACGGTCGACCGCTAGACTTCCACGCCCTCCAGAAGGGTTCCTGGTATGCCTGGCTTTGCCCCCGTTTCTCTCGATAGAGAGCTTGGCCTCTTGATCACCACAACAAAAATTGGCTTTTTCCTAAACCAAGGCCGCCCTTGATATGGCCGCTAACATTGGGGAGCCTTCCTTTATGACAATATTACACCCCAAACTGACAAATGGTTGGTAAATTGAACATTTACAAGGGACTAGGATGGCTGTGAGTTAGCCCAATGACGGGATTATTGTAGGTCCACTTCCCAGGGGCCCACCCAATGCAGCCGAAAAGGAGTGCGTGGTGCTGGGAGTGGGTGCAGCCTACATGGCCTAAGACAGGGCCCTCACCCTCCTTTCACCCACATCGGAGTCCCTTGACGTTGCCCATCGTCGACAGCCTAAAACCTTCGACCATCGATGTGACTCGTCTCACATCAGTGTTTTGGGGTTGTGAACTTGTCTAAGACCCCCCATAATTAGACATCCAAATTCAAAATTCACATAGTTGGGATTGATCATAAGATGCCTTCTCTAACTAAACAGAGAAGGGGGAGATGCCAGAAGCCAGGACCATCGCCCTTACCCTCACCCCCTACCTTTCCCCACCTGCACAATGTCCTCTGAAGCTTGGCAACTGCAAGATCCTGCTTAGCAACTGCAGATAGACTCAAAGCAGTGTACCATATCATCTTAAGAATAGCAGGGAGACCATAACTCAAGCAGTGTACCATATCTTCTGAAGAACAGCAGGTAGATCATAATTCAAGGCAGTGTACCGTATAGACCATGACATGTTTCAAGGCACAGGCCAAGAAGATTTTGTACTTTTCCACCATCTGGCCCCTCTTACCCCCTCCCCTTGTGAAACATGCTATAAAAAAAGCATTTCATGTTCAAAAATAAATAAATTATTAAAAAAAATATACTCGGTAACTTTGAAATGTTAATCTAATGAGTTTTGGGGGATTTTATTAATTTTTATTTTATGTGTATGGGTGTTTTGCCTGTGTATATGTCTGTTCACCACATGCATGCAGTGGTTGCAGAGACCAGAAGAAAGAGGTACTTTGGACTGGAGTTATAAATGGTTGTAAGCTTCTGTGTGGGTACTGGTAACTGAATCTTGGTCTTCTGAGACAGTCTTCAGTGCTCTTACCTGCTGGGCCATCTCTCCAGCCCTCTGGTGATTAGTTATTGTCATTGGCACTTCATGTAACAGGTCATTAAATCCTCTCTTCATTTCTAATTGAAATTTCATGTCCCTTTGCCCAGCTGTGCCTTTCCCCTTTACCACCAGTGTCAGGCTCTGGTGGGCATAATTCTATTCTTCATTTCTACTACTTTTTATAAGTCAGAGTGAAGTGAAACTCTCAAACCAATTTTGTTTAGCAAGAGGGCAGGGATGACTGCTCAATTTTTCTTCTTTTTGGTGAGGAGGCCTATCTCATTGACACCATTACTTTCCTTTTAAACACCAAAACTCAATTGCTTTGTCTTTCCAATGTGGATGGAAGATCAAGGTTCTTCTGGAATCTTCCATGTCTTTAGTACCAGATTAGGACCACCAAGGCATCCAGCATTGCAGACTGAGCTTGGTACTCAGCTCTCCTGTGGGGAGATCATTATTAGACTGCCCCACCCTATTACAGTGTTAGTCAGGCTAACAAACCCATTTATAATAATAAAAAAGTCTTTAATAATCTTTTTAGATTAGTTTGCAATATTATTAGTTATTTTTACTTTCCCCCTTTTAATTATTGCTATGGTTTTTAGATTAACTTTTTCAACTTTCAAAAGCATTTCACTGTAGTGTTGAATCAGAGTGGGCAGCAATAGGGTGGTCAGGGCATGCTGAGAAATTGAGAACAGTGAGAGCTTTGATTTCTAGCAGTCAGTCTACATGAGATAATACATCACACAGTAAAATTCATTGTTGTTTGTAGATATCATAAAATATCAGCTTTAGAATAATACCTGAATGGCTTATACTTTTCCCCCAAGGAACTGCTCCTCTCCCCTGACACGATCCTTTCCTATTGTAGGAATGGGATCACAAGGTCCACAACTCTTCATTCTCATGTCATTTATTAGACATCGAATGGTATTTAGTCAATGCTCCTGACAGAAGCTGAGAACACAGCAGTGTGTGTAACAAATACTCACCACCCTGCTCTCTTGAGGATCTTACCTTTTATGTAGAGAGTAAAACATAAGAAGAAATAATTGGAGAAACATAGAATTCATCTCACTGTATCTTCTCGCATTGAGGAGTGGTCTGAAGTGTGGTGCATCACCCATTTGCATGATATTGGACTCAATAGCACCAATACACCCAAGAATGCCTCAAATTAATCAAATCCTCATCATAATCCAAAAAAAGGACCATGGAAAGAGAAAAGTCTTTCCATTTTGACCTTGGCACAAGACTTCTCTGCATTTATTTCCAGCTTAATACTTTCCCCCAGGTTTGTTTACATTTGACTCTGTATCTATCTCTTATTTTGTTCTGATAATCCATTAACGTAGAAGTAGCTTTTATAAAGCAGTAGTGACTTTTCCATTATTGACTATCTGTTTCAAAGTCATTTAATCTTCTGAGCAGAATTTGTTGTGTGAAGCTTTATGCAGCCAAAAATAATTTATTTGCAAATGTAGCAATGGCACACAATCAGCCAAACGAGATTGAGTTTTTTCCTCCAGATGATATTTTACTGAAAGTTTAAATGTGTCTGGTTTATGTTTCATTAGAATTTGAATAGGTATATGCAGCTCTTCAAAATGTTCTCTGATAGTGAAATAGTGTTTGGAAAATAGTAACCTATAAGTACAACTCCTTTCTGAATACCATCATAGATGAATGTATTGCTCAACTCAAATATTATTTGGAAGGTGGCACTGTTTAAATGAAAGAATGTAATTTAAATTAAAATTATTGTACCATGTACTAAAGAAGGAATTTATTTGGCCAATGCATTTCTACGTGTTATGACATATGTATGATCTTCACACATTATTAAGAATCTCTTTTCAGTCTGTTCTAATAATACTTTTCAGAAATGTTATAAAAACATTAAGAGCATAAGGAATCTTTTTTTTTTCAATGATCACTGAGAGAATACTTTCTGTAACAACACTTGCATAATTATCCTAGATGATACTTAAAGTGCTTCCTGAAAGTGATTCATAAGACTTGAGAGTCTGACTGTTTGGAATGACTGCTCCCTCAGTACCTGTCAGGAGAGCTTCTTTTATCTTACTTGTGTGAATAGAGGATAGAGGGTGTCACAATAAAACTAGCACAGCAAAACAAACCAAAGCAGAACAGAACAAAACATAACAAAACAAAAACCCCAAGCCAAAAACCCCAAGCAACCAATCAAACAAAAAACAAAATAACAACACTGCCACCAACAAAACTGCAAGACCACCACCACAACAACAAAACAGAAGCAAGATCTCTGGTTAGATGCCAGTACACTTGTGGGGTCTGTTGGGCTTGAGTTATATGGTTCTCAGAATCCACCTTTCCTCCCTCCCTCCCTCCCTCCCACCCTCCCTCACTCCCTCCCTCCCTTCCCTCCCTCCCTTCCTTCCTTTCTTTCTTCCTATTATCCATATGTATTAATGATAGCCATCTATCAATGTTTTCACACAATTACATTCACTTTTGTTGTATGATGATGATCTGCTTGGATTGAGCTTGTCATGTAATATTCTCTGGTTCTTGTGATCATCAAGTGCAAGAACAGCCAAGAATCTAGGTGCTATTTATTTCTAAAAAATGAACTGGGTTCTAAGGAGGAGGGGAGAAGACCACATCCATTGTTTACTGTCTCATTACCTAAAAGACTGAGGAAAAACAAATCGATTGCTTGCTTTCTTCCTTTAAGTATCCTTCTATGAAATAAACACAGTGGTCTTTCTTCCTCTGTCTTTCCTGGTGTTGCACAAGATTTAAGTAAGTTCATCACATGACTGCTTTTCTTCCCTTGTTCCTGTGTTTGACAGCAATCATGTTCTATTTTATATCCTGCTACTCATTAATTTATTTAGAAAAATGATTCAGTATATATTGCATACTGAATACCATGATATGCCCTAAAGATTGCCAAAGTTTAAACCTAGAATCTCATTTTCATTAATTTAGAATAAAAGGATGAGACAGTGTATCATGACTTCAACAGAACAAGGCATGACAGTGGCCTGAATATGACTATATCCAAACACACAGCAAAAAGGCTTGTCTTTATCTGGAGATGTTTATGAAGGTATTTCCATGTATGCATAATGAATCTCAAAGATGATCTCCTAGTCTCTCCCTCCAAAAACTCCTCTTTTTTAAATTATTATTTTAATTAACATATGTTTTTATGTATAGTCGTCGTATTACTTTGTTCTCATTGGTTTCACATTCAACTTCCTCATTTCTCTACCTGTTTGTTGCCTCCCTAAAGTTGTTCCGATTCTACTTTCCTAGTAATTATGCATATTTGAATTATGTAAACTCATATTATATACGAATTACATATGTAAATTTAAAACTAGATTCTCCATATGAGGGAAAGTATGAGCTCTTGTTTAAGTCTGGCCCTTTCTGATTAATGTGATAGCTTCTAGTTCCAGCCATCTTTACAAAAATGATCTGATCTCATTGTTCTCTAGAGATAAATGAAGCTTCCTTGTGTATTTGTATCAAGCCTTCCTGATCCAGTCATCTGCGCAGGTTCCATATCTCAGATAGCATGAACAGTGCAATGATCAACTACACTGAACAGAAATTCTTGCTAGAATGACTTAGATTCTTTGGAGTGTCTTTACATGGGTGGTATAGCTGGGTCTTTCAATAGTTCCACTAAATCAGCATTTCAAAGTATTATCTTGATTAAGAAGTAGTCTATAACTTGACTTTCTTTCCTCCATACTACACGTGTTTATTAGGACAACAATATGTAAACTTAAACATATCTGACACCATCACTTGCAGATTGTACGTTTCAGTGAGGAAAGTATACTGTATCACATCCATACACTTAAAATTATGACCATGAATGAGATTTCAAGATACTCTGAGTTTTCACAATGGAATAATGGAACTTTCTGCAAAACAAACTTTCAACTGAAATCTATTATCTGCCTTGGAAATTTCCAGATAAAAAGTATTGCTTTCCAGATGGAGTTGAGGCTCCAGTGAGAGAACTAGGAGAAGGTGGTTTAAACCAGAATTCAGAGAGAACACAGTGTGGCTTAGAAAGAAGCCATTGCAGATCTAGGCCAGGAGAAACCTTGTGGGTCAAAGGCAATGGTGGACAAAAAAGAGAAGTTGAAAGCTGTAATATATGAGCACAGGACCTCTGGTCTGCATTTTAAAACTTGCCCTCTACTCATTTTGCACAGATTTCATCCCAACAAAAATTCCACTCGGGTCCGTGTACTAGAATATTTATTGTTCCCAGTGGAACACTGGGTGTGAGTTCTATACTTTAGGACTGATATAGCCTACTGAGGCCCATGATGTCAAGGGTTTTGTTCAAATTCTGGCACAGTGGAAAGGTGCTGGAAAGTCAGAATTGAGGTCAAGTTGGAAGTCCTCTGAGGATTATCCAGCTACCTTGTAAGGGATGATGGGACTCTGCTCCTTCCTTTTGTATTTGCTACCTTGTGGTGACAGGGACAAATCTTCTTTAGACACTTGTTTAGGCACAGCTGAGGCCTGCAAAGTGGCAATACAAAAGGAAACTTTGTTTTTCATAAATCGGTTTATTCTGGGTATTTGTTGTGGTTTTGGGAAGCTGAGTAGCATAATAAATTTAAGTGAGAAAGACAAAATAGAGTGAAAGGGAGGGAGAGAGGAAAGGAGGGAGTGAGGGAGAGAGAGAGAGAGAGAGAGAGAGAGAGAGAGAGAGAGAGAGAGAGAG
>NW_021604736.1:3543026-3606354 GCF_004785775.1 Grammomys surdaster | reverse complement strand
GAGAGAGAGAGAGAGAGAGAGAGAGAGAGAGAGAGAGAGAGAGAGAGTCAGAGGACCAGAGCTATGAGTTGTGCCGTTGACATCTGGCTCTTGCCAGCTGTTCTAAGGGCCTCGACAGTCAGCAGAAGACACGCTTTGAAGCAGGCATCTTGGGGAACATCAAGGAAATTTTATTATATGTGCATTGTTTGCAGTCTGCCATTCATCCTCCAGCCTTGCTATTATCTGCTTTCATTTAAAAAGCACTTAGAACTGCTTTGCTAGAGAATAAACCAAAATACCTCCATGTTCCTGTTTCCCTCTCTCAGCAATTGTGAATGTGTTCTCTCCATTGCAGATCCCTCTTCCAATTCTAATGGCATTCTTTGGACAATAGATGCATAATCAGGCACTATGCAGTGGAACACAGCAGTCTTTCTGTACTGCCCAGAGTTGTTTTCACTCCAGTTGTTTCCATTGCCAAATTCAATTTCAAACTTTTAGCTGAGGTATATTTGAGGATGCACATTTATCACAAAGGCTCTAATTATGAAAAAGGCCCCATTTCAACAAACAATTATTCAGTCTCAACTTGATTATTAGAGTGGGCTAATTGGTATTCTTGATTCCAGCTTTACTCTCCTGTGATGCATCCCACAAACATCAGCCAGACAGGACTTCACAATCAGATACATCAAGGAGCAATTTCTGCATTTCATGCCTCCTTCCTGCTTCTCACTTCCCAAAGTATCTTCAGTTCTAGGTAGCAACGCACATGGCATTTCTTCTCCCCTACCTCCAAGCCTATCTGTTCAGTGTCTTATTCTCTTACTAGCAAGGATAAACTATAATGATTGCTGTCTATGTTGTTAAAAGCCATGTATAATTGAACCACCCAGAAAGCATTTTCACTTTGAAACACAAGCTCTGAAATTTCCAACACAGCCTTTAGTATTACAGCAGTACTGAGTGCTGTGACTATTAACAGCAGGGTGATAACACAGAAACGAAGAAATTCTCTTCCATAGGTTTTTCATATAAAAAATAACCTAAGGCAGTCCTGCTGGTGGAGATCTATGATCTTAGCTACTTGAAAGACTAAGACAGAATGAATGCAAGTTCAAGGCTAGCCTGTGCAACTTAGTGAGCCCATGATGGGAGTATAGCTTAGTGGCAGAGTGCCTACCTAGCACATGTGAAGTCCTGAGTTCAATGACCAGTACAAACTATAACAATTTTGTATATCTGAGTTATCTTTTAAGGTTTTCAAAGTATTATTATATCATTATATCAGTCTGCTAAAGAGAAGACCGAGGCATCATCTATCTACCTTCTGTAGGATACAGTAGTGGGAAGCTGACAGGACCGTGCGATGGTAAAATTTAGATTGCCATAACCACATAGAAATGATATCATTACATATATGTCAGATTTTAAAACAGACACATGGGGCAAAAATAATGTACAGTCATCAAAAAGAGAAACATGAGTGACAACCAGAAATGGAGCTCTACTAATTCAAGTGATGAGGATGATGAGGAGGATGAAGAAGAGGAAGAGAAAGAGGAAAGATTAGGAGAAGAGGAAAAAGGAGAAGGAGAAGGAGGAGAAAGAGAAGGAAGAGAAGGAGAAGGAGAAGGAAAATGATGGATTAAAATCAGGTTACAGGTTTTCCGGAAATGGAATTAGAAATAAAAATGTGACCACTTAGTTTTGGAGCCAGGTTGTCATGGCAGCCACATTTTTGTTGACATTGGATCTGGAAGTCATTCCTTATTGCACTTTAAAGAATAGATAGTGAATGGGACAGGAGATAAATCTCGGCTATTTTACAAACTTGATTGTAGCCTTCTCTGTTCTCCAGTCCAGGTCAGGACATTGTGCCATATTCAAGCTTTTAAAAAGCTTTCATTTAATGTTTATAAGTGTGTATGTGACTTGTGCGTGTGCACACATGTGGGTAGATGAAGAAGGCATTAGATACCTTGTCTCTGGAGTTAGAGGTCAGTGAGAGCCTCCTGATATGAGTGCTGGATTCTGAAAGTGAGGCTTCATGATTGAGCAGCAAGTAATCTTAAGCACTGAGCCATCTCTCCAGCCTCAAGAACTTAGAGATTTCTTCCTTTTTCAGTCTTAGTGGGAGATTTTGTCTATAAGTTTCTGATGGCTTTGTACCTGTCTTCCACCATTCATACTCCCACCTCCAACCCCTGCTCCCCTCTTATATGTTGCCTGCTCTTGGTCTGCTCAGGACCTTGGACCTATCAGAAGTAGCTTCCTTTGCTACTCTTTTGTAGCTTGCCCGCATGTTGGTGCTAACTTTCTTCAAATCCAAAGTGTTCCCAAGATGTTATGTTCTCCTACACACTGTCACATTGTCTTCTTTCTTCCCTTTCTGGCCAATACTGTCTTCTTCTGTGATTTGATTTTATTGAAAGAGACCCTGTGTGACTGTGGCTGGGCCTACTGTGACACTTCTTTCAGCTTACTAGTCTTTCCAGGGCCTTTTCAAGCCCTGGCTTTCTTTGCCTTGGCATGTCTGACTTCTTTCTCATTTAGCCATCTCAGCAGGAGTTCTGTTTTCTCTAGCTTGTGCCTCTCAATCAATTCAATGTCTGTAGAAAATTGAACTTCACTGTGAACATGCTGAAAGCCTAGTCCCATGGGTCTCTTTTGGAATAAGAAGAGGAAGACATATGGCTTGATAGCCCAGTGCTTCATAAGTCTGTATACTAGCACATTTGAGTCTGAGCTCTGACGCTTCGGGGAACCCACAACAAAATGAAGCAGAACTGGACTTTTATATTTTATTTCTCATAGCAACTTCTGATGATGGTCTTTAAAGCAGCTCCCCAAGGAATGTTCTATGAGGCTAATATTGTTCAAGCATATACCCTGATAACTTTTAAACTCAATTTAGGGAGTGGCGTCTCGATAGTTACAGAAGAAAGTGTCTAGCTCCAAAGGATGCTGATGCTTACTTTCATGAGATTACAAAAGTTAGCCCTGCTTCTTATTTCAAGCAAGTGGCCCTAAGTGATGTAACAACCACAGAAGGGCAAAGAAACCTTTTTGTTTTCTTGTTAAAATTCTTAGCAGTCATTTCCTTGAAGAATTCTAAGCAGCATCCTTCTTAATAGCCGGTCTAATTTCCTACAACCTCACTACTGATTGAGATGGAGGAGATTAATGGAACATGGCCAGGTTCATTCTTAGTGGGCAGCTGTGATAGATGGAATGCCACTGGCAGCACTGCACGAGCTATTCCAACAACTCCAGTTTCTGACAATACACTGTCCAGCATATCGATTACACTAACCTTTAGCTGTAAATCCATGTCTGGATGGAAGTATTGCAAAAAGGCTCATTTGTCAAGCACAACCTTAATCAAAGATTATAATTGGCATTAATGAATTCTCAGTAAAATAACCTGCTTAAAGAACCAGTTAAAGATTGGTCCATGGCAGTGTCTCTATCAGTCATCACCATCTGGAATACAATCTGACAGCTGTGCAGAGAATCAAGGGAGATAGTTTGGGATTTTTTTTTTTTTTGATAGGCAGGTACCCATATTCATCATGAATTATGTTTGGATTGAATAGATGACCTTTTGGCATGACTTGGTTTGTTCATTCCTTAATCTTCTCTCATAGGAAATATATTGAAGGGATAATTTAAACATCTTGCAAAGAAGCAGAGGGCCAGTTTAAATTTAATTCAAGAGCCATCTATTTGTCGGTCAAGGCTCACAGACATTTTACATGCACATTTCTAAAGTGACATTAGACCTTTCTCAACCTCTACATCCAAAGACCAATGTCAATTGCACAAATGGAACCCTTTTTCTCCACATTGAATTTCATTTTGTAGTTATCATTGGTTCCTTAATTTCATTGTAATAGCAAGATATCCATTCTATTATCTAGGTTGTTGTTGTTTTCTTTATTCTTTTCCTTGTTAGCCAATATGTAATCTTTGAGGCTACTGACTCAATGGCTACTAGGAGCCAGAAACACATGTAATGTGGGAGAAGGCTAAGTCTTGTCCCTCTGTGATTTACCCTTTATTCCTACCTCACCCACTGTTGAGGCAAAGTGGTCAAGTTTGTTCTAGCTCTATAAGAAACATTTTCCCTATATCTCACCCCACCTCCTTGGAAAAGTTAGCAACAGCTACATCAAAGCCAAAGAGAAGGAAAGAAAATCAGAACTTCCTGCCACAAAGGTCTCTTGACTTTACATAGAGCCTTCAGGGTCAAAGAGTGAAAGCACAGATTATGTAGTAAAACATTCTCTTCTACTTTATCACCATAAGCGTATTTCATGCTGGAAGCTCTCTGTTGTTGTCTATTTTTAATGTTTCTACCTTTACATTCTTAATAGTTTATTTAAAAAATTCATAATGCTTTGCAGTTTACATTGGCTACATTTCAAGAATTAGACAAATGTTTTCTGATTTTTTTTAAAGAATCTCTACTTTATTGTACTTTCTTGATGGCTGGATTTCTGAGTAATCATTACTTTCACACTTACTGTAACCTATTCATCCATTTGAAATAAGTCCTTAATTCAAGATATAGTTCATAAGGCTAAAAGAGATGGTTTGTTCTGAAGTGCCAAAGATTTTCTCCCCCTCCTTCTTGAGAGACATCTAAAGTTCTGAGTAATGTTAAGTAAGGTTATGTTAGAAATACAAAATTTCACTAAAACAGTTGATCTGACTGTATTGTTGAAGTATTATTATGTAAGACTGAGAGGGATGTTGGAAAATAGATATGAGTGCTTAGAGGGAATGAGCCCCTAGGTCCCACAGAAGATGAGAACCTTATGATTCCCTATTATGTATTTTCGAAGAAGTTCAACAGTGGTGTTTAACAGCTCAAAATATGAAGAAATAATAACACAAAAAGAAACCACTATTGTGATATGACCAAGGTACACTATATCCTGTATACCTGTTGACATATTACACGTTCAGTGATTATGTGCTACTAATAAAACGAAATCATATTTCATTGGTTGCTCAATGCAATATCAATGGAAAAGATGTTTCAAGCATGAATTATCCTATTAAAGAATTGTTAAACATTTAGATCTTTGCTGAGAATGGTAAAAAGGGCAGACGAAGCAATGCTATTCAAGATAACTTTGTCTCTAACTTCACGGAATATGCATTCGGACTTAGTGTCAATCACCACTGCACACTAAAATAAAACAATCAGAAAAATAGGCACTGATCCTTATCTCTTAATGTTAAGAATCTCAAAGATGATATAAATTATTGTCTCTATAAATTCAAAAATAAGTTAAACATGTATATTAAGGCATCTATACTCTCAAAATATACTCTCTCTTGACTCAGAGCCAAGTTATCTGTGAAATTCATCTCTTTAGACTGAAGTAGCATAAGTTGTTTTTGCACACACACACTAAAATAAGTTGCTCTCTTGGAATGCTCAATTAATGTATTTGGCATCAAGAATTCAAGCTGTACTTTCAGTGCTGCCATTGGTACTTACAGTGTAAGAATGATTGTAACACTTCTATATACCTATTTTGCAAAGCATGGGCCACTTTGTGTTACTTGCAGAACGATTGCACAAGCCATACACAGCATTTTGTAATCACAAATGAGGTTCGTAGATGTTAGATAATGTCTTCTCAGTATTTATGCCATGCAGTAGTGGAATGTAGATTTGAACCAATATCTCCAAAGTCCAGGTTCTGTCTGTACCACCATTTCACAGTGTCATAAAAGCCATCTGCACCCCCAATCCCACAGGATGTGTTTACAGGACCTTTGAATGTACATGTAACCGTATCTATGGCCTACTGCCTATATGACTTCCTATAAGTAAATTGTAAACTTATGAGGCCTTTTTTGTTTTCTCAACTCTCTGAGAAAATAGAAAATAAAACCAATTGCACAAGTTATTAAGCAACAGTGACATCATTGGGATCATACTGCTATGGAAGAAAGAAAATTCTTGTTCTTTCATCAAGGCACACATACATAAACATGGAGAAAGGAGTTTGTTTAAATGCTGTGAATATATTATTAAACCATATTAGCATTAATTCAATTGCATGCAGCTTAGTATAATATGTTATCTTAAAATCCATTCTATGCATCTTCTGGTTAATCCAAGGTCAATTTCTCCCCATGTGATTTTTAAACTTTCTCTGGCTTGGACAGGAACATGAATTTTAAAAACAATTTGTGCATTGTCATCTTTTTTAGAGAAAAATATCATTAGGTTTTATCACCATAACTTGTAATACAAAACCCCAAGTAAGTCACTGATCTTAACCATATTGTCAATTATTATAAATCATGATACTAAACACTATCTGTAATAAATAGGCTCATTGCATACTAGTTAGTGGTTCTAGTTACTGAACACATTTCCATCCCCTCATCAATTCTGTTTGGGCTTTAATAGCAGTAGCTGATATATACTTCATTATTAAGGCTAAATGGGAAGAAAGTTTATTTAATCATTGAGTAGCTCAATAGCATAATGTAGACATTTTGTGATAATTTAATTTGTTTATTTGATTAGGTACTGCTAATCTATTCTTCTTAAAGTGACACAATACAAAAATTAGTTATGGTTTTGCTAATAATTACATGGATACATCTATCTCTCTCTCTCTCTCTAGCATAACAAACTTTAATCAAGGTCCCTCAGGAAACACATTCTTATTTCATGTTAGCTTACATATATGATGGATTTTGCTGTTGTTGGGATTTAGAAACCTATTGTGAAACAATTTGATAGAAAAAAATAGACAAATAGGTATGACTCTAAATATAGACAATTTCAGTGCTAATCTGCCATATGGAGTTATGCAGCAGAGCTATGAGGTTGTTCAAAGAGAAGAAATTCTCCTTCCTTTCATTTTCCATGTATTTTGAATATTGTAATATCTCAGTTACTCCACTGAGAATGAAATGTGAAGGACTGAACACCATGAAAACAAAACAGGAACATAGCATGAATGAAGCAGGGTCTCTGAGTTGGGGAGCAGAACCCCAGCTGGCTATTCTGATGAAGTTGAGGACTTTCACACTTCAGTTATTTCCAAAGATAAATGGTACTTATATTGTACTTCCTAAAATTGTGTTGGGAAGACCATAAATATATTTGGAAAACCCTGAAGCCAGAAGAGACATCTAAATTGGATGGGTAGCTATCTTGACACAAGACATTCTGACTGCTTTTTGGGAATCCAAACTTTTGAGCATGGTGTCTTCCTTGTTTTGGAGTCAGAGAAGAAAACCCATATTCCACAATGAGCACTGGGGGTGGACGAGAGAGAAAATCCATTATGATTACGCATGTACTGACTTCTTCAAGAAAGAAACTGACTGAACGACTGTGGACTCCCAAATTGAACAGAGAATTTTGACTCTGTCTCTATGTGGCTGCACCATCTTTTAGCCTCAGTTTCCTCTTTTGTAAATTGAGGTTAATCAAACCAATTCACTAATTGTAAGAAGTAAATTGCACAAATTTCACATCCAAGCATTTATTTCCATTGACAGGCCTATACTAAGTATCTAGTAATTGGTTTCTGGATCTCATAAGATAGATGGTCATTTTCAATACATTCTCATTCAGAATGTAGAAAACGTACAAATTTCTCAGATTCTAAGCTGCTGACAAATATTCAAAACTGTAGCTGAGGAATCCTAGGTACAAGAATGAAATCCTATAGTCATCTTACCTCTGCTAGTGACTCCTCAGTCCCATTTCTTTATAAGCATAGTAACATTTTAACATGAGTATATGAGTATATGGCTGAGTCTATGACTACGAGAGTGGTTATGTTTAAAAAATAAGGTGAATGGTGGATGACGCCCAATGGTAACAAAAGATAATGGGAATACATTCATTTTGTACTCTCCATTGCTGAACTTCGAAACATCCCAATCAATATTCAAGTTGTTTCTGTAATCTCTCCAGATATCTGCCTCTTTTGTCTCTCATCACAGGGACACTGCTTTTTGTAACCTTGCCCCAGTCTCTCCCACCCATTGTGGGATTCTGAGCCTGCTGCCTTCTAAGAAGGACCGAAGTGCCCACACTTTGGTCTTTCTTCTTCTTGGGCTTCATGTGGTCTGTGAGTTATGTCTTGGGTAGTGTGAGATTTTGGGCTAATATCTACTTATCAATGAGTATATACCATGTGTGGCCTGGTGCCTATGTAAGTTCATCATGTTGGCTGCTTAGAATTTTTTATTACTCTTATTTTCCTAGTGGATTTCTGAGTCTCCTTTAGTATCCAAATTGCAAAGTTTTGTTAAGTGAAGGTTTTGGCAATGTTCTTCAGACTGACAGTCTATTCTTCAAGTGTGTATTTTGAAAGACACTAAATTAGCAACAGTAGAATAAAATTTAAACTATTAAATACTCTCATGATTGAGAACTTATTATATACTAAACAGTATTTATGATATCTATCATCTATGTATAGATGTGTATAAACATATATTCAAATATAAATGCATCAAACAAGCTCTATAATTTTGTTTAGAGATGAAGAAAGCAAATTTAGTTAAAAAGTTAGGAATTAGAAACTTTAATTTGTCTGGGGTGTGCTGGCTAGTTTTATGTCAACTCGGCAGAAGCTAGAGTCACTGGAAAGGAGGGAACCTCAATTGAGAAAAATGTCTCAATCAAATCAGACTACAGGCAGGCCTGTAGGGCATTTTCTTAATTAGCAGTTGATGTGGGAGGGCCTAGTCCATTGTAAGTGCTTCTATCCCTGGGCTAGCAGTCCTGAGTTTCATAAGAAAGGAGGCTGAGCAAGACACAAGGAACAAACCAGTCAGTAGTAGCCCTCCCATGACCCTTGCATCAGACCCTTCCTCCATGTTTCTGCCTGGTTTGAGTTCCTGTCTTGATTTCTTTTAATGATGAACAGCAATTTGAAAATGTAAGCTAATTTCACTCTTTTCTTCAAAACTTAGGTTTTGGTTGTAGTGTTTTCTTGAAGCAATAGAAGAAATTAAGACATAGGGACACACACATATGATGTGGAAATTTCTGGTTTCTTTGGAAACCCAGTTGCGCCACATGATGTTTTTCTGGAAGCTGTCTTGTGAGAGGGTATTTTGCTGAAACAGAAATATGAGAGGGTATGTGATATTTTGTTGGAGTATATGCTTGAGAGGGTGCGTGATGTTTGGAAAGTGCGTAAGTGGAACCCCATAAATAGTGAGCGATTGCTCTTGTATTGCAATGCCATGTAATACTTTGCTAGTCTTGCTTGTTTGCTAGTCTTCACCGGTCTTCACTTTGTAAAGAGAACTGTGGTATTGTAGCTGATTCTGGCCACTTCTGTTGACTCATGCCGAGCTGATGAAGCCTTGTGGTTTCTGTGGGATCAAATCATTACTATTGGTTCATGTTTGGTGTTTGCTACTGGACTGGACTGATATCCTGACAATAAAGATTGGAATTACCCCCAAAGAACTACTTGTAAAAAGATCCAGAACCAACCCCCTTGCTGTATTAACCATCTTTCTCCCCTACCTTTGGTCAGTGGGCTAGAAGGGAGGTTGAAGTGTTTAAGAACCCCAAATAGTTTTAGAAAAAATTCTAAGCCTACACACTGGAAAATAAACAGCTACCCACCATGGTACTATTTGTTTTATGGCATGATATTGCGTCTAGAATGCTGAGACTTCTTGGTTTTTATTCCATCTTGAGTATATTCCTTGGCACATAGTGGGAGCTTAATAACTGTTTACTGAATAAATATTTGTATGAATACTAAATAAATATTTACCAAATGAGTAATTACTAATCAGGATCAGTTATATTTATTTGATTAGCATAGAGCATTTTTCAATACTGAAGTATAATAATAACACTAAATTTTACAGCTTGAATTATTTTTCATGAATTTCCTTGGCAAAAAGAATATGTCTCAGAAATAAATAATTGGATTTTCGTATTTAATTCCCGTTGTTAAATAATGTGTAATAGGTCAACTGCAGAAATTTCATCTACTTTGCTCCACTTCATCAAGTGAATGCTTTACATATGTGCAAAGGGAGATGATGCATCTTTTTCCATTTGTGAAGAACTAATTTTTAGATTTTCCTTCACAATTCTATGTTTATTCTTCGCTGTCCATGTTTTCAAGAAGTCATATGTTTTAATTTATGACAAAGAATCAAATTATTCCATATAATTATGACAGTAACTTCTTCCTCTTTTTACTTAAGTGTAGTGTGTAATATTAAAAAAGCTGCCCACACTATTACTGACTAGGCACCAGCCGGTGGTCTCGGTCTGTTCCCAGCCTGGCAGACAGGCCAAGACTGCATGTTTCCCTTTTGACAAAGCCAAAGTTGCCTCTGCCTCTCCAGAGCCCCGAAACAGCTCTTTCCTCCCCTCTGCTGGCTGCCGCCAAACCCACTCAGCATTCCTAAATTTCCATGGCTAGCTGAGGCACACTCTCTAAAATCCATGCTCTGCCATGGTTACCTTTCCCTGGAGCTCAAGTGAGTCGCAGCAAGAAGGAAAACACCACACAATCTTAGTTTAGAATCAACAGAGAACACAATCGCTGTGTGCAGAACCTAGCATCCTAATTTCACCAACTATTCCAAGTTAGGAAGTCGGTGTGCTACCTGAACGAACAGTATCTGGACTACATTGTATCTGCCTTGCTCTTGCCGTCCAAAAAGGTCAGTTCCTTTCTCCTGTGTCTCTTCCTCTATGGATCCGGAAATTCTGCCTCCTCCTCGCCCAGTGATTGGTTTCTTGTCGTCTTTATTATCTAACCAATTAGGGAAAATTTCCACTACACTTAAGCTTTCAGGTATATTTGAGATCTTCTTGTTATATTTGGACTTATGGACTTGATTCAAATATTTGCAAAGACTTACATATCTCTGACAGTACTATGGAGATGAGAGTACTATTCTTTGAGATAAGTTGGGTTTCGTCGAATTAGTATTGGTTAATATACTTTGTGCAAGAAAATTTCCATATTGAATTTCAGAAAGCATTAATCCAAGGACATGTCTCGTATCATCTGATTTTACTTAAGAGATTAGATTATATTAAGGAATTGGATAGGCACATTATCAGGATTGGAAGTTTCAGTTCAAATCAAATATAGAGGTGCCTTCATTTTTAACAAGGTTACATTTAAAACCAGTATTGGTTCTATAATGATCAAAATTGGCAAAATCAAATATTTAAACTGGAAGAGACTAATCTGAGTAAAAATTTTAGATTCTTTCCTTCTCTATTCTATAATGTTTTATCTTCTCATTTCCTGTTTAATTGGTTAAAACAGAACTTAATAAAACAAAATCATCAACACGGTAGGTGATTTAGATTAATGATTAAAAAAATCTTTTCAGCTTTTTCCTCGTTTGGTTTCTAATCATTATACCCTATTTCCCTACCTTCCTTTCAGAGAAGGATGTTCATGATAATGAAGTAGAAAGATCTGTGGATAGCTTTCAGAGAAATATTTACCTTCCTCATTGAAGACTAGTTACACAGCTACTGTTTTGTGTTTATACCCTTGTTTCTGCCTGGACCTTGCAAAGAATGTCAACAGTTATAACAGGTTGTTTAGCCTTGCCATATTAAGCATGAAGACAAATGTCACCATGTTAAGGATGCCGGGCAGAGCAGAGAAAACATGGGTTCTTGATGCTATTATTAAGGAATTGATCCAAGGTCAGGACCTCCTGTCATAGCTTCCTATTGTGAAGGAGAAATGATCACGGTACATTAGAGGATTTCAAAGATGATCAGTTCAATGCTGAATGTGGGGAGAGGAGAGCAGAATCCAGAGTCCACAGGGCATAGACCATGAGAAGCCATTGAAGAGTTCAAAAAAGAAAGTCATAAATACTTTAGTGCTTCTAAGAGACAATTTTTGCTGCATCATGGAAAAACGACCAGTGGGAACCATTCTAAATGCAATAAAATAATTAAGAATTTATTTACTTGATTTGAGTCAGAGATAATGGCAGTTCAATGAAGACAGCTTTGTTTCTGGCACTACTGCGATACTATTAGGGGTTGAGAACTGTAAAACAGTTGGGAAATGTGTTTAGGAGCAGACAGGTTGCATGGCTATTAAAGATATGAGCTGAGCAGAAAAGGATATACCAACAACGGGTCCCCACACACACCTCAATATTCCCTGCTTGCTGCTTGAATGAGTTCTGATGTTTTTCTCTCACGTTGGAATGATCCCAAACTGTGAAGAACACTATGCTTCCACTCTTACTCCCACCCACGATGGGCTATGCCTCTTGGACATGATAATGTCACGAACAAAAGTATGGTCACTGTTTAACCTATTATCGATGACAGTATCAATTATTTTTATGAGACTTCGAGGAATCACTATGACCAAGGGAACGTACAGAAGAAAAAAGTTTATTTGGGCTTACTATTATAGAGGGGTAAGAGTTCATGTTGGCAACAGGCATGGCAGCAGGATCAGGAAGCTGAATGCTCACATCTTGAAATGCAAGCATCAAGCAGAGAAAGTTGGGAGTAGCAGGATTTTTTAATGTCAAAGCTCACTCTGAATGACATACTTACTCCAGCATAGTTGTACCACATCCATCTGTTGAGACAGCACCCCTAACTGGGAACCAGGTATTCAAATGCTCCAAACTATGGAAAACATTCTCCTTCAAACCACCAAAACATTTGAATTTGTCCTGTCTGTGGCTGCTCATCTCTTGATTTCTTTGACTGACAGATTCCTAGTTGATATGGAAGATGTCAGGATAAATCACCTGATCACAGCATCTTACTCCTTTAAGACTGTATTCTCTGAAGTCTGTTCCTGCTCCCCCTTCAGATTCTAGATTTACTAAAGACATTGTAGCCCTGACCCAAATAAAAGCACATATTTGGATCAATATTGTAAATTCTTTTTCCCCAATAGTTCTGCTGGGGAAATCATTTAGGAAATGATTGCCTTTTCTCCATAAATATCCTTTTGAAAAGTTTAGATTTTAAGAAATATTTAAGAACTAATAAAGAGAATTTCTCTACACAATAGAGGGTTGTTTCTATTATTACGTCCCTACATTATCCACTATTACAGAATAACACAGAAAAATGAGCTAAAAACAGAAGCTAAACACATAGCTAAAAACAGAAGAAAATTCGATAAGTGAACAGTAGCCACTATGAAACCTAGCACAATCCTAGCAACCTAGTGAACCACAGGGGGATTTGATCCCAGCTCCTAGAAGAAGCCTGGGTCAGCAGCATTTCCCTTTATGCTCAGGAACTGGAAATGTCCATGAAAGGTCTCTGAAAGGCCATATAAGAGCTGTTCTCAAAAGGCAGTGGACTCATGGAACTAGGAAAGAAGCAGTTCCCCTGAGCCTCATTTTCTCACCACAAAATTTTCAATGTCATGGGGGAAAAAAAGACAGCAAGGCCACGCCAATTTTATTTTCTCCAATGCAGCCAGCTTCCTAAATTGGAGCAGTAGGCTAGAGGCCAGGCTGGTCTGTGGACACACTTCCAGCCCCAGTGTTACTGAGGCATGCTAGTTGAACAGAAATAAATGAGCATGGGCTCAATAAAAGTTTGCAGAGGTGTAGATGTGACCTCATTTCTACCCAGGGAAATCTGCTGCTCTTGGAAGTTCTGTTTGCTCAATAGGGCCAGACATTCCCCTGCCCACACACTCTTAGAAGCTCTAGTTCAATATTATTAGTGAGGGTGGGAGTGGGGAGTGATTGCTTCCAGCACAGAGAACACGGATCCTGTTCCTTTCCCAGTCAGTGTCTATTAGACCATAGCCCAGGTATACCTACCATCAATTTACTTGCTTTTTATTTAGTTTCTCAGCCCTGGCACTGCTAGTCTTTCGCTCTGTGGCATAGAGATAAGCATAGCTCACATAGGGAAATGCAAGTCTTCAGAACCTATCAATGCCTTAAAACTAAAATCAGCTGCTCTCTCCATTGACAGAATAACACATATCACCTGCCCGGGAGAAAAGTAGAGTACTCTCTCAAAAAGGGCCAGATGGGTTTGTCAATAATTTACTGTGACAGTGTAGAAATAGCCAGGCTCTAGGAAGAGAGAGCCAGGTCTCTGATGCTCATTTTGCAATTACATCCTCTCTAAATCTTATTCTTAGCTGCTGTTAGTTTTAAAGCCCTGAAAAATGGAACAGGCCCTCTAGACTATCTTTAGTCAAAAAACGTTCCCTTCCCATTCTGAAACAATTTAGTGCATTATCTTAGGTTGTGAATAGAAGGGGTGGTTTAGCATCTTCATTGAATGATGTTGCTAGTGCAACAGGCAAAGTCAGCTAACTTAAGTTAGGCTTTCTTGAGAAGAAGCTCTAAGAGCTGTGGGTCTTCTACATCTTAGCACACACACATATATATATGTATATATATATATATGTGTGTGTGTGTGTGTGTGTGTGTGTGTGTGTGTGTGTAAATATAAATATATATTTGCAACTCAATTGTGAGCTTGACTTCTCAGTCCTTTGGAGTCTATAGTTGTTATTATTAGCCCCACAAGAATTATGAATGTTAACTGGAAAATTAACTCATATGATGTTTGCGCTGGGTGCCTATCAGGAATATCTAGGTTAGTCTTTGCACTTTGAAGACAAGTGAACAGAGGTTCATGGAGGTTAAGTAACTTGCTAGGTCCCAGAGCCACTGTGAGACATAAAGGAGTTTACAGAGGGCATTTGTCAGCACAGGTTAGTGCTCTTTACTATTCACCATGTCACCTTTAGCCCAGATATGGTGGCCAGAAGACTCCTAGGGGCTCTGCATTGGGCAATTTTCTCATCAGTGACTGAGCCTTAGCTAATACAGATGAAAGTTGGGATAAGGATTCTAACCTTTGTATTGTTTGTGACACATGAGAAATATGTGAAGTGGCCGAGTAACTGTGGATGTGCATGTATCTGTGTTTTATGTGGGGTTAGTTGGAGGAATTTTTACAGTTCTACCAATCTCAAAGCATTCATATTTGTCTAATAGCCCAACACATAGCAATTATTTTCAGGTTATGTTAATGTTCTGCTTCCTCCCCCCGCAAAAGCACTTCACTTGTAGATATTGCAATCTGTTTCTATGTGATGCTAAAAGGGTAAGGCTATTATTAGTGGGGAAGTTGGGAATCTTAGCTAGCTAGGGCTTTCTATGATTTTCACATTGTAAGCTAAGGAAGGCCAATAGTAAGACCTTGAATTCTCCTATCCCTTTGCCATCTTTACTTGCACTTAGTCCATCTATTCTGCCCTTTGAACTCCTAGAATGGGAAGAATGTGGTGATTGTAGCCTCTGAGGATTTATTGTATTTGTGGGGCAATTCAGATGCTTTTGTATCAAGGCCTGAGGCAGCTCCGAAAACAAGCCTATGCCTACAACTTCAGACTATAAACAGACACTGGTACACTCTTGCTCTGCCCTGAGCAGAAAGACTGGCTCCTTTCCTTATGTATCCTCAGAGCTTAGTGAGGTTCCAGTGGATATGATAATAAAAAGGAGTGGATGCCTTTGGTTATGTCTAAAAACGAGATTAAATCTAGATCTATATTTGAGTCCTTAAATTTCAAAACAAAACTGATCTGCACCTAGTTATCAGGGATTATTGGGTGAGTGCATGGTGTGTGCGTGTGTGTGTGTGTGTGTGTGTGTGTAAGAGACAGAAGAACAAAAGTTCTATGTGAGATTGTTTTTTAGAAGTGTTAGAGAAACTATATCCATGAATTCTCAACAACATGGCTGCCTACATATGACCTGCACATGGACAGCGTTCACAGATGTGCTAAGATGAATATGGACAACTCAGAAGGCCTCAAGAACTACAGATGACCAAGGAATGCTGAGAGCAGGAGTAATACCAAATGGTCTGCTCTGAAAATTTATGTACAAGTAGCATTATACAGACTGAGCAGGTGGTATTTATATATTTAGGAACACACACACACCACCACTACCATCACTACCACCACCACCAATAATAACACCACACACACCACCACCACCACCAACAACAACAAAAATAACATAATGCGCACACACACACAGACACACACACACACACACACACACACACACACACAGTACTACTACTACCACCACCACTAACAACAATTAAGCAAAAAGTGGCTATGAATTTGAAAAACAACTAGGGAGGTGGTACATGAGACAGTTTTGAGAAGGAAAGTGAATGGGGAAAATGATGTAATTATACTATAGTTTCATTTTTTTTAAAGGCGTATCACATCTCAGCCTCTTGGCTAAAATCAACAAAAAATATTAGGCTGCATTATTTAAATTCCAATGGCAGAGTCCAGAAGCAAAATTTGATAGTACCAATTTGAAAAAAATAAATCATATCTGTATGAAAAACTCAATACAAATTTTAAAAGAAAACTTCGTTAAGGAGATTGGGAACTGTACAGAAAAGGTTAATATTCAGATAGTAAAAAAATTTAAAAAATCAATACAATATTATGAACATCCACAAAAATGGCCAATAACACAAGCAAGAAATTCAGTTAGAAAAACTTCAAGTGCTAATTAAAGGTAAAAAAAAAAATGTTGCTAAACGTTACTTGTAAATAAACTCATGTGTGAATTGTAGCTGTTAACGTTCTCCTAGCTTTTGAGATATGGTAATGAGATCATCGTATGCAGTGAAATGAGGCGGACGCACAAAGCATCGTGTGCTTTCCTCCTTTGTGGATCCTAGAGATTGTAGAGAGTCATAAAATCATAGACCTTAAGGTATGAGATGGGAGGGGTGAGGATTAGTGAGCGGGACAAAAAGAAGAGAAGAAAGGGCATGGAGCGGATACTGTCGCAGTGCATGGGATATTTGAGGAGTTGGTTTTGTACAATCTAGCACCATATGTAATGAAAACATAGGTGCAAATAAAAACAGACTCATTTTCTCTGACTTTGGGTCCAGGAAAACCCAGCTAATATTAGATACTAAGAAGTCTTATGACAATATCAGGTACATACACTCAGCTCAAATACTAGAAAGATTTTAAGTGCATATTATGGCTGAAAATTTCACGTTTGGTGGGGGTGTGTGGGACAAAACATAGTGGTGCAATATTTACAAATAAATAGTTTTTTTAAATTGGTCTTTTTTTTGTTTTGTTTTGGTTTTTGAGACAGGTTATTCTGTGTAGCCCTGGCTGTCCTGAAACTCCTCCGTAGATCAGAATGGTCTTGAACTTAGAGATCTACCTGCCTCTGCCTCCCAAGTGCTGGGATTAAAGGCATGTGCCACCACCAGGAAATTACACTTTTTTTCCATGTAGTTTGCTTATACATATTTGAATGGAGCAGCCATCAAATAACTTCAATAGAACTTTAGCCCAAATGGAGAAGTTGTAACAATTTAATCTAGTCACTCAAATCTGCAGATCATGGTCAAGTCAAGTATCTACTTAAATCTTGAACACTATTGCTTGATTTAAATATTTATTTACTTCAACATTTGGAGCCACATACATTGATGCTAGAACTATGACCAGCCATTTTACATAAAATTTTCAACATAAATAAAAATCAAGTAATATGCATTACACATTGTAGCTACAATGCAGAAAATACTGAAAAAACTGATACCTAATGCTCATTTAACATAAACAGGCCAAGATGCTAGAAAGAGAATCACCTCTAGTTATGACAGCTGAAGAAGTAGTAAATATACCTTTTCATTCCACTACTTATCAGAAATTATTAAATTGCCAACAAGTAAATGTAAACCTGTTAACTGGAATTGTTTTTTTCAGAGATTAAAAGAAAAGATGCAATATATATAACTATATATATAACTATATATAACTGTATATAACTGTATATAACTGTATATAACTGTATATATATATATATATATATATATATATATATATATATATATAACGTTCTATGTGTAGTCTTTAAAATCTTTCTGCAGACTTAAGGGTTAATTTTTAAAACCAATGGAATTACATAATATGCATATTTTAAATATATTTACTTTTGAGAAAATGTCTCACTCTGTAGCCCAGGCTGGACTCAAACTTTTAATCATTCTAAGACTCTAATTGTGAGCCTTAGGTAGCAGCTCTCTCTTAAAGGATTTTTCTTTCTAAACTTGTATTTTTCTTTATGCACTTATATAGTATATTTCATTTGACTTTCCATAGCTCTAGTGAGAAATTATTGAGAAATAAAAAATTATATGAATTAAAATCACATGACATGATATTTTAATGTATGTAGATATCATGATAAAATAGCCACAAACTAGTGAATTCTAAGCTTATTACCTCATGTAGTTACTTTTCCTGTGTGTGTGTGTGAGGAGAGGCCAGGAGATTTACTTGCTCAGTTAGTCTGAATTATCTAACACAGTACTGTTAGCAAAGTCAGGATGCCATTTGCGTGACCTCCAGGACATCTCACATACTTGAAGCTCTGTATGCTCTGACAAGAACATTCTCAATTCTCTTACACCTTGCAGCCTCTGACCCTTACCATTCTACTTCAAATCAAAGAAGACAGCAACAGAACCAAATGGTGTCAGGAAGACTGGATCTTCCCATGTGGAAGAATAAAACTAGACCATACCTCTCATTTTATACAAAACCAACATGAGGGCTCAGAGAGATGGCTCAGCAGTCCAAGTATCTATTTCCGGGATTCATATAGAAAAATATTTGCTAAGACTATTCTTTTCCCTTTTATTTCCTTCTAGCAGTTTGCCAACTTCACATTTTGAGGTGCTATTTGGTTTTGTTTTTAATACAGCGTGACCTAAGTATATAGCTTTATTTTTATGCTTCTAGACATTCAGTGTCCTCAGCACAGCTGACTGAAGGACCTGAGCTTTCCTGTGGATATTCTCAGCATTTGTTGTAACCTGGAGATGGAGTTTCTGGGAAAAAAAAAGTGTTCCAAGGAGGCAAATGCTCACTTGTTGGGCATTTGGTTCTTAGCTGCTTGTGTCAAGGGTGGTCTGGGAAGTTTAAGAGGCGATACCAACCGGGAGGAAATATTGTAGGTAATCTGGCATGAGACACCTTTAGTAATGCTTTGTTTCTGGATCCTTCCTCTCTCTCCCTTCTCCCTCCCTGTCCCCCACCCTCTCTTCCTCCCTCTCCCTATCCCTGTCAATCTCCCTTTCCTTCTCCCCCTTCCTCTCCCCCTCTCTCTCAATCTCCCTCTTCCTCTCAATCTCCCTCTCCCTCTACACCTTCCTCCTTCTCCCTCCCTGTCTCACCCTCTCCCTTTCTCCCTCTCCCTCTCCTTTCCTCTCCTTCTCCTTCTCTCTCTCTCTCCTTCTCCCCCTCCCCTTCCCTCTTCTTCCTCCACCTCCCTCCCTCTCTTCTCTCCCCACTCTGTTTTCTGTACACCATACATTCCCACCACCATAATATTCCACCTACATACATGGAGTCAAGCAACCATTCTGAACCTTTAGTAATTGTGACTCAAAAAAACCTCAAAATAACAACAACAACAACCTCCAAAAAAACAAAACCAAAAAAAAATCTCAACCACCTTCTTTCTCTATAAAGAAAAGTATTTTCATTGTGATGATGCCAAGCTAATAAACTTTGCTTAATGAAAAACATCTGGCTGTGAGTTCACAAATAAATTTCAGAGAGCTCTTTTCTGTTCCATTGATCTATATATTTCTTTGTCTGCTTGTCGCCACCTTATCTTGACTGTAGTAGTTTTAGAACAGATTTTGAAGTCAGAAGATATGATACCACCAGCTTTGTTCTGGTTCTGAGGTTATTTGGCTATTTGGGGTCTGCACAATTCTGATATTAAATTGGGCATGTATTTTATCTCTATTTTTTATTTCTTGTGGAGAAAGGCACCAAGAGAATTTTTTTTTTGGTGAAATATTTGGATACTTTTCTCTTGCTGCTTTAAAAATTCTTTCTTTGCTTTCTGAAAAAAAATTGTAATATGTTCTGATGTACTATTATCTAAGTTGATTCTGCTTGGCGATATAATACTGTCATGAAATAAGATATTCATGTTCCTACCAGGACTTGTGACTATTTGAGCTCTTTGAATAAGGTTTCAAACTATTTCTCTCTGCCATGAATGTCTGTGGATGCCACAGTTTCTTTGTTGGTCTTCTTGTTGATGTCTTGTAAATCACATAGATTTTCTGAATTCTTCTTTATTTTTAAAATTTAATTTTTTTGAGAATTTCGTACAGTTCTATCTCTCTTCCTCATTTCCAACTCTTACAATGTTCTTCCCACTTCTTCCCAAATAATTGAATATGTATGTGATTAGAGTGGACCATTTGGGATTAGGTAGCCCAATTGACTTCTTATGTAATTATTGTTGTTTAACACACACACACACACACACACACACACACACACACACAGATCTTTCTAAATCCATTAAATATTGACTGCATGTATATGTATTTAGAGCTGACCACTTGTGATTGGGTAACCTATCAGGGGGCTTACCCCTGGAAAAGACTGATTATCCCTCTCTTGGCAGCTTATGGTTGTCTATACCTCCTCATCTAGGGTGAAGCCTTGTAAGATTTCCCCCATTCAGGTTGACATGTCAGTTGGTATTGTCATTATGCAGATCTTCGTTAGGTGACTACATTGAGATGTCTTGGGTATACCTTCCTGTCATGTATAGATAGAACTAGCTCACAGCAGCTGATATCCTGGTCCTCTGGTTCTTAACATCTTTCTATTCCCTTGGCCATAATGTTCTCTGAGCTTTGGATTTAGGGGTTGTATTGAAGAACTGTCAATTGGGGTTAAACATAGTATAGTCATTTGTTCTATACATTTTGATCAGTTGTAGATTCTATAGTCATCTCTCCTACAAGAAGAAGCTTTTTTTGGTGAATGGTAAGAGCCCAACAGTGGGTAAAAGGATAAGTGTTTAGAAAACAGAAATTATACTTGTTTAAAAGGGTCAAAATAGCAGGTCATCCACTAGGGTTCATGACCTTACAAGCTATGGGAAGTTGCCTAGATTTAGAGTACCAGGCATGAATTTCCTCTTTTTTTTAGTGGGCTATAAATCCAATTAGATGGTGGTTGGTTACTCTAAGACATAAATACCATTATTGTACCATTGGGAATATTTCATCATTTTGGTTATTTTTGTGGTTCACAGGCTCTATAGCTGAGTAGGACTATTGATTGCTTTTCTCCCTTGCCAGTCAGCATAGCACCTTTAGGAACTATTAAAAGTATTCTTCAGGTAGGAGGCTCCCAAGTCAGTTCCAGCAACGTTTTTTCAAGTCTTCTTTCCCAAGTGTGCAGTGGCCTCAGCAATAAAACCTTACTTTCAAGTTCCCAGAGGCAGCCAAGGGCAATGGCAATAAACAATATTGTTTTGTGAGTGTCTTGGACTCCCCAAGGAACTGGAAAGGTTTCCCACCTCTGAAAACAGGGTTTTTGTTAGATAGTCCATGACTTTTGTAGGCACATTGTTACCCAAGCAGTAGATATGTATATATGTATGTATGTATGTATGTATGTATGTATGTATGTATGTATATTTTAGAAATATAGAATGATGTTTTACCATGACTTCCCCCAATATCTTAGGCTACTCATCCTTTATCCTTCTCTTTCTTTTTGTATTACCTTCCCTTCAACTTCCAGAATTGCACCCTTCCCTCCATTTTCCCATTCACCCCTTCCTAGAAACATGTGTCCTTTAATTTCTTTTTCTTCTCAGACTGAATAATTTTCCATGACCTGTCTTTGAGTTAATAGGCTTCTTTTCTTTCTGATGGAGTCTTCCTTGAAGCTTGCTATTACATATTCTACTTTCTTAATCAAGATTTTCAGCTCCAGAACTTTCTAGTCTTCCCCCCCCCCCCCAAATACTTATTCCTGAATCTTTTGAGACAGGGTCCAAAAAGCAAAGACTGGTCATGAACTTCTGGTCCTCCACAATTTGCTTTTTCTTTTCTTTTACCCCTTGATTTTTGTCTATTGAATGCACCACTTTTTTCATGTAACACTTTTTCTGTTGGCACTGAATTATCTAGCTGTCTAGTTGGGTTTTTTGTGGTTTACTCTCTTTGATGCTTTAAATTGTTTTAGAATTTTAAGTGGATTTCTTCAGAAGACACAGGCTTCTGCATCTAAGTCAGGTTAAGTGTTCAGTCCATCCCTCAGTGCTTTTCCATGGATGAACTCACTCTTTTTGTCTTATCCCTACTTTAGGAGGAATGTTGAGATTAGATGCTTTAGATCTGAAAAAAGGAGGCAAACAGTTTGAGTTTTTCTTTTTCCTATGTGTGTACCCTGGTGTGTTCCAGATATGGTACTTCTACACCTTCAGTAGAATTGAGCATGATACTTGTGTGAAGTCACACACAACCCAATAGTTTGTGTGTTTGTGTGTGTGTGTGTGTGTGTGGTTTACCAGCTACAGAGAGAAAGGACATTTGGACTCCTCGAAGCATCTGTGGACAAGCTGGGAGAGTAACGTGCTACCAAAGATCATAGGTGGGTCCTCAGGAGCAGTCTGCTGAGTGACATTTTTCTTGTGTTCTGCATCATAACTGTTGAAAGGACTCAACTCTTTTTCCCAGATCCTAGCTTTAAACAGACAATTCGGCCATGCTGATACCCTGTTCTGTGTAGACTATGAAGGAAATGGACTATCAGGGAGTGTGCATGCATATAAGTAGGGAAGCAATTTTTACGGTCAAACAATTTCACTTTTCACATTAACTTTGTTGTGGTATACTTTGGGTGCACTGAAATCTGTACATTTTAAGGATAATGGTTTGATGTATTTTGACAGATGTCTATATTCTTGTACCCAACAGTCTAATTAAGATGCAGGAATTTTATCCCACTCCCAAATGTTCCTGGGGCTGCTGTGCAGACAGTGCCCTTCATTTACAGTAGCAGATGATCACTAATTTTATTTCCACTCTGATTATCCCTGATTATTATTCTTGGTTCCTCTAGACTGCACATACATGGGAGTCCCACAGGACACTATCTTTGTATCTAGATTTGTTTTTATGTCACACATACTTTTGAGATCTCTCCACATGGTTGCATTACAGTAACCATGAAAATATACTGCTCAGACTTCTTGCTGTTGCTATAGGGGCATTAATTGACCAGAGGTTGCAGCTTCTTTGCTCTGAACTCATTATTTTTGTGATTAATGTTTAAATTCTTTCACCTTCCTCCCAGCCATGCCCTATGACCTATGTTCTAACTACATATGGCAGAGATGCTAGCTTGGTCCCATTTCTGTAACAAACACCTCTTTGTAACTAGAACTTTTGACTCAAGGACTGCATATTAGCCAGGACAAGATCATTTTAGCTGTGTATCTGAGATAATTATCCAAATATCCATCCAATTATCTTTTCTTCTCTTCACGAAGGCTTCACAATCAATACCAGGTGGTGGCTTCAGGCACTTCCTTTCAAACCCTTCCAGTCTTTAGTAAATTTTCCTCAGTAAATCTTTTAAAATGTTTAATTCTATCTTGTTGTCTTCTTGGAGAAATGAATTAATTCATTAATTGTTTGATAGTTTTGCCAATGATTATTAATCCATTATGAACCCATATAACTGCCTGCTAATCTTTTCTTTATTAAACTGAAGCAGTCAGTGGAGACTGTCTTATAATCCCAACTGGGTCCTTATCCTACACTCCTCCATGAAAGGAGTAGGCAAACATTAAAAAATATAAATAGGACTTTACTTTTAGTTTGGGATTAACAACCTTAAGGGGATAAAACAATTTAAAATAGTTAAAACAGTTTAAAACAGATGGCCACAAGGGATTTAAATGAAACAGGTTTAAACTCTCAGGAACAGGAGGATACTAGCTGAGGGCAAATACAACTCTGAGATGTGGTACCACATCTCAGAATGGCTTGGGATGCTAAACACATCTATGGCTCTGAGGCACTGGTACAGTATAGTTCTCCTAGGCTCCAGAGAAGCTGGTCTCTCATGTGGAGGGCGGTCTTAGTGTCTGGAAGCTGGAAAACATCAAGGAAACAAATTTCTATCTGTGTTGAAGTGTGGAGTCTTGGTGGCTGAGGTGATATCCATTGAGTCCTGGAGTTTATCTCAAGGAAGCTTCCTGACCAAGAAGAAGCCTCAAGTGCCAGGTGCCTATGTGTCTGAGAAGACTACCTACAGTGATTCTTGAAGACAGCTATCTCTTCCTCTTATGTTGAATTTCAATGTGGCCTTGAGTTTTGAAGCTCACATTTAGAAGCCATGAGCTGGTGCTAGCTAGTATAAATTGGGTATTGAATAGCTGAATGTGACTGTGCCAATAGGGTGAAGAATAGGACCAATCAGGGGAGAGTGATCAAACTTGGTATAGGAAGGAGGAACCCTAAGCACACAGAAAGCTGCTAAATGGCTGGAGTTCTGTCTGTTCCCAGATACTAGTTACAATGGTCCCCCTGGTTCCAGAGGTTTCCAAAGGCTCCTGATTTTCCACTTTTTGTACAGGAGGAGGAAGAGGAAGAAGAGGAGGAGGAAGAGGAGCAGGAGGAGAAGGAAGAGGAGGGGAAATGGTTCCTTTTCTTCTGAAGCAATTGGTACTGTACTAACTGTTAGCATCAACAGTCAGCTGTTCGGGATTGAGCACTCCAGCCGTCAGAAGGCTTGTATCAGGACTACACCCATCCCTAGTAAAATATTTCACTATTATAAATAAAATTTCTTTGCTTATTTGTCACAAAGTATATATGTAGACATGTCTTTCATCTATCTTGGCTAAATCGCTGGCTTGTATCTGTTGAGTAATATGACAGGTAAAAAGTTGTCTTTGAGTGAGATGGTGAGAACAATTAAAGCACGTGCCATTCCATTCTTGTGTAATAACTCCCATCGCTCTATTTCCTCACCAATACCTGCTATTATCCTCTTTCCAGGATTCCATTTATTTTAGTAGATATATTTTCATATTTTGCAATTATTGTAATCTTGAGGTGTTGAGCATCCTTTCAGGAGCCTTTGGTCATTCACATAAAAAGAGGGCTAGAGAACAGACCGACTTATTCAGATACCCTACCATTTTACAGGGACATATGTTTTAATCTAGAATGGTAAGACTTTCTGCCGTTTGAGTACAAGTTGATTCCACTGCAAGTATACCTGTTGCAAAACTGTTACAAAGATTCTCTCTTGGGTGTTAGCTAGGGTTCTTAGCTTTTCTCACTCAAGTCTTTGGAAAAGCAACTTATTTCATTTTGATAGGCTGTGCTTTTATTAGCAGCTTTTCTTGTTTAGTGCTTTTAAATACACTTTTCTGAGATATTCCCTCCCACCCAATGTGATTAAAAAATGTCTCATATATCTTTTGTTATAAGAATATGGAGATATTACGTATCTGGCTTTTTTTATTCTCACATATTCTTGACAGTGCATGGTAGGAGACATTTTTCTCATACAGATAAACAACTGTTCTATCATCATTTGTTAAAAACAGGATGATCTCCTACCGAGTCATCTTGATATCACCACGGAGAACCTATTGATGCAATGTATACAAATACATTTAAGGAATCCCCATCCTGTTTTGCTGATCTATGCACCCTCCCACATTCCAATGTCACATTGTTTTATTACTATAAAATATAAAGTAATCAACACATAAAATATAAAATTAGCTTTATAGACTTTTTTTTAACTTTCTATTTGTTTGTTTGTTTGTTTGTTTGTTTATTCATTTTACATCCCAGTAACAGCTCACTCCCTCCTCTCCCAGTCTACACATTATACACAGCCTCTTGTTCCTACGCTTCCCCTTCATCTCTGAGAAGGTGAGCTTCCCTCTGGTACCATCTCACTCTGGCACCTCAAGTCACTTCAAAATTAGGTACATCCTCTCTCACTGAGGCTAGACAAGACAGCCTAATTAGAGGAACAGGATCCACAGGCAGGCTACAGAGCCAGAATATGCCCTGCTCCAGTTGTTGGGGGAACTTGCATAAAAATCAAGCTGCATATCTGCTACCTATGTATAGGGGGCCTAGTTCTGGCAATTGTATGCTCTTTGGTTGTTGGTTCAGTCTCTGGGAACCCCCAAGGGTCCAGTTTAGTTAATTTTGTTGGCCTTCTTATGGAGTCCCTATCCCCTCTGGGTTCCTTAATTCTTCCCCCAACTCTTCCACAAGACATCCTGAGCTCTAATGTTTGGCTGAGGGTCTCTGCATCTGTTTGAATCAGCTGCTGGGTGGAACCTCTCAGAGGAAAGTTATTTTAGGCTCTTGTCTTCTTCAAACATACAGGGCATTATTAATACTATCTGAGATTTGTTCTTGCCAATGGGATCAATCTCAAGTTGGGCCAGACTTTGATTGGCCATTCCCTCAGTCTCTGCTCTTTGTCCCTGAACTTCTTGTAGGTGAACAAATTTTGCTTCAAAGTTTGTCCGGTTGGTTGGTGTACTTATCTCTCCACTGGAAGTCTTGCCTGGCTATAGGAGGTGGCCACTTCAGGCTCCATATCCTCTACTGCTAGGAGTCTCAGCTAGAGTCACTCTCAGACTCCCTGGAGCCTCCCCATTCCATGTCTCTGGCATATGCTAGAGATAAAACTCTCATCCACCAATTTTTGTTCACCGTTCTGGCCCTCTCTTCCTGATTATCCCTATACCTGACCGATCCCCCACACACATTTCCTTCCCCATCTCTTCTCTTACCAGTTCCTTCAATCCACCCACATCCAATAATGAGGATTTTATTTCCCTTTTGAGTGAGATTTAAACATCCTCTCTTGGGCCCTTCTCGTTACTTAGCTCCATTGGGTCTGTGGATTGTAGCATGGTAATCCTGTACTTTACAGCCAATATCCACTTATAAGTTACTACATACCATGCATGCCCTTTTGTATCTGTATTTCCTCACCCAGGATATTTTCTAGTTCCATCTATTTTCCTACAAATTACATAATGTCCTTGTTTTTAATAGCTGAGTAGTATTTCATTGTGTAAATGAACCACATTTTCTTTATCCATTCTTTGGTTGAGGGGCATTTGGGTTGTTTCCAGCTTTTGGCTATTATGAATAAAGCTACTGTGAACATAGCTGAACAAGTGTTTTTGCAGTATGGTGGAGCATGTTTCGGATATATGCCCAGGAGCACTATAGCTGGGTCTTGAGGTAGATCTATTCCCAATTTTCTGAGAAACCACAAATTGCTTTCCAGCATGGTTGGACAATTTTACACTTCCACTAGCAACAGAGGAGTGTTCCTTTTTTGAATAAGACAGTATAGCTGTAGTTTACTACATTATTATTTACCCTTTCGTTCAAAATTACCTTGGGAATTCCAGATCATTTGTAGTTCTCATGAATTCTAATACCATCTTATCTGTTTATACAGACAGACCTGGAGACATGTTTATTGCTACTGCGTTAATCATTTAGAGAGATTATTGGCAACTTAATAACACAAGTCTACAAAACATATGCAGACTGTCATCTAAAATTGGCCAACACATGCTCTAGCATCTGAGAAGGTGAATATGGCATAATTTATTCTGTCACAGCCAAAGAGGAAGACTGACAGTTCTAATAGTGAAGAGAACACTATGCAGACCATTGCAAGTGAGATCTGTGTATACGCAAATTAGACTTTCTCAGTTGTTACTTCGGTTCCCATCCCACTTTTTCTTTCACTTGAAGAAGTAGGGAATGGAGCACCATATATATATATATATATATATATATATATATATATATATATGTGTGTGTGTGTGTGTGTGTGTGTGTGTGTGTGTGTGTGTGTGTATGTATGTATGTATGTATGTATGTATTTTAAGGTAGAAAATGAAATTTCACCACTCAGAGGCAGGCCATGTAAATTTGAGAGAATATGACTCATAAGACCTACACACAGTGCTCAAGTGCTGGCTTTACAGCAAAGGGTTTCATTTCTTCTAGCTTTTACTTTCTTATTGGAAAAATATGTATAATCCTACAATTTTTTATAGAAATATTTCAAATCCATTTGAGAATAATACATGAATGTGACTTGCTGTAATTTCAAAGGCACAAGAACAGCAAAGAGCCATTCTTCAGTAAAACACAACCCCATCCTCTAAGTTGTTTCTTGTTTTCTCTCCACCTCTTCACCTATTTGGCTATGTAACTCTGGAATTTTCCATGCTTCTTTTTTTTCCTGTTAGCATGTAGTTTTCAGTGAGATAAGGAGGCCATCCAAGCACTCAACTGGAAAGAAACACTCTCTATAGCATTGAATATGTTGGGAAAATATCCTCTTGATCTATGAGATTATGTCCAAGAAATAATATATACTGGGGTTTCAACCCGTTGTCTGTAATCTATCTATATTATCTGATTCTACTAGCAAGAGAAAGATGGTCTTTGATTTTTATGAGATGACATTTTCTTATATTTGTGCATTTTTTCTGAAGTTTAAAATTACACTTCTAAAAGGTTATTGTTTTTAGGAATGTGTCCTGGCTAAGCATGTTGGTGTCAGCTGCTAACCTGGTTTGTGTACATCATCTTCAGAAGTACACTGTTTTGTTGTTGTTTTTAACTGGAAGTAAACTGGAGTCATGTGAGAATAGAAACTCTCAAATGAAGATTTGCCTCTATCAAATTGGCATGTGGGCATTTCTTTTATGAATTGCTGATTGAGGGACATTCTAGCCCTGTATCACTCCTGAACAGGTATCCTTGGCCATCTACAAAAGCAAAACAGGACAAGCCACAGAGGGCAAGCCAGTAATCAGTATTCCTCCATGGCTTCTGCTTCAGTTCCTGCCCTGATTTCTCTCAGTGATGCTGTGTTACCTAAAAGCATAAGAAGAAATAAATCCTTTCTTTTCCAAGTTCAATTTTGGTCATGGTTTTATCATGGCATCAGAATGTAAACTAGAACAAGAACACATGAACATTGGGACTTTTCAAAAATACTTCTTCCTGATTTAAACAGTATGTCTCAATGTGTCAAAGAAAACTGAATCACAAATAGCCCTCTGTTTTCTTAGACTTGTGAATTTTAAGACAGCTAATGGCTTCTGATATAGCTCCTGCTTTTATTAGTGACCTTACCCCAGGATATTCTTCAGCTTTCAGTTTACATTCCTCTATGGGTGGGTTAATATGAATATGAACAAACTAAGTTCATTTAAGATCAAATGAATTAATAATTCATAATTAATAATATAAAGCATTCATTGCCCTGTGTATACCTAATTCTCTTATACATAGTAGGCTTAGAGAAGGCACCTCATAAGCATTATTAAAAATGTATTCCATTTGTCTTCCTCATGCTGTTCTTTTAAGTATAATAGCCCCCAAATTATTACTAATACAGAGTAATCTTAGCATTTGCGGATCTGAGTAGAGTAGTCAGGAGAATCTCAAACTCACCATGAACAACTGTGAAAGGTAGTTGTTTGGAAGGGGATATGGAAACTTATGTAGTTTGGGGCTTAGTGTTTGCATCCTACAGTGGGATAAAATCTGGTTTTAAGCATCATAATTGCTTTGGGATACATCTTTTACATCCTAGCAGTGGCTGGGAATTAGTGATACATCCCAACTGCATTTTCCCCTCCCTATGCTCCTCCCAGTTCCCCTCCCCTCCCGTCCCCTCCCGTCCCCTCCCGTCCCCTCCCTCCTAGATCTACTCCTTTTCCATTTCACTTCAGAAAGGAGCAGGCCTTCCAGGAATATTCACCACACATGGCGTAACAAGATATAATAAGACTAGGCACAAACTAAGGCACAGTGAGGCAACCCAGCAGGAGGAAAAGGGTTCCAAAGACTGACAGTCTGTTTACTTTAGAAGTCTCCACTGGCAGGGGAATAAGCATTTGAAGATGACATGCACTGCTATGTGTGTATGAAGTATAGGAAATGCATGTTCATGTATATGAACTCACCATACTCAGGGGACTCTTCATTGTGGATTAGCTTTCAAGAGCATTTTGTACTACTGGAAGGAAAGCATCTGCTCCACGTAAAATTGTAAAGAGACCAATTAATCAGGTTTTCAGTGTGCAGAATTGAGGCTATTCTCCTCATTGTTGTTCTAACAGGTTCTCATACCAGGGAAAGGACAGTCAGGTACAATGCGCTATGAGGGCTATTTGGGCATCATGAAATGCAAGTCACTAGGCTGAGAGTTTTAACGGCTGGAAAGGGGTCAGAAGAGTTGGGTTGGGGAGATAGCTCCAGAGGTGAAGTGCCTGTGCTGTGATCATGACGACCTGAGTTGGATCCCAGTACCCACATACAAAGATGTGGCAGGGACTTGCATTTCCAATGTTGCAGCCTGAGTAGGTGGTAAGGAAAATTGCTGCAGTTTGCTGGAGAGTTAGCCATATCTAGTTAGTGAGCTTCAGGCCAAGGACAGACCTGGCCTGAAAAGGCCTGAAGAGAAGATTAATCACACTTCATCAGGATGCTTGAGGCTGTTCTCTGGCTTCTGTCCTAGTACACACAGGTGTATGTGTACCCATGCACATGTGCACCAGCATTCATACGTGCATATACATACAATAAGAGACAAATAAGAAAATGTATTAAGGTTCCTGTTATTTTATTATAATACTTTCAACCTTTGGGCATCTTTTGGTCACTTTTGAAACATTTCATCGAATTCACAAGGATGTGCTCATGACTAGTAATAATTATTAAGAGTACAAAATCATATGGAAAGAGATTAGAATAAGTGACTCTATTTGTCAGACTCCAGAATTGAAAATAATTTTCACCCAAACAAAAGCTAATCAAAATGAATCCCAGAGATTCATATGAGCAGGTTTCATGGAGGATGATGGGGAGCACCACACAATTTTGTGCTCTCCCCCATGGGGATATGAGCATGTTATGTCTTCATTACACAGGACAAGGCCTCCTAGATTACATTTCAGTGTTTTAATTTATTTGCACAAGAAGAGAGCACAGCACATATCATCTCCCACCATAGAGGGCATTTCTCATAACAGAGATAGTTTTGTATTTCTCCCTTCAGACAAAAACTTGGCAAATGATAGCGATGAGAAGCTTAGCTTTACCAAGGGAACCACTACTTTGGCTTGATGAGCTTAAATCAATATCCAAACTTCAGTGTTTTTCCTACCCTCTGATGCCCAATACAATGAAATACAGTCCTTGGGGCTACTCAAGGAAGAGACCAAAACATTCAGAAGGAGTTTTGCATCCAGGTTACCTCACTCAGGATGATATTTTCTAGATCTGTTTTGCTAGTGGAGTGGCAAATGCTTTGTGCTTCACCTGCTTTTAGTGAAGGGAGAAAAATATACCTGATTCACTATTTACATGATATACACTGTCTACTAAAATTTATTGGGACATGTGTGTAGAATCTTTTGGAAGGTAAAACAGTCAGCTTTATTTGGTTTGAGCAGGATCGGCTAGCAAGCAAGAAACTTCAAGGTGGAGGTTGGGGGCTAAGAACTAAAATAGCTTCTCTGCAAATGTAATTCATATAGAATACTGTATCTTCAATCATATCTACCTTTTTTCATCTCTCTTTATCTTTGAAAATAAAAAAGGTATGCAAGTGAGTTTTATTTTATTTTTTAAACCTTATAGTCACTAGTAGATACACTTCTAGTGAAACATCAGTTTATAAGACAGCTGTTGTGCAGTATTGACCCATCGACACAGGGAGTGGCAATGATATGAAACCTGGAGCTTAGAAACACAAAGGCTCCCTTTTTTGCTAGGGTTTTAAATCTGTGAGGCCTAGATGAACTTATTTAATCTTCTTGAGCCTAAATTTTTATACCTGGAATATGGTGCTTATAATTCCTGCTTTGAAAGTGAGATTGTAATTGAGTGAGATAGAACATAACCGTGGTCAGCTGTGGTAGACACATGGGAGTTCCTCAACAAATGTATTTACTAATTTAAGAGACTATGAGCTAGCCACCTTTCTTGAAGTAATCTTTGAATCAAGTAGAAATGTATGATTGAGCTACACACAGACATTTAAGAATACTTTTACCAGTCAAGGTGAAACAACAACAATGGATAACAAATCAAAACCCACCTGCAGTTTTACTATGTTGTAGTATAGGTATTCGAGACTATGCTATCTACTTGTTTCTTATTAGCAACGATAGAAGGAAAGGAGAGAAACATTTTCCCAGCATCGCTTCTTTGATGTTAATCCCAGGAATTTAGGCAAATGGAGAGTGACACTGTGATGAGTTTTGAGAAATGCATCTTCATCACTGTGAACTAACAGGGAGCATCCATGGCTGCCCTCACTCCTAGGTCATGGTTTAGCACCATGCTTCCGTGTTCTGTGGAGATAAAGCTTTTCAAAACAATATGATTTTGCTGTGTAACCATCATGGACAGGAGGTAGCAAGCTCAGATAGCTTAAGAAGCTTTCAAGAAAACCACTTCCTGACTAAAATTACAATGAGATATTGCACCTTAAATCTAATCCAGTATGTAACCAAAATAAATGGATCTGGAGATAAAATGTATTCTGCTCATAATGAACCGACAGTGTACATAAAGGAATCTTTAAATATCCAAATGGCTAAGGATGGATTATATTTCCCTTTGCGAAAGGAAGTGGTGGCCAAGGCTGATGAACTGAGCTTATTAAACTGGCTTTTGGCGGTGATGAAAGTGGTATTGACAAAACAGTAGTGGTGCATAATTCACACACATTTGCAGGGTAATAAACATAAAATGCTGCTCGGGGACAAAGTTGAGACACTTTGTCTTCTGACACCTGCACTCTGGTGGCACGCTTATCACCCAGAGTCATGCTCTGCTTTAGACACCAAAGTGATTTCAGGGATAAACACTTTAAATCACTGGTGGGGTTGGTTTCCAACCTGACACAACTGCATTCCTTCAGATGAGATCCAGAAGTAGTAGGCAAATGCCACTTGCTCTAGGTGACGCCATTCAAGAAACTTGAGTCATCTGGTTTGGTGGCAAACATTTTCACCCACCAAGCCACCTCTTGCCATCATCTCTCATTCTTTATGTAACCTAATGAACTTCTTTGCTGTGTGATATCAGATGCCCAGTGTTTTAGAAAAAGGAGACAGTTCTGCAATGTGAGAATAAGTAGCTAGGATGTAGATGTGTAGTTTTATCCCAGAAACTGGCATTCCTTAGCATTTTCATCGTTCATATAAATGGAATCACATTGTTGGCCTTTTGGAAACAATGGTACTACTGTAATTCTTTGGCTAAGCTTTGGAAAATAATTCTTACCTTGTTTCTTAGCCAACACATGGCTAGAAATTTAAATGAGATTTCTTAAAAAGTTTGGTGAAAATATGTGATGTTTGAACACTGGTTCAGTTTCTTCTTTGAAGGTAGAATTAGCAAATCACCCCACAGGGATGGCAAGAGTCAGTAATCTTTAAACACTGCCAAACACTAATGAGTTTTCAACTGTCAGTTATTATTATTCATTATATGGTTCCTCTTCATAGTGCAGTGAGGTATGTGGTTGCAGAATACTGATGATTTGGGTATTGGGATCTAAGAGGAGGCACATACAAGAACTCAGATATTTAGAGGAAATGAAGTTTACACAGTCAGAGGATATACAAGTGAGGGATTTTCTGAAGACCCAATAGATCATGAAGCAGGGATCTACAGGGGAACACTAGCAGGAAGCCCATACGATTCCTAGGCCAGAGAGATATAAGAAGCAGAGCTGATATTAGAACCAGAGATGAAATCACTAGGCAAGAATGGAGTTTAAGACACACTTTTTGGGCTTAGCTGAAGTCATAGAAGAGAGTCAGCCATTCTAGGGAAGCTATCCAAGAGGAACGACAGTTCAGAGACCCTCTTGATGTCTTTTTCTCCATGCTCCAATCTCTTACCATTTAGTGATTGGACAGTGTGGAAAAAGACATACAGAGGGTCCTTGAAAGCAAGGAAAGAAGGAAGGAAGAAAGGAAGGAAGAAAGGAAGGAAGGAAGGAAGGAAAGAAAGAAGAGAAAAAAGTAAAAAGGAAGAAAGGCAGACACAAAGAAAGAGAAAGGTATCATAACAGCAGCAACAACAGCAAACTATGACATCTTTACTCCTTCCTTCCTTCTTCCCTCCCTCATTGCTTCCCACCCCCCTTCCTTCCTTCCTTCCTTCCTTCCTTCCTTCCTTCCTTCCTTCTTTTTTCCTTCCAGCAACTGAAACAGAAACTGAAACAAATACTATGGAGAAATAATACTAACAGGTTTGTTCCTTCAGGCTCATTCCACCTGCTTTGCTATACAGTCCAAGTCCATCTGCTTAGGGATAGTGCTACCCACAGTGGGTTGGACGTTACTACATTAATTAACAAATATGAAAATGCCTCACAGAGATAGTCATAGGCCAATGTGATGGAGACCATTTTTCCCTCTTCCCAGAGGACTCTAGTTTCTGCTAAGTTAACACTTGAAGCTCATTATGGAATAAGGGAAAGAAAGGAGGAAAAAAGAATAAGCAGGCAGAATATTCTTTAATAATGGGTGGGAAAAATCTATAGACAATAAAGCCAGAATGGTCCCAAGCCTTTATCTTTTTAAAGGGGGAGCTAAAACTTATTGTTTTCTGAACAACTGTCTCTAAATGAATAAATATAGATTTAAAAATGACTGTAGAGTATATTAATCAATCAACAGGGTGTAGTATGCAGTTGTAACCCTTTAAATTTATTTACTTTTCTAGAAAAAAGAAAGTAACCATAAACACACAGTAACAGTTATAATTACAAAAACAATAATGAAATATAAAATTCTGACCCAAATAATGAGGTAAAAGGTGAACAGCTGAAAAACAATATGAATAAATTATAAAACATATTTTTCCTATTAGAGGTTAAAGTGTAATAAAATCAGGAAAACCACAGGTAAGTGATCATTTCTTAGGTGATGTGTAATATGATGTAAGAAATACGTCCTTAATTTTTAGCATATTTGGAAGAGTAAGAATTTACATCAAAATGATACCAAGAGGTGATAAAATATGATAGAATATTTAATAACTGTTGAATCAACATAACAGATATAAAGATATTTGAAATATTATCTTTCAAATAGTTCATTTTTGAAAAGTTTAATAGTGAAATTTGGTAAAACAAAAACTCAATGCAAAAATGTTCCTTCAGAATTTCATTAAAATCCTTACAGTTACTGTTTCTAAAGGTTGTCCTGCTATTATTTAATTTGTGGTTCACAATATCTTCTTAATGTTGGTTTGGCTCAGATGTTCCTGACACACAGAAGCAGGTTGCTTCTCTTTCCTTTCTTCTTTTGGACAAGATAAACAAACAAAACAAGTAAACATCGGCTTACTAAGATGTTTAAACCACTCAATTAAACAGATGTAGCAATGCCATTTACATAAGCCATTAGGGAATGAAAATAAAAGAAATGAAATGCTTGACAGAAACAAGCAGCATGTGGCTCAATCCCACAGAAAACATTGGGATTAGGGATTAGAACTGGCACAGGGCTCTCTCTGCTGCTCACAGAACATGTCCCTGGCTGAGTCTTCTGCTGCCTTGGCACCCACATTTCTTCATCCATATCAAAGGTCTCATGGTTCCAGTCTATTTCAAATGCTTTCCTAAGTATAATGCAATATATTGTTAAGATGTTGTCACAAGCTGTACTATGCTACATAGCACTATATAATTACTAACAGCCAAATGAAAGCTCTCAGTTGAAAAATAGACATTTTGAAATGGCCTTCAAAAATATATAGGAGAATAGTAGCTTTTCATGTTTGTCAAGCTTCCTTCCCATTTTAAATCACAGTTTCCCTAGAGAATTTCTTTAAGTTTTAATTGTAATATTACATTGCATTCTCTAATTTAGATAGATTGTTTGGACTTTCTTGGTCCTTAAGCTAAGAAAAAGAGTTCTTAAATGAAATGTTGGAATTTTTGTCCCTGGGAGAAAGATGAAGGAGAATGAAGAATGAGTGAGAGGGGGGAACACTGGGAGTTGAAGGTTTAAGGCTGGATGGCCGTTAGAGTGGGTAAAGGAGGGGGTAGAAGATGAAGTAACTAAAAACTCAGAATGAATAAATAAGCACTAAAAAACCCCAGTACTATGTGTGTTGTTTAAATATGTACACACACACACACACACACACACACACCTCGAAAGACAAAGGGAAAGACATGGAGAAAGATAGAGATCCATCATTCGATAGCTAGAGTGACCTTCATGGAAATATGTTGCTGGTCCAAGACACATGAATTAATAACTGAGAAAAACCCATGCCTTATGATTTACACCTCTAAATACTGTTGATCAGAGAGGCTCTGGAGGCACCCAAAGCAACACAAGCTATTTCCATTGCTTTTGGTTGGGGTCATAACTAGATGATCTTACCCTGTTGCTGATTGATACCATATGCCTTGGTTGCAGAACACCAAGAAAACAATCTTGACCTGACCTGAAGTCTCTCTCCATGATGGCTAGTTTTCATCGCACTGGAAGGTAATATGCAGGCTAGCAGAAAAAAGTTATCTTAGCCATATTGTACCTAGGTGAAGGGTTACCTGGGTGGTATAACAAAGCAAGCTGAGCAAGCCAAGAAGAACAAGCCACTAAGGAGCATCATCCCTGATCTCAGCTTCTGCTTTTATCTCTAGGTTTCTGCTTTTTGGATACTTCCTGTTTTCCCTTGATGATGGTCCGTAACCTGTAAGCTGAAATAAACTCTACCCAGTTGCTGTTGGCCAGTGTTTTATTTCCACAACTGACAGAAAACCAGAACATAACTAAAGTCCTTGTCAGTGTTGGTTTTTAAGTGACTATTCGGAGGGAGGCCAATACCCAACAATTTGGAAATATGAGAAAAGAGAAAAAACTTTGCTACAAGCTATGGAGATGTTAGTTTCTCTGTAAATTTCTCAAGACCCAGATCACTATCAGTATCGGTGTCTGTCTTTTTGTCTGTCAATCCATCCATAATCCATTATATCTATCTATGTATCTATGTATGTATGTATGTATGTATCTATGTATCTATTATCTATCTATCTATCTATCTATCTATCTATCTATCTATCTATCTATCATCTATTTATCTATCGATCATCTATCTATCTGTCTATCTATCTATGTATCTAGCATCTATCTATCTATCTGTCTATCTATCTACTATGTGCCTATCATCAAGGAAATTATATATATATATATATATGTATTATCATATTATGTATTTCAATTACAGTCGAATCAAAATGAGAATATGTGGTTAAATCAATTGGAGACAAAGAACAATGCATGTGAAGTGTTAGTATGGAGAGGGGCATTAGAACCTACACATTATAAAACATAGAAGTACTCAATGGAGGATGGGAACATTTAGTTAAAGAGAAAATGAAGCTAAAAATAAATGGATGGAAGATAAAAGCAGCCTTTGGCCAATGTCTCCTCCTGGTTAATACAGAAGATCATGAAAAATGAGAGTCAACATTTATGCAGATGCATTTTATGATAACCACCTGTCAGCCTGAGAAATCATAAGGTGATGAGTAAGAATATATGTGTGGTTGAGATGGATCCAACAGGCAGGTGGGGGCAAATAACCCAGCTGATGGGGTTAGAGGACGGTGGGATGGAAGACTGGAGAGTTTCATGAGGAAATGTTGGTTAGAGTTAAACTTGATAATGTTCCTGTAAGTTCATGGTTAAAAATTTCCTTGTTATATAAACTATTACCATCTTAGCATATTCAAATAGATACAATGCAACAAATATGGTGATGTCCATTTAAAAACTAAAAAGGAAAGAAAGAAACTTGGCACAGTACAGTTGATTATTGTCTTCAGAAACTCAGAAGCCCTTCAGTATAAGGAAAAATAGAAATGTAAGATAAAGATAAAATTGTCACATTCTCCACCTCTTTCTAAACTATGTAGGAAGCCAATTTAAAAAGGTATTACTAATTGATTAAATTTCCTCCAAAGAAATAGAGATAATTGCAAACACTCATTAAACTCTCACAATGTGTTAGAAATTCTTCTGAATGTTTTGCAGGTATATCTTTAAATTTCAGAACAACTGTACCAGCAAGTTTGATATTATTTCCATATCAATATAGTGTGGTATCCGGAACAAAACTTCTCCAATTTCACATGGTTGGTTGGTGCTTCAGCTGATGTTTGGGCTGTTTGTTCCTATGTGGTTTTAGCATCGAGGAGAAGCAGTAGGAGTATGCTCCAGTTGTCCTGGTGGATTAGCCAATCCCCTCTGGCCATCCATTTTACTATAATGCTATTTGAAGAGCTAGTCTAATGATTAAGAATGTGTCACAGTGACATTATTTGAGGTCACATCTTGTCCCTGCCATCTTGCTGTTAGGTAAATTTTAGAAATTATGGAGCCTCGTCATTTCTTTTCCTAAAATGGTGGCACTGAGCTCATATAGCATTATGTAGAAACTAACATTCTACCCCCAACATATTCACAATTATCAGCTGTCATTTAAAAATAAAGTGATCAAAAAACAAAAGACAGATAGTGAAATTACAAGACTAAGCACAATGCTTGGCACATTAAGAACTTAGTTGGTGTCTTAGGATTCCTATGGCTCTAGCAAAACACTTTAACCAAAACCAACTTGAGGAGGAACAGATTTATTTACTTCTATTGGTTTTAGTTTATTATTCAGGGAATTTAGAGCAGTAACTAAAGGCAGGAACCTGGAGACAGGTACAGAGGCAAAGATCATAGAGGAATGCTAAGTTGTTCCTCGTGTCTTTTTTACCCTGCTTTCCTACATTACCTGCCCAGGCAATGTACTGCCCACAGTGAGCTGAGCTTTCTCTTCCACATCATTCAAAAATCAAGAAAACACATCATAATGTTGCCCCCAGGCCAATTTCAGAAGGACATTTTCTCAATTGAGGTATCTTCTTCCAAAATGACTCTGTCTTGTATCAATTTGATACAAAAACTATCCAGCACAATCAAGTGTTAATTGTTTGTATTAATGAGAAAGGATCCAAACTAGGTGAATTTCTTGTTTTACTAAGCTTATTCTCTGCTATATCTGAAACTGTCTTTAAATATCCATTGCAAATGGTTCCCAAAGTTCCAAGGGCTCCATGTTTCCAGGGGTGCATAGAGGTAACTTTTTAGGTGAGACTTTAATCATTCTGCAGTTCTATATCAATTTTCTTCTTTATTATCTAGCATGTGTACTTGCTGCAGTTCTTTTAAAAAACTTTGATCCATTTTCATATCGTAAGTGTAATCAAAGGTTCAGTGGGACCTGGAATATATTAAATATCTCTTTATCCCCTAATATACACTAATCATTTTATATTAATTTAAAGGCATATGTGAAAAAAATGGATGAGGCTTAAGTCAGAGGGAGTAGGGTCAACACAGAAACAGGGAAGGGAGAAGGACAAAATAACATTAAGGATACCTTAAAAAATTATAATACATCATATTATTATTTACCTAAAATTACACATAACATATAATTTTATGTGCATACATATCATTTAAATAAAATATGCCTACCAGGACTAGAAGTATTCTCCCCAAAAGCCATAGATTGTCTAACAAAATCCCTAATACCATGCCTGAGAAGCCCCTCTATGAGTTAACTTGTTGGTCATAGGAGCCGAAGAGCTCCCCTTCAAAAAGTAGAAGTTTATTTCAGTTGTCCTTTATTACCCCCTAAGAGCTTTAGGCAGGTCTCTACTACTGGAGACACCATACACTTTGGACACAGAAACTTGAGAATCTAAGCTGGTTCTAACAACTTCCTCCCTGAGGACTAGTTTTTATGGTAGCAGAAGGCACCATGGAAGCTTTCAAAGGAGTACTCATTGGTCTTAATCAGCTAGGAAGCCTACGAACTACAACAATAATCAGCATGGCCCCAAAGCCCTAAAAGTTCAATAGTGGCACTTGTACCTTGGTGGTAAACAAATCTCTTTAATTAGACTTAAGGCCTGCTCAACAAGGGGAAAAGCATAGCTGGTACTGAAAACTTAGCCAACTACATTAGGTTATGGAGTTCACAGATCTTGGAGAAGAACCCACAGCCTCTGTTTTATTAAATAAGCATAATTTGTAACTACATTTAAATATTTATTCTTATACCTACAGGTAAGAGTAGCTTTCACCCCAATCAACAAAAAATCATCTCCTTGCAACAGGTGGAGGTCAGTATAGAAGCCAACAATTGATTAAAATACAGAGCACAAGTGCTGCCCCATACCAACTGATTTTACAGCACAGCTCCTGGACCCAAGACTCAGGAGCCATCATGGAAGACAGGTAGAAAGATTATAAGAGTCAGAGGAACAGACTTTCTGCTGTGAGAGTGCATCTCCTAGAAATGCCAAGGAAGCCACACCTGTGAAGTTTCATCAATGTATCTGTCTAAATGAGATACTAATATGGAAGGAGGAAACTCTCATGGGTCCCCAACATTAAACAAATAACTATAGGCAGCTTCAGAATGCAGGGAGCAGAAAAAGCAGTCTTCTAGAGGGAAAGAAATCCCCAAATTGTTTATCCAATACCAAGTGGTTAGCCCTGAAATCATATACATATGAGTAACATTCATTATACAAACTGAGCAGGTTGAATTTATGTAGGTTTTGTGTGTGTGTGTGTGTGTGTGTGTGTGTGTGTGTGTGTGTGATGGCAGTTTAAGACAAAGGAATCCAGAGAGATTAAATTTGAGAGAGGAGGGTTAGAGGAAGCAAAAGGAGAAATGATGTAATTATATTTCAACCTCAAAAATTACATAAAAAGAAACAATAATAATGAAGCCTAGTTTTCAGAGTGTATTTATATCTGAGTTTTGAATCTTTGGTTGTCATCTAACCATTTATTGTTTGTTCTAGAAGCTCTATTTTAGCTCCTACTATGCTAAAGCTGCTAGGAGCTATGAAACTGTTAAAGCCTTAATAAATGTTTCCCAAAAGAACATACTTACTTAGGCAAAAGAACACTCTCCAATTCCATAATTAAAACTATCAGACTGGAATGTGGCTCTGTGGGAGAGTGGTTGTCAGCATGCCCAAAGTCCTTCACTTGATCCCAGACACCATAAAAGAATGTATAGTGGTTATATAATGCTAGTTACATAGACAGGTGGACAGATTTATGGATATATGTATTCAGTAACAGAGCTAAGCGTTTATGGCAAAAAAAATCCTAGAGATAAGCAATAAATGTTCAGGAATACAAGAGAAATTTAACTTGGAATTATAATGTATAAAAACTGAAAAGTAAGCGCAGGCAATAAAAAATGACTAAAAAAAAAAAAAAATCACAGCACAACACAGTAAGGGAAAATGACCCTCATGGCACAGGAGACTGATGACTCCTTCCTCAGCCTAAATCTTCACCCATTAGCACATCTATTTGTCTCCAAGCGATATGTTTGTTAGCACTAAATCACAAGCTCATCCACACAGACAGGATATATATGTACATATCCCAGCACTGTGGGCCATTCGACGTCTATGCTTGTCATGAAGAATAATGGCTCAGATGGGGATGGGCCATCCGTTACCCTGAGGCACCCAGTGTTTTCTTAGTTAGATAATGGCTCACATCTTCCTAGTGCAACAGGGGTAGGAGAGTTTAATGCTGCCTTGTCCTTTCAAGATAGCCTGTCTCACTGACCATACACAAAGAATGACACAGCAACATCTGCTTCATGGGACCTGACTGTGGTGTAGACAGGCCAGGAGTGTGGCACTCTTTGTTACCTTTTCCAAGATGTCTGGCCATTGAACACCTGTAGATGTTCAGAGTAAGGAAGTTTCTGGCAGGTTTTAAAATAATTCCAAAGGCAAATCAGCTCTGAGCAGGCCCTCCTATTGCCATCTCTCCCTTCATGCCTAACCTCCCTTGCTGAGGATACATGGGGAATTTTGGGTATAAGTCTTAAGTTTCCTCCTGAGAGCCAAGCCAGAGAGATCTACCCTGATTACTCACTCTCAAATGAGGCGCCTCAAAGAGTACCAGTATTCACATTCACTGCTATCAGGTGTCGTTGAGGGACAGCTAAGTAGGCCTGCCATGCAGGAGTTGTGACCAGATCTACAATCTATTTCATAAGGTCTTGGGAGGGGGATGGGTTCTGAGTCACATTTCAGGTGCAGCAGCCTTCTCAGTTCTATATCAGGAAACAGACCCTTAGAAAGTGTAGGGCCTGATATGGATGTCTCCTCAGAGGTCTTCAAGAGTCTGACATATTCAGAGGCAGATGCTCACAACTAGCCATTGAAGTGATTATGGGGTTCTCAATGGAGGAGTTAGAGTGAAGACTGAAGGAGCTGAAAGGATTTGTGGCCCCATGAGGAGAGCAACAATACCAACCAACCACAGCTCCCAGGGTCTAAACCACCAGCCTGGGAGCACTTATGGAGGGATCCAGGGCCTTAGCTGAATATATAAGAGTGGAGGGCCCTGCTGGGCACAGGTGGAAGATGAGATCCTTGACCTCATGAAGGCTGGACGCCCCAGGGGGTGGGAGTTTTGAGGGTGGGGAGGTGGGAGTGGGGGGGGGGTAGATAGAGGTTACATCCACAAAGAAGAAGGAGGAGGTGTGAGGGGATTGGGGGTTCCTGGGTGGGTGGGGGATGGGGTAAGGGGACAACATATGAAATGTAAATAAAACATCCAATAAAAAAATTAAAAAAAAAAAAAGAAAAAAAAAAAAAAGAAAGTGTAGGGCCAGCCTGTATCTTTCTTCCTTCCTTCCTTCATATGGCTTTAGCTGCTCACAGACCTCATCAGCTTGGGCCACCAGCAGTTACCTACTATGGAAGTGTCTCTTGGGGTGAGTATTAATTAGTCCTTTGCATAGTCTCAAGTGCACCTGCTGGAGATGGAACTCTTGGAGATTACAGCTTTCAGCACTCTCCAGCTCCACTCAGGGGTGGGTGGTACCTTCGATTGTTTCAGCCTGATGTGAAACAGTGAGCCTAGACCTTAGTTAAGATCTAACTTTGCCTGTGGCTGCCTTGAAGGAAGGAGCTAAACACGCACAAAAATGGAAAGAGGAATGTGTTGTGCGGCACTTTTTGACGAGGTCAGCAGTTAAAAATTGCAGAGTCTAGCAAGACTTCAAAGACCATTCTGTTTAAATACGTGTAAGCTCTATACCAAATTAGCCAAATGTAAAAAGGGAAATGTTATGCTTCCTGCCTTTACAAGTGTCTTCACAACAACAAGAGTAAAAGACATGTATCAAGCTTGTTAATGATGCAAATGACCTTTGGTGAAAAATTAAAGTTGATCGAACCAAATATGTGTGGAGTAGACCTCCATGGACTGTGAATGAGATAATGGTAAGCCTATGAGTAATGAACACACAGAGATAAAATTCACAAATTAATATAATACTTAATTTGTCTTATTTCAGTAAACCTCTGCTATTATAATCAAGATTGTCATATAATGTGGGTTGAATTGATAAGAGTGCTTTAAAAGATTGAAAAATGCAGTTTACTCAAATGTACAAGACTTGAATGTGTTTTTCCATTGAATGAAAGTAACAAAACAAAATTAGTATTTTTCTATCTTCAACTTTTTTTTAACTGATATAACATTGTTTTCAAAGTTCTGATCAGAAAGAAAAGACAAGACAAATTAATGTCAAGTATTAAACCAAATTACCCAAGTAAAGTGTAATTAATTCTAGGCTAAAAAAGGTCTCAGGAAGTGAAATGACTTCTTTACAAGCATGAGGTCCAGAACTACAGCAGTGTGCACCTGTAACCACAACACTGGAGAGGCAAAGATGGGGACTGGCCAGCAGGTACAACCAACTGGTTAGCTCCAGGCTTTGTGAAAGATTCTGTCTCAAAAAACAACGTGGAGAGTGACTGAGGACACTCTCTGACCTTCATATGCATATTCATGTACACATACTCATGAACACAAATGTGTGCATATACATTCATATACAGTACACACACACACAAATAATAAACTCATTAAACATTATAGAAAGAAAACCTGTTTTCTGGGGAAGTGTTCAGACTCAGCTGTGGATATGAACTTGGTGGGCACAGACCCTATAATCTCTATACAAATATAAGAGTAATAGTTGTGTAATATTAGTGTATCTTTCTACTACTACCACAAATCATTGTTGTAAAGATCATGAATTTTGTGTTATTTCTAGTACATGAGGATACAATGTGTCCAAAGTGAATGGAAGTGTAATATTTCAGGAGAGAATATTTTCTTATGGGAGACTCTTATGCTAGCTGTACATGGAGTTCTTAACAAATTCACTCCTTTCTCTTTTCTACAATCAGTGGGTTCCCCTTGAATCAAGCTACACTTTAGAGAATGCTCATCTTGTCATGATCTCTAGGGACCCACAATGTCATTATGAATTAGAGATAAGGGGAATTTCCCTGGGGCCCAAGTAAAGGATGCTTTGAACTAAGGCAGAATCACAGATCCTGACTCTCTATAGTACCCTTGCCTTTAGTAATAATGTTGTTATGTATCGAAGCTTAGGTTCCACAAGGTCATTAAGAAAACAGGTCCTAGGTTAGCATCCTCTCTGACCTCGGCCAGTGAATGAAAAGCAGGAGTGGGGAATCATTTCTCATAACAATACATTTTCTCTTTTCAATCTTGGACTGTCCTTATGTGTACTAGTTATGTGGCTTGCCTTGCTGTGACCAAAGAGTGCTTATTCTGTCACATCATAATGTAGCTCACATCCTCTAGTCTCAAGATCCTCTTTTCCTTCTGCAGAGAGTTAACCTACAATTGTCGCCTTAGTGTGAAGAGCAGCCATGTGGAAAAAGTCAGTTTCTTCAAGCAGCTATTCTCTCTGTAGCAGCATCTTCACTTCTACTTGTAGACGGTCCTGATGCTGCCCATTTCATCAGCTAAGGTGGCTTCTATACTGCAAGCTGGTTTCCTATCCATTTTTTCACTGCCAGGTTATGGGCTTACAGTCTCACATGTACTAATTAGGTCACCACTCATCTTTTTATTTTCCAGCTTCCAAAAGTGTGTCCCTGTCATCTCCGGCAACACTCTCTTCACATCGTGTTCATGCAAGTTGGTTATGACAACCTTCACTGTCACTTTTGGTGATATTATATAAGACAATAGAAACAGTTGCCTTTATGAAAGTGCATAACACTCTTACACACAGTAGGATCATTCCTATTTCTATACACACTTAGTCGTTCAACAAACATCTTCTGAGCTCCTGCTGTGCCTCTACTAAGTCAGGTGGTATACTACATTATATAACAAATGCAATAAAAGCTTTGTTTACATTATTTGATATCTATTTTTTATTTTTCTTTAATCTTTTTTTTTACAGTCCAGTCTTTAACCCTCTCTCAGTCTACCTCTCAGTCTATGACTGTTCCACATCCTGTATCTTCATCCCTTCATCCCTCCAAAAGGATGTCCCCACCCCCATCCTGCAAGACCTCCTCACTCCCTGTGGCCTCAAGTCTCTTGAGGGTTAGGTGCATTTCCTCTGACTAAACCCAGACCTGGCAGTCCTCTGTTGTATATGTGTTGCAGGCCTCATATCAGCTGGTGTATGCTGCCTGGTTGATGGTTCAGTGCCTGAGAGATCTTGGGGGTCCAAGTTGAGACTGCTGGTCCTCCTACAGGGTCGCCCCCCTCTTCAGCTTCTTCCAGCTTTTCTCTAATTCAACCTCAGTGGTCTTCTGTCAATTGTAAATGTCTGCATCTGACTCTTTCAGCTGCTTGTTGGGCCTTTTGGAGGGCAGTCATGCTAAGCTCCTGTTTGTAAGCAAATCATATCATCAGTAGTAGAGCCAGGCCTCCCATTGAGCTGGATCCCAATTTGGGCCTGTCACTGGACCTCCTTTCTCTCAGGCTGTTCTCCATTTTCGTTCCTGCATTTCTTTCAGATCAGAACAATTCTGGGTCAGAGTTTTTGACTGTGGGATGGCAACACCATCCCTCCACTTGATGCCCTTTCTTTTTACTGGAGATGGAATCTACAAGTTCCTTCTCTCCGCTGTAGGACATTTCATGTAAGGTCCCTCAGTTTTAGTCCTGAGATTCTCTCACCTTCCAGGTCTCTAGTACATTCTAGAAGGTCCCCTCACTTCCACGGTTACTTTTTTCCATTCTTTCTTCTGGCCCTTAGGGCTTCAGTCCTGTTTCCCCCAATACCTGATCATGTTTCCTTCTTTCCTTCCCTGTCCCCTTTCCCACCCAGGTCCATCCCTCTATTGCCCATTCCCACTTGGGCCCTTTGGCTTGTTAGCCTTCTTGAGTTCTGTGGATTGTATCCTGGGTATTCTATACTATTTTGGCTAATATCCACTTGTTAGTGAGTACATGCCATGTATTGCCTTTTGGATCTTAGTTACCTCACTCAGGATGATATTTTCTATTTCCATCCATTTGCCTGCAAAACTCATGTCCTTTTTCTTAATGGCCGTGTAGTATTCCATTGTGTAAATGAATTACATTTTCTGTATCCATTCTTCTGTTGTGGGACATCTGGGTTGTTTTCAGCTTCTGGCTATCACAAATAAGGCCACTATGAACATATCTATTTTTTATTATGTAGTGAACAATTTGTCAACACAGAACAGAGCAAAGTTTTGGTGTCTAAAAGTCCAAAGTCTAAATCTCAGCCATGATAGGATTTCAAAATTATTGAAAAAAAGACTATTGAAAAATAGTCATATTGTACTGGCGAGTTTTGTGTCATCTTGATACAAGCTAGAACAACAGGGGAGAAAGGAGCCTCAGTTGAGACTATGCCTCCATGAGACCTAGATGTAAAGCATTTTCACAATTACTGATCCTTGGTGGAGGGCCCAGACCATTGACGGTGGTACCATCTCTGGGCTGGTGGTTCTGGGTTCTATAATAAATCAGACTGAGGAAGCCAGAAGAAGCAAGCCAATAAGCAGCACTTCTCCACGCCTTCTGCTTTTAGATTCTTGCTCTGCTTGAATTCTCATCCTGATGTCTTTTGGTGTTAAACATTGATGTGAAAATGTAAGTTAAATAAACTCCTTTCTTCCCAACTTCTTTTTGATTATGGTGTTTTGTCACAGCATTAGAAACCTTAACTAATATGTATGTGTGTACGTATGTACGTACGTACGTACGTACGTATGTATGTATGTATATATGTATGTATATGTGTGCATATGTCTTTGTGTGCATGTGTGTGTGAATAAAAGGCTCTACATTTTCAGTCATAAATGCATGAGCTTGGACACTTATTAGTTGAACAATTTTGAGAAAATCAGCCACTTTAATCTTTTTTTATATTCAAAATGATTAAATTCATCTGATGGTTTAATCAAAACAATAAACAGATATAAAGTACTGTTTTAGTACAGTCATAATTTAAATTCTTTCTCTGTACATCTGTCTCTCTGGTTCTCTGTCTTGTACCTTTCTTCCCAACTCTACTCATCTCTCTCTGTGTTTGTGTGTGTATATATGTGTGTGGATTTGTGTGTGTGCACATATGCTTGTTTGCGGAAGATGTGGCTATGGATAACGTTGATAATAGCTGGGTGAATTTAGAAGAGTTATTTCAGCTCTTAGAACCTCAATTTCCTTCACTGTAAAAGTTGAGTGAAAAACAATAACACTACTAATGATAATGCTATTATATAACCATGAAACTTTGAGTCATATATTTTTGAGGACATACCTCAGGATGTATCTTGGTATTTTAAATGTTGACTATATGCTAACCATCATGCTTTGCTTTTATTTGATTTTCTCCATTTTATTTTTCCACATAACCTGTTTTTTTAGTCAGAGTAAATAATTCTATTGTTTTACAAGCAACTATCCTTTGGTTTGAATATCTTCAAATGAACATCAAATGAAAAAAAAAAAAAGAAAACATGAAGTAGCTTGTCAGTTCCACCGACTTGTCCTCCAGAGGTAGTCACTGAATCCGCACAAGTGTCTTGAAGTCTATGTGATGAGGAGAGAAGTATGCCCTATTGATGGCCACTTTAATAGATTTCTTTGTCACTTGGGGTATTAGAAATCAAGAGCCCTTCCAGAACAGAATGTTTATACCTCTAACTATAATCTGCTCCCTTTAACTTGATGCTGTCATACATTTTGTAATCAGTGGAATTCAATTAATTCAGTTAATTAAATGTCATTGAACCCACAATGAATACTACTAATTAATATTTCTGTATAGAGATGCACCAGACCACATAATGCTTTTCACCAAAGCTTGCAGAAGTCCACCCAATAGGCAGTGCCACATTTCCATGTTACTGTTGCTGAGGAGAGAAAGAGATAGTAAATCCATGATGTGTAGCCTGGTCCATGGATGCTATCTCAAGACACCATGTATTTTCTTCAACAGTTAAAAATGAATTGGCTTCTAGATTTGTCATTGTCCTTTTAATGCCAATCACTGATAGTCTTTGCATTGACTAAAATGCAGATATTGCTAATCTATACTACAGACAATGAATTTAAAGCTTGTGAAGCTGATATAATTGGGTAATAGCTATATAGCTAGTATGTGGCAAAGTCAAAATGTACTATTCTATACTATTCACTATATGTAATGATGTGCATTTATATCGCATAGCCGCAATTCCAAAGGCTCAGTATTGTGGGGTTATAGACACAGATTGTGAGAAACAATAACTATCTCTTTGCATTAAGTTATCAATTTTACTTCCTATAATATTTATAAGTGGCAATTTCACATGGTAAAATGTCAAAGAAGAACAAAGCAAAATGGGTCAATATATATTTGTAACAAATACTAATGACTTAAAGCAGACTAGAGTGAGCCTCAGATAGATTTTATTCCTCTGGAGCCAAATGTTAATGATAAAATGGCTATATATTCTGAAACTGTTGAAAGTGTATAATTGCCCAAAATAGAGGAGAATGGACAAATATATAAAGAATTTCATAACTTGTTGATTGCCTTATGGTTCTTAAATAAAAGGAATAGGAGATACATAATTTAAAAAATAGCAACAGGATCAATGATAGAAACAAATTCTTCTAAATGGCGGGGGGGGTGGTGGAGTCAATGGTACTTTTACATAAAGATGTCAATGAAATATTATTATTAAACTATTTATTATTTCCACTATTAGGACAAAAATACAAGTCATAAAACGAAATAAAATGGATTGAGTGAAATGCAAAACAGACATAAAAGATACTTATATTGAATGCCTGTGCACATTAATTCAGTGATTTAAATGGACATAGAGATAATGTCAAATATGTTTAATATATAAATAAATGTAAATGGTATAAATAATCTATTAACAATCTTAGTCAACAAAACTAAATCAAACTCTACACTGAAAGCAGCCCTTGGGCTGCAGGGGAAGCTCTGTCATGAAGAGCTTGCCTAGCACTTTTGAAGTCCTTTGTTCAACCTTCTGGAAAATTCTCTAAAGTATCAAAAGTCACATAAAACTGGAATGTTTGTTTAACCAAAATTCACATTTTCAATTGTTCACAGCAAGTTGTTTACACATAAAAACCTCACACTTTGGTAGAAAATATATTATAGACATCTGATTCCAAAAAAATTAAATGATTCCCAAAAACGTATTACAAAAAAAATATATCGACAAAAATGAGCAAAAGCTCTAAGAGACTCTCATAAAGGAATACACTAGAATGGCCAATACATAGATCAAAATATAGCTGATATCATTGTTTCCAGAAGCGAAGATTAAAATTGTACTACTATACAGTGTCATAATCACTAGACATATATAACTAAAAATTTGACATCATCAAACCTCAGCCAAGATGTTGGTCAACTGAACCTTGGTTGCATTGCTTATGGGAGTATAAATCAACAGAACCTCAAGAGGAAAGTGCTGGCTTTCATAGTCAAATCTGCACGATGATCCTGTCATTCCACCCAGGAAAATCTATTTCAGATAACTAGAAAGCATTCCTTTAACAACTACTTGTAAAGGAGTGCTTTGGAAAGCTTATCCAGAACAACCAAGAACCCCATTCTCCAACAGAACAAAGATGAACTTGAGTTCTGTCCATGTAGTAAAACACTAGTCAACAATAAATATAGATACATAATAAGCTTGGGTGTAATAAAAAACAATACACTGTTCAAAAGAATTCAGATACAGAGGATCTCATGCTGTGTAATTGCAATTGTGAGGTCAGGTAAAATGAATCTGTAGAATAAAGGAGAATGATTGCTGGTTGGAGAGATGGCTCAGTGAACATCCTCTCCTACTCTGCAGGAAGGAGGACCTGAGTATGTTCTAGCACCCACATAAAAAATCACAGTATGGTTTCACATGCACGTTTAATCCTAGCACCGTGAGGGCTGAAAAAGGAGAAATAAGGATAAGAGTGATAAAATAGGATACCAGATATCTTCCTCTGGCTTCTGTACGCATACAGGTATAGATATCACAAGTGCACACATTTACCTTGGAGGATAATTGTCCTGGAGAGTAGAGAGGAAGCTTTCTGGGGTTTTGCAAATGCCTTCACCTTGACAAATGTTGGACAGTCAGGAGGGTACATTGGTCAGCACCCATCATACTTATTATTGAAGCTCTGTGGGTCTTACTATATGAAACTTTACCCTGGTGCATCAAATGAACAGCCATGAAAGAATGACTGGAAAATGGTTTGAAATAGAAGATCATGCAAGGCCAGTTTCAACTATTTCAAAATAAGATTAAGTCCTTTGTAATTAAGACACTTTGCTATTGGCATGGAAATAGCTCAGAACACTAATGGAACAGCATATAATCCAGAATTAGAAGCAATTTCTTATGCAAATGTGGTGCCCAATACAAGCAACATCTCAAAATTGGTAAGAAAAAAAAACTAGATTTTTTTTTTTTGTGTTTTTTTTTTTCAGGATGACTGACTGGGTAGCCATTTGGAAATAAAGTGTGTGTGTGTGTGTGTGTGTGTATGTGTGTGTCTGTGTGTGTGTGTGTGTGTCTGTGTGTGTCTGTGTTTGTGTGTGCATGTGTTTGTATGTACATACATCCATACATACATGTTTCTCTTCATACCTGTTTTTATAATTCCACAGGATTACATGTACATTCTGGCTATACTAAGACACTTAGCTCTAGCAAGTATTCATTTTCTCATCCATGACATAGACCTACAAATGGTGACTAACACAGTGTGGTTTGATAGAAATACATTTTTATGTCATAGCGATTGTCTCCGGTAGTGATGTAGCACAATTTCTTATATGGATTATGATGATTATTGTTGCAGTTCTCAACTGGTTGCTCATCAATAGCAAATGTGACATTGGATTTTTATTGTTTTCAAACTAGAGTAGAAGATAATCTTTTTTTATTATTGTCATTGAATTAAGCTTTACTCTCTCTTCCTCATTTCTTGTCTCGTTCTCCCCCTCTATTTTTCCTCTTCCTCCTCCTTCTCATCCCCCTCTTCTTTTCCTCCTCTCCTTTTCATTCCCTCTTGGTGTAGGGCTTAAACCTAGGTCCCCAGTGCATGCTAGCTAAGCACTTTCTATCTCTGTACTATGCTATTATTCCTCCAGCTCAAGGCTATTTTGTTTGTGTGATTTTCTTTATATGTCCACAGGGTAATGCTTTTAAAAAATATCCAATGCTACAGCATTTCATTCTGCCTCTGTTCTCCTCAGTCTGAACAGAAGCCCTTGCAGTGTGAAACCTCATATACTTTTTATTGCAAGCCTCAAGGAGTAGTGCATAGGTATTTATTTCGATAGATGCTGTATTTGGAAGTGTCTCAGTTTTCCTTTTGAGCAAATGTGCAAAATGAGGAAAGAATAGTCTTAAAGTGGTCAAAGCTTATCCCTTTAATTTGTGATATCTACTGTGTTTTCCACCCTTGTCACCTTCTTCGAAATCTAGAGCCAATATAGAGGAAATACAGAGCTACAGCTGCCACCACCAGCATAATGAGGTGATTGTCATTAAATGGGAGACTACAGTAAGGGAGAGGGTCTCTACTTGGTATTATAATACAATGGAGATCTCAAAATAGATTGCTAACATTCAACGGCTTTCTCATTATATATCTCCAAGATACAGCTACTTTAAAAATCCATGCTTAAAGATAATATCAGTCTTATTTTACTCTTTTCCTTTTGAATGGCATGTGCCATTTTCTAGAATTTGAAATACCTTCCAGATAAAAGTATTTATTTTTAAAATGTGTCATTGTTCATCACCAATGTTTTCCTTGTATATTTCATATTTAATATTATATTTACGGCTTAAAAGGAATACAGTTTAATTATTCACTGGATATACACAAATCAAACATCTGGATTTTTTCTTACTTTAGTTTGCAAACTTAGCCATTGAGAATACAGATGTGCAATTTAAAACTGTTCTGGAGGAAAACAATCAGAAGACAAGTATTCTGAATTACCACTTTGCAGACAGAGGCCAAAAGGGAGGTAATATGAGCATACTTCTATTAACCACACACTAAGATAGATTTTCAGGGACTAGATATTGAAAATTCAAAGGAAAAAACTCTAAGTATATCTCTGTTCTTACCTTTAATCTGAAAATAGTAAAACTTATTACTATCATTAAAATCCAAGGTTAAACTAAGTAAAGGCATACGCATTTGGTTATTGGTGAAAGGAAAGTCAAGTTGAGCCTTGTAACTGAAGCTTATGCATGCATCCTTATCTAAGATAAAATTTAAGAGAGCAATTAAAAGCCAAGACTAGAGAAAACCTTGTATAAAAATGTTGAACCTCAACAGAAAGATAGATGAGTCCCTGTGTTTGACTCCCATTTTACAGATCATTCTAAGAAAGGTTGAAGCTCAATATATATGAAGAAATTCTAAAAATACAGATGAACATTAACATATAAGAAAAAGATGAATGAAAGAAAATGCAAGAAATTTATTTACAAAACTGTTAATGGTTATTAGCTGGAAATGATGTTTCATTCTCCCCATGACACACGTGCAGGTGTCTTATAACTCTGAGAGGAAACCATGATTTCATCCCCAGAACAGGGGTTAAATCCAAGTATTTTTACATATCTAAATTGTCAAAAATGAAGAAACGCAAGGATATTTGAATTTTTTTCTTGTAGGTATCAAAATAGAATTTGACATTGTCTTTTAAAAAAACACACTGTCATTTGGAGAAAAATCTTGCATTCATTCATTCATTCATTCATTCATTCATTATATGTGTACATGTTGGGGTGCACATGAGCCTTGGTATACATATGATAGTCAGCAAACAACTTGTGGGAATTTTTTCTCTCCATTACAATGTGGGATCTGGAGATCAAACTGAAGTTGTCAAGCTTGGCAGCAAATGCCTTTATCTGTTGAGCGATCCTGCTGGCAGATTCATTTTTAGACATATCGTTCATTTTACTGGCACAGTATAAAAGTGCATATCAAAAAGGTTGCTTGTTATAGAAACAACAGAATCATTGAGAATGAGAACACAAGCTGAACCACACGATGGATGCTAAGCTTCACAGGATAAAATGCAATGGTAGAAGGTAATTATATAATCTCTTGAATATGTTGTTAGAAAATAAAACCAGATAGTATATAGAAAATCAAATAAACCATGCTCCATTTATTTTTAAAATGATGGTAGAGAAATACAAACATTCTATAGGATGAAATGGATGGGACACCATGAGAAACTAAACTTTGAAGATATTTTTCTGTGCAGATTTAACTTAAGAATTATGTAAATATTTTTGCATAGTTACAAAATCAAATCAAATACAAACTTCCAAAAATACCCATGTCAAACACACTAACTCAGTACTCATATGCTGGCCAATATAACATAGGGGAAGGAACTATTCCAAGAAAATATAATACGTTGAATATCCTTAGTGAGTTATACCCTAAGGGCAAACTGCAAAAAATAAAATAAGTTGCTTTTAGCAATCACACCGTTGATTGTCCTGCTGGTATTTTTGAATTTGTTCTATGGATAAAGCAAAGTTATGAAACATTTTAATTCTGTCATTCCTAGTGTTCCTTTTTACCCACAACTGGGATTTTTGCTACTCAGAAAAGATATTTAGGGCTGAGAATAGAACTCAGTGGTAGAAGAGCACTCGCCTTGCATGTGTGCGACCCTGAACTCAATTACTAGGAAGAGGAGAGAGATGGGGAAAAGGGAGAAGAGAAGGGAGGGGCAAGGGGAGGGGGAGGGGTAGGGGTAGGGGGAGGGGTAGGGGTAGGGGCAGGGGCAGGGGCAGAATGATTCACCAGAGCAGAAAGCTGTGATTATGACTTGAAAGTAGAGTTAAGCTATAAACTCTCAAAGCCTGTCCTCAGTGACACACTTCCTCCATCATGGACACTCCTCACAGAGGTTCAGTAATCTCCAAAAACAGAGCTACCAAGTATCCAATTGCTTGAGCCTATGGGGGGCATTTCTCACTCAAACCACCAAACATACACTTCACATTTTGTTGATCAAAACGGTCTCATGCTCCTATCTGCAGGAAATTTGCTCTAATAGACACATATCCTGTAGTGGTAAAAATTCTTTTATTCGTGAAATATACCTGCAAGTCCCAAAGAAGTACAGCTTTGATTTGACCAAATATTTTTAATATTTAAACTATGGATGAAAAATATTACAAAAAAAACTCCCAAAAGCAAAAAAACCAAAATCTTGGACACTGCATTTTCAACGAAGGCCGTGAGAGTTGTTAGAATCCACTTTCCTACTGATAACACCAAGTCACTACTTACTAATTTCTATGTCCTGTCTGGGCTGCTCTTACTTCAATTGGCCAGCACACATGGCCATGTTTTAATGGCTCAGCCAACCCATTACAGCTTTCTTTTTCCCTCCTGCATGTTCTTCCTCTTTCATGGTGGCTTCCCTTTTTCCCTCTCCTACTCCTTCCTGTGGTCTTTAGCCAGGGAAACCTAACACCCTCCTATGTTTCTTCTCCCCAGCTATTGGCTGCTGGCATATTTATTTACCAATTAGAATTAACTGAGGGCAGGGTCCCTCAAGCTACATGCAGAATCCAAATCTTGGGGGCCAGTACTTAGCATTACAATAAACAATCAACCTCAACAAAAAAGTAAAAACATGCACCATACTAGAATCTTGGAAGATAGCTGATATTTTAAGCTCATGTCTTTTGCCAAGATTTGGTTTAATTATTAGAATCTGCTGCTTAGCAGCCACAGTTTGCTGTTTGCTTGAATGTTAACAGCTGAAGCATTGGAAACCTACAAGTCCAGACATGGGGCACTTTTCTGAGGCACTCTGAGTATGCAGTCCTGTGCCCTGGCAACATGGCACTACCAACTGCCACACTGAGGCAATCTGAGGAGGTGTCAAGAAGAAAAGCTGTAAATTCCAGTTCTTTGTGCCCTGACAGCATGAGTTCAAATGCTTTGCAAGCCTCTGTGTCACAGACTGTGGCACTGGTTCGAGTGATAACTGGCAGTATGCACCTTCAAATAGTGAAGTAGGTTTTTATTTTATTTTTCTAAAATGGAAGAAAACTTTCAATTAGCAGGACCCAGGTTATATGAAGCAGAAAATAGAGGAACACAGAAACAACTAAGGCTGTTAGATTAAGCTTCAAGGGATATCATTTTACATTTACCTAAAATCATACACAATACATATGTGTGGGCATATATTTGAAGTTATGCCACTTGAGCTGACAATACTTCCACTAGGAACTATAGATCAACAAAACCCCAGTACCGGGCATGAAAGAAAATTCCTTTCAAATGGAGTTAATCAAGTTTGTTCAAGTGATCTCCAAAACAACATAGGTTATGGCTGTTGCTCTTGGTTGCTGAAGACATCACACCCTTAGGACATGGGACTCAGATTATTTGAGCTGGATCTAAACTGAAAGCCTCATATCTGTGGTCTATTTTCCCTGGTACAAGAAAATACTATACAAGCTTATAAGAGGGGGCCTTAATTAATAGCTACAATACTATGAACCAGAACAATGAACATCATGTAAGATATTCATGTAGGTATAATAAATGGTTCTGATGTTGGTTGTAAACAGATGTCTAGTTGGACTTAAGGCATGAAACCATGCCTGGTACTGTAAACCTTGCCATTTAACTGGTGCTAGTGAAGTCATAGATCTTAGTAGAGAATCTACTACCACCACTTTGTAGAGGAGCGTAATTTCTAACTACATTCTAAATATTAGCCTTATACTCTTAGCAATTGGCTTTCACCAAAGAAGCATCTCTTTACAGCAAATGGAGACCATCACAGAAAACCAAAACTGGACACAATTCAGAAATCAATGGAGGGGGGGGCCTGGGAGGGGCCAGAGGGGGGACAAGGAAGGGAGTAGGTGGTATAACTGTCTTTTAATTAAAAAATCTATAATAATAAAAATATAAATATAGTATCCTCAAGGGTAATTTGGAATTTGGAATTTTTGCAATGTTTTGCTTTGCAATACATCAAACATGTATCTACTTGAATGATGTAATGATGTACTGTGAGCAACGCAGATCAGGCTGCTGAGTGAAAAGCACATATTCCAGGACAAACAACAACCTAGAACTGGGAGGAAAGTAGTCCTGAAGCAGTGAATTTCCAGTCTTCCCACTAGCTCACACACCCATGGGGAACTCTGATAGAATCGGAAGATGTTAGAATGTGAGATTTCTATACAAATATGTCAGAAGGAAATCCATTTATGCAGAAGCTTTCATTTTCTGGTTGGTACAGTTTAGAAGTTTCGCCAAGCAGAGATTCACTCTTAACTTACGACAGCTTCAGCAAAATGTGGCATTTAATGTGGGAATGGAACACCATGGCAGAGATTCATGACTTTATCACCCCAACCTCATGAATCAAGACAAGTTTATTTTAAGTAAACAAGTTACTTACATGAGTTACAAATGTATAGCTAATCACAAAATGACTTTAATCTACTCTGTGGTATTTGTAACCATGACAAGCTGTAGCCAATAAAAAAGAGAGTTAATGATGTTGAGATGGAGAACAAAGCCCTAAATGCTGCGAGGTTGTCAGAATGATATAATATTGCTCATAAGAGTCAGCGATAGAACTGCAGAAAGGTTTGTGTGACTGTGTTCAGTGCGGATGGAGAAATTCCAGTTTTGAATAATTTAAAAACTCAAGTTATTTGGTCTTATCCCCTGTAGCCAGTTAGTGATGTAAAGGATTCTGGCAGATGCCCTCAGATGCAGCAGTTAGAATTATTTAAATGAATAGATTTGTTGACCCCCAGAAAGCTATTTCCTTATTATAGCAGAGTTTGTGCTTTTTCTGCTGATGTTAATCATAATTTGTGTAAAAACTTTTAAAAAGCTATTTGCAGAGCCATCTTGCTTCACCTGGCCTGCACTCCTGCAGGAGGGAACTGTCATCGTTCTCCAAAGAGAGGACATGTACTGGAAGTTTAGTGCAGATTTCTAAAGGTAGGCTCATGGGATCAAAGCTGTGGAAGTTGAAAGGGATGATGAATGAATAGGGAAAAGAGATGAACTGTGGTACTTTGACTCACCAGAGAACATGCTTGAAAGCTAGGTTCATTGAAGGGGAAGTTTCTGGCTGTGTCATGTGATGTTCTCCTGCAACAAACTCATGCGATGTTTTGCTGAAGCAGACCAGTGAGAGAACATGTACTCTTTGGAGAGCATATAAGTGGAGCCAACAGACAGTGATGAGCACTTGTATAGCGCTGTGCAATGTTTCCATGGTCTCATGACTTTGCTGATTTTCACTTCATTGAGAGGCACTAAGAGAACTTCTAGTATTCTAGCTGGACTGATCGCTCCTTATGACTTGTGTTGATCTGACAGAGGCCTGACTGTTTCTGCTTGATTGTGCCCCCACTGTTGAGTTGTGTTCAGTGGGACTCTTTGAATAGGACTGTTGGTATCTTGAAACTGCTGAAGTGGACTCCTGATGGATATCCTGACAATAGAGATTGTAATTGCCCCAAAGAACTACATCTAAACAGGTCTACATCCCCTTGTCCTACTTACATCTTTTCTCCCCTAACTTTGAATGGTGCGCTAGAAGGAGGCAGGCATTTGAGAACCCTTATTAAAGTAGGTTCTAAAAAAAAATCTAAGCCTACAAATCATAGATCAAAATGGAAAGACACTGGGTGTAGATGTCCAGGCCTTCATTTTGCCTCATCTGTAAGTGATAGGAAATGGGGCCACTGGAAGCTAAGGAAGGGTATGGCATTGGGTTAGGTTGGTCTCTGCAACTTACAGAGTTTCCAATAGGACTTGTAGCTCACAATGCTCACCTGTTGTTGTATAGGTTATGGGGATTTGAATGTAACTTATGCTAGCAGAGAAAGTGCTCTCATCTTAGTCATAACCGCCTTTCTGTCAGCTATAAAGATGCTAGTCATTTAATTTAGGGCTCACTTCATTTAATCTACTATTATCTCATTGCAACTTGATTTCATCTGTGAAAAAGCCATTTCTGAATAAGTTCACATTAAAGATACTAGGAGTTAAGATACAGAACTATGTTTCGGGAAACACAATTTAACCCATATCATACACTATGTTTTAGAAAAAGGAAAACTTACTGATTTGGAATTTTTTTTTAAAAAAAAAACTGTTTCTGATAAAGAGTTTACAACCAAATATGCAAAGAATTTTTAAATTCAACAATAAGACAAACAGCCTAATTAAAAATAGGCAAATGGCTTGATGAATACCTCACCAAACAGGACAGAGACACCAAACATGATTATGAAGACATTTAGTGTTGTTTATCATGAGATAAATGCAAATTATAAAAATGATGAGACAGTGTTACAGATATGTCAAGGTGATTAAATTTGACAATACCAGAATGTCAAATGCTGGGAAGGATGGGAGTAAACAGGAATTCTATTATTTATTGCCTTTTAGACTACAGAATGGCTTGGCCCTTTAGAGAACAATTGTTTTCTACAAAGCTAACAATGTTCTCTTCCATGATTGTCCTGGTCATTTCTGTGGATGATATGGAAATCAACGTATATAAAAAGCTCTGCTTTCAAAGCTGTGGAGATGACTGAGTGGAAGAGGTGCTTCCTGAGAAAACACAAGCAGCTGAGTCTGGATTTCCAGAGCCTATTTAAATGGCCAGGTGTGGAAGTGTGACTGTGTCACTCAAAGGCTGAGGTTGGGGGTGGGAGTGGGGTACAGAGAGCCAGATTCTGTGGGACTTTCTGGCCAGCCAATCCAGTTGAGACTGTGGGCTTCAGGTTCACTGAAGTCACTTTGTCTCAGAAAAACATGATGAGGAGATATAGAGAAAGGTATATGAAGTTAGTATGTGCCTCTGACTGGCACACTCACAGACAAGCATATACGCATACACATATGCAGACATATACTGCACTACATCTGCACATACACATACATCACATCTGCACACACTCATGAATATACATATATACATCAAACCTGTACATACACACACACAGACACATATACATTACTTCTGCACACATGCATAAACCATATCTGCACATATAAACAAACACACACACATATATATATCATTTGTGCCCAAGCACATACACAAAGGTTTGCATGAAAATATTTGAAGTACTTTTACCAGGAGTTGCTGTAGCAGGAAGCAATCAACATTCCTTTAAATAGCTGAGCAAATACTGGAGTACTAGTACAGTATCCAGAAATAAAAAGAACCTGGTTTTCAGGGTATACAAAGACAGATGCCAATCCTAAGTGCATCAGGCGATACAAAGGGATGTTCATCACTGTGGAAGGCTACATATTGCATGACTCCAGTTTTACAACATTCTGGAAAAGACAAATCTGCAGAGACTTTGGAAAATTCAGTGACTGGCAGGTCTCTTGAAAAAGGGATTAAATTGGTGCAGCATACAGGAACTGTTAGGTCAGAAAAACTTCCAGATGATTGTATAATAATGCACACATAGAACTACACACAGTGTTCTACTTTGTTTTCTTGCTGTGATAAATAGTATGACCAAAAGTAACCTGGGAAGAAAAAGGGACAGAAGAGAGGATGTCAAATGGATAACAGAATATAGTTAGAGCACAGGACGAAGAGCACAAGATTGACAAGAGTCTGCAAAATTTTATCATATATGGAGCTAGAAGACTTGAGTATATCTCAGCATGAAGATATGTTTAAAAAGAAATAGATTTCCATTCAATCCTTTTGTATCAAGTCCATGTGCTGAATTACTTCATTGCACTCTCTACATATGCACAGTTATTCTGCTTCACTTAAAATTACAATGGTAAGAACTATAATTATACGGATATAATAACATAGCATGGGCACCAGCAGAAAGAGCCCCCACACATCAAATCTGGGATGATCTGAGTGATGAGGTATGGGTAGAATGAAATGAATGTCCGAGTTTATACTGAAATAGATACACAATTGTGCAGCACATAGAGAGATCTCTCATATGCTATTTCCAACAGCATCAAGTGTATGCTATTTATAGCAACTTCCTTCCAAACAGTACATTGTAAAGAAAAGAGCAAACATTAACTTCCCAGCTGTGAAAATCAATACCGTCTTAGCTGGAAGATCAAGGTTAGAATCAGTAATTCTAAGTGCATAGGCACTATCTCTCCCTTGTATTAATGTCATGAGCAGGTTTTAGCTCTGTGCTACAGCTCTTGTCCTCCAAACCTAATCTGATTATACCATAAACTGTGAAAATTCCTACAAATGGGCTGAGCAATTACTCTTCACAGCTGTCTAATGTATCAAAAGCTGAGAGAGGCTTACAGGTTTTTACAAGTAAGAGAAAACTAAGAAGACATGATTAAAAGAAGTGTGGTGGCCTGAATGGCATTTTGGAACAGAAAACAGACAGTGGGCACAACTAAGGAAACCCAGATAAGGTGTGTTTTGGTTCATAATTATATATTCATACTAGCTCATTTAATTATGAGAAAATTATGATACTGATACAAGATGCTGGTATTAATAAAAATTAGATGCAGCATATACGAGAACCCTCTTGTAATCTTATGCTGCTCTAAATCTCTTGAAAAGTATGCCCAAATTTATTAAATATAGCACAGACATGCTTGCAGGAGAGGAAATTTTAAGTATACAAAGAGAAAGATCTTCATTGGAGATATTATCTCACTCTCCAGTTTCATTTTCAGTTAGAAAGGAGTATCCAGTGGTTTAAAACACTTAATGATTAGTTGATGAAAAAAAGCCCTTTTTCAAAGAGGACCTCAGATATGAGTTTGTGATATACCCAACCTCCAGACAACTGAGAAGATCACATGTCGTCTATTGTTTTAGTCTCACTATTTATAAATTTGAGGCAGTCATTGCATCTACTTCATGGTACTTCCTGTTCATCTGATGAAGTCCCATGTAACATGGCAGTATGATTCATATTTTTGCCACAGAGTGGTCTTCATATACCAAAGGCAGGACTGTGAGCATGATGGGACAGTGTGAGCTCTGCTGACATCCTGGGGTTGAGCTCTGGTCCCATGGTTTCTTATTATTACAACTTGGACAACCTGATGACCTTACACAGTTTCATCTCCTACTTTAAAACAATACAAATAGCACTCCTCTCTTCCCTGAGCTCTTCCTGGGCTATGTTACCAGATGTAAATCACTAAGCAATGTCTGGCAAAAGAGAGCTTTACATTAACTTTTCTAATCACATAGGTGTCATTGCAAAGGACCTCAAGCTAAATAGCTAACATGCTTTAAAGGGTTCAATAGCCACAGGAAGTCCATTTTGAGGTATGTTCTCAGAGCTGCAGATCCAGCAGACAAGAAATGTGCTGCTTATTCTCCTGAATTCTAGCATACCATCAAGGATAAATGGAATGGATTAGCTTTCAGAAACTTGCTGACACCTGTTTTGCATTGTCATAAACTTTCTTACTGGAGTTAGAACTTTGACATTTAATAGGTGGATTACCCCTGCTTCTGTTAAGTGTGATCTTTGAACCTGGCAAAATCTTTAAGGAGGAAAACTGAATGCTGGCAGCATTGTTAAGCTCTATATAACTCCATTTTTTCTAAGGCGCTGGGAGAGACTGCTCTTTACGATAAGGACCCAAAGCCCTAAATACCATGTTTTTTAATATGAATTTGTCTTTAGTAAATTATAACATTGAGTTTAAATTCATTTTAATAATTAAGATTTCATACCTGCTTCCAATGTAATTTGATCAGATTCACACCATTCCTTCCCACTCTAGTTCCTTCCAGATTTACTGCCTACCCTTGCATCCCTCCTGAATTCATTATGTCTTCCCACTCTTTTTTGTTTTATACAAAATTGTACACCTGCCTGCCATGCACTCAAGTTTATGGGACTATACCCTCCCTGGAACATGGTTGACATGTCAGTGTCCATATCCACAAAGAAAACTGACTCAATCCAAGAAACTATCCACTGTTAAGTAGTGTTTCTGCTAGGGTTAGGGGCTGAGGGTTTTCCTTCCTTTATGCTGGCTTGTTGGCTGGATCTTGGACAGACTCTGTGCATTGACTTCAACTTCTCTGATCTCATGAATGCAGTGTTCTTCTTATATCTAGAAAGTGTTTTTAATTTGGTTCTCTCTGATATCTTTCTTTTACAGTCTTTCTACCCCTCTTTCCATGATGGTCCCCAAGCCATGGGAGAAAGGAGTATGTGAATATAGTTTGTAAGTACAATGATCAATAAGCATGGTAATTAAAAAATTTAAAACTAATCTCTATAATTTTTCCACTTCTGACAATGCAAAGTCCAAAGCTAATCGGTTTGGGGGTGCCTAAGCAACAGAAACTTGGAGAGCTTTATGATTAGTAACCCTAGGAGGAAGTTCCCCCATACTTGGGATTCTTTCTGATGCTCTCATAAGAGATATTTCTCCCACTCCTTCCGTAAATGCTCAACTCCAAACATCATAGTCCCAAGTTAGTTCCAAGTCATCAGGGCATGTTTGTGCCACCCTCTAGTTCTCTCTTTCACCTGGAGTATGAATTACGGAGTTAGGGAGGGATGCAAAGGGTTGATAATCATTAAGTTACCAGTTTTGGTTGTAGACTACATGTGAGTCCTCACATTGATTCTACCAACTACTCAGTATTCAGAAATCCTTCTAGCCTATAGTATTCCTAACTCCCACTTCAGAGAATTATGGGGATGTCATCCATAACAAATGAAGTACTTGGCATTGTACCTAGCAGACAGCAGACTTTGATTAAAATTAGTTTTCGTTTAGAGTTATTAACAACAAATATATGGAATGCATTTGAAAAACTTAATATTTTAGTGTGTGTGTGTGTTAGAGAGAGAGAGAGAGAGAGAGAGAGAGAGAGAGAGAGAGAGAGAGA